>NC_037335.1:69029437-69332467 GCF_002263795.3 Bos taurus | reverse complement strand
CTCAGGATTTTTACGCCGTTTGAATGTTCTCCCTTGCCCTCTTTCGATGAACTCGCTTCTGTTACTGCCCTTCTTGGAGGCTCCTCCTTTGTATCCCAGAGCAAACAGCATGCAGTAATCATCCTTTTCAGCCTGTTTGCCCATTCCACTGAGTTCTTCCCAGCCAGGGATCAAGTCCTTGAACAGTGCCTCTGTGATTGTCACTGTGGATACCTCTCCCCAGTACAGTGCCCAGCTCTGGCCTTCCCTAAGAGGAACGCTCTGCAACCATAGAGCAGCCCAGCCCTGCTCCCAGCCGCCACCGCAGCCAGCGGACGCGGGGAGTCACGATTTACTCCTACGCAGAGAGGCGGAGGTAGGGGTGAGCGGCGGCCCTGAGAGCACGCGCCCGTGGAACGGGCCTCTGTGCGCAGGCGCGGCGGGGACCGAAAGACAGCACCGAACCGCCTCCGGGGCGCGGAGGCTTGTTGGGAAGTCGTGCTGGGTCAGGGGTGAATTCTTTCCCGCTTTCCTTCGCAGAGCTTCGGGGCTAGTGTCAGAGGCTTCTTCCCTTTTCCTTTCGGTAGAGGCCTATGGTAATGATGTGAGCTTAATCGCACAATGCAGGCAGCCCGGGATCTCTCCGCAGGGGCTTCACCCAAAGGAGGTCCAACTACCCTCCACTCCCCCGTTCTGCAGACGCTCCCACGCCCCTGATATACATCCCTTCGTTCATTATGATCTCTTCTGTATTATAATCTCTTCTGTCAGGCCCGGCTTGTAAGGAGCACGTTCTAGTTGCTGAGACAGGGCGGGAGTGGGGTTAGCAATGCCTCAGATAATCCCGTGAGACTTAGGGACAGTAGGGGGACTTCAAAGAGGATGTAGAGTTCTACTCTGAGTTTGAAAAGGTGGGTAAAGAACAAAAAAGTTTACATCGAGAAGAGAGAGCCCTGCAGACTCGGAAAAGGCACAAGGTACAAATGTGGAGGAAGAGATGGCAGTGGCAGTCCTCTATAAGTAGAAGGGTTTCCTTGAAGCGTTTGTAGCTTGACTGGTAGTTTATGATTTGGTTTTGTGACACATGTCCCAGACTAAAGGGTGTGGAACTTATTTCTTGCTAAAGAGAAATGATGAAGTCCTGTCATATTTTTAGATCAAAGAATGGTTTCATTTCCACTAATTTTCCGGCTCAACTAATGGAGCCTTGCAGAGCTTTATCTTCATTGCCCTGTCATCGGTCTTTCCGAGCTGAGGGGAGACATGCTTTTACCTTCACCCCTCCTTTCACTATCAGACACTGGCGTGGCCCCTTTGATCTTCACAAAAGGCCAAGTCCATTGTCCAGTTAATCAGTTTGTATTCTGGGTTTGGTTGTTCTCCAGACCTTGAATCCAGATATACATAGAACTCCTTTAATTTGTTGTCCAATCAACAGACTGGTTCCAAATAGGAAAAGGAGTACATCAAGGCTGTATATTGTCACCCTGCTTATTTAACTTACATGCAGAGTACATCATGAAAAATGCTGGGCTGGAAGAAGCACAAGCTGGAATCAAGATTGCTGGGAGAAATATCAATAACCTCAGATATGCAGATGACACCACCCTTATGGCAGAAAGTGAAGAGGAACTAAAAAGCCTCTTGATGAAAGTGAAAGAGGAGAATGAAAAAGTTGGCTTAAAGCTCAACATTCAGAAAACTAAGATCATGGCATCTGGTCCCATCACTTCATGGGAAATAGATGGGGAAACAGTGGAAACTGTCAGACTTTATTTTGGGGGGCTCCAAAATCACTGCAGATGGTGACTGCAGCCATGAAATTAAAAGACGCTTACTCCTTGGAAGGAAAGTTATGACCAACCTAGATAGCATATTAAAAAGCAGAGACATTACTTTGCCAACCAAAGTCCATCTAGTCAAGGCTATGGTTTTTCCAGTGGTCATGTATGGATGTGAGAGTTGGACTGCGAAGAAAGCTGAGCACCGAAGAATTGATGCTTTTGAACTAACTATAGTGTTGGAGAAGACTCTGGAGAGTCCCTTGGACTGCAAGGAGATCCAACCAGTCCATTCTAAAGGAGATCAGTCCTGGGTGTTCTTTGGAAGGAATGATGCTAAAGCTGAAACTCCAGTACTTTGGCCACCTGATGCGAAGAGTTGACTCATTGGAAAAGACTCTGATGCTGGGAGGGATTGGGGGCAGGAGGAAAAGGGGATGACAGAGGATGAGATGGCTGGATGGCATCAATGACTGGATGGACGTGAGTCTGAGTGAACTCCGGGAGTTGGTGATGGACAGGGAGGCCTGGCGTGCTGCGATTCATGGGGTCGCAAAGAGTCGGACACGACTGAGTGACTGAACTGAACTGAGGAGGGGTTAGATTTCCCACTTGACACTCTTCATTCATTTGTAACCCAATAACAGGATGCTCTGGCCCATACATGTGGTGCTGTTATGCCTGTTTATTGAGTGGTCTGTCTTGATTGTTAAGAATCTCAAGTATAGCTGTACTTGTGTTAAGTATCGTTCACTACATTGTTTTGGGGTGAGTTTGTACCAATTTGCCTTGCAAATGATGTGTTTTCCTTTTTAGTTTCCTTTTCTGTTGCTGACCCTCAAAAAGGTATATGGCTTAGAGTAGATTCTGATGAAGGAACAGACAGCAGCAGTGGTGAGACAGTCCTGAGAACCCTAAGGTTTTCTGAGGAAGAGGATAATATCCGAGGCTTGATTTCATCCTCCCTTTTGATCATCTGATGTCCCACTATCTGGCGGCTCATTTGTTTAGTGACCCATTGATCCTGAAATAAACCAAACTGGCTGACTAGTGAATTCCAGAGTTATCTAAGAAACCCAAGATAAATATAGACGACCCAGGAGACACGCTACTGATGCAAGAAGCTTCTTAGACATTATCTAGCACCTGATTGGTTGTTGTATTAATTATGGCTGGTGAGTATATTTTAAACATGAAAGGTTTAAAGAACTAAGACTTTTAAAGTAACACTCATTTACATTTTTTCCAGCCCTTGTTATCGGTTATGGTTTTTGCAGTCTCCCTGTAATCATCTTTGCTTTCCCTTTCTGCTTTAGCACTTGGGTAACACTTCATGTGGCAATGTAGGTTTGCTGTAGATCTAGCTAAAAATCTTGGGTGGAGGACGGGTTGGCTGGTGGTAGTTGAGATACAGAGAAGCGTTTTGGCTCTCTGGAGTTAATTCATCTTACCCCACAACCATGGGTATTTTGAAAAGTGGTCCTTTTTCCACTCTTGATTAAAACTTTGTAAGTTACTAGAACATTTTACCACTTGATAGGGAAAAAAGCAAGTTCTTAATAAGTTTGAGTTTGCAGAACATAAAACTATTACTTCTTAGTAGGCTGTCACTTGTTATTAGAAAATTGGTACTTGGCCGAAAGTACTTCTTAAAATCTAAAAACTTAAATTTGACCTTTCTTCCTTTGTCTGAATTATACTTTAGTGAAAATGGATAACCCTATTTGTTGGCAGAGCCAACAACAAATACAGACATACAGTTTGATGATCTGCAGTAAAGATTCTAGGTGTTTTTGTCAATGTAAGGTAACTTTGTGTCAGGAAACACTGTCCAGAGACATTTGACTTGATGCCTAGGATAGCCTGGAAAGAAATTCATTCTTCAACTGAATAAAAGCTCCACAAGATTTCTTGAAGAAATCAAAGTTTAAAGATAACTAACTGGCTTTTGCATTTATTAGGTTGACATGTGAAATTGCTGATAACTGATCAGGAAAAAAGGCTCTTTGGGGGGTATCCCTCTTACAACTATCAAGAAAGGAGCAGCTTCACTGTTTAAAAAGTCTGATGTGGTTGGGGAAATTTTAACTGTGGCACTTGGTAATGATTGGACTGGGCTTAGGACTGCACTGGGGAGACACCATCTCTAGTGAGGTTCTTGCCTCTGAAATTGTTTTTGTGGAAGGAAAGGGAGGGGTATGGGGTTTTGCTGATCAGTCAGAATTTCAGGATAGTTGGGAGAGAGGGTTTCTTCTTCAAATATCTGTGAGAAAGTTATTTTTTTGCCTTATTTACTGCAGAATTAGAAGTCCAGGTCAAGGGAGCATGTGACTGGAGTGTTCTGCATATTAATGAAGGCTGACCATTTTCTATTAGGCTTAGAGACAGACTTGACTAAGATGAATCAATTCTACTTGCCTTCTAGGTATTAGAATATATATATATTTTGGCCTGTGAAATAACTTTGGACCAGAGACCAAAACAGCAGACAAAGGTATATCTAGTGGACTAGAGTGGCTCTCTAGAGCCTGTGATTACTGAATGTCACTCTGCATTAAGCTACAGGAAGATATTGTAGTACTTTAATACTTTCCAATGTTCCTGGAAACTAAATGCTTTTACATCTGGGTCCTACATAGCAAAGGGGATGAGAAATAGTCCCTTTTACGACAGTTCTGTTCTTCATTTGACAATTCTGGCTCATGAAATCTGCCAAATATTTTGGGGGATAATATTTATCCTTGAACTTGTCAGGGTCTATGAGTGACACCCAGCCCACGAGCATATATGTCAGAACAATAACTGGGGTCTTTGCAATTACTACTTCTCTCCTGGGTACCCTGTTGTTACCTGGAAGCTCATAAAGAGTTAGAGAGGTTTCACCTGTTATAGCTGTGGGCCCAGCATGTTTTTTATATAGAGAATACATAGACTAAGAGTCCTGCTTTTAAAAAGACAGAGACTCAGACTTCATCCAATGAGAAACAAGCTAATTTCAGAGTTGAGGGGTCCCTTGTCACCCACTGGCTTTCAGGAATGCATGTTTCATGTGTTCAGAATGAGACATGTCCCTGCCAACACACTAGACTTGATTGCTGAAACCAGGTCAGTAGAAACCATTGAAGTTTATTGGCGGTCACAATGCTTACACTGTATGCAGCAAACACCCTTACAAGTCTATCCGCAACCTGATCACGCAAGAAAGGATTCACCACACAGTCGCCAGAGGAGAAGGAAAAAAAAAAAATTAACAGGCTTGTTTCTGGGGGTAGAGGAGAAAAATAAAAATAAAACCTAATTGATGAGTGTCCCATGGGCGAGAGCTGAACTAGAGATGCGTACAACTAGCAGCAACAGTTGTGGAAAAAGTACAAGGCAAATAGCTTTCTCCGTTAATTTTCCTCTGTAGGTTAATTTTTTTTAATATTCAAAACATTTATTATGGTTTTCATTTTATAAAAATGTATATTTTTAAAGGGGTGGGAGAATGTTAAATACTTCATGCTAGGCAGACCTTGTTATTAAGAACCCCTCCACTGTAGTAACGTCCTCCAGTTCATACATTCACGAGTGCAGGGTACATATATAAATATCCACACGCACACATCCACACACACTGCCTCGAGGGCTGGGGAAGACTAAAAGTTATTGGCCACACGTGACTGGGCCTCTGGTGGACTCATCCAAATTGCTCAACAGGAGAGCCACTGGCTCAACTCCTTTTCTCTGGTCTCCACTTTGAACAGAGACCAAGAACCCTAAATTATAGAGTTACATCTGACTTTTAAAAGCAAGAGGCATATGTCTGAGGATGGGGGATCGGCAAAATGGGAAAGAGGATGAAGCTAAGAACACCAAACACTTTTAGCTGGAGTTGACGGTCACTGCAAGAGGCCATGGAACCGAGGGCGGCATCTAGGCTGACGGGGGAAGAGGGGTGGTGCTCCGCATGGCTTAGAGTTCCTAATAACAAGGGTAATATAGTAACAGGAAGTGATAATTTGGGGGCCAAGGGAAGGGCAATAAGAAAAAATATACATTTGGAATTTTTACTTTTTTTTTCTTTTTGCCTCTCTACACTGTGTCACTAAATATATCTCTGCACGTTCACACATCCTTGTCCAGTAAAGCTTCAGGCCACCAGAATACACATTTTTTCCTCACTCGCATACACAACCCCTCACATCAGCATTGGTGCACTAGACTCTGTAAAAATTTTTCAGTCACACTTTGTTTTTAAACTTGAGTCAATATAAACCTTGTTCAAAATGTTATGAAAAAATGTACATGTTTATACAAGGCAGGTTGTGGCAGGACACTGGGGGTTCTTTCCCCGTGGGTGGCCCCAGGAGGAGAGGGGCTGGAGACTCACACATTTGTGCCTCTATCTCCGTATCTCCTCCCACCACCCTTCCCACCCAATCCCCCAGGAACCAGCAGCGCCCTGCCCCCCGAGTGAGTGCACGCACACCCCTATTCCCTGGGGAAGAAGCTAGTTGACCTCTGCCATTTTCCCCATACCCCTGGAGGAGGGGGCCAGGATCAGCCAAGCCCTCTCCATTGTAATTGTTCGCCCCCTGGGTCAGACCAAAGGGGCACTGCTCTGTACAGGTAGAGTCCAAGGAGGTGTCAGCTCATCATATCATTGCTATTCACTCCATACGTGGAATTCTTCATCGAGTCGTTGACTTCTCGACGGAATGCCGACAGGTTCTGGGTGAACCTACAGAGAGGAGCATGTAAGTTGGGGGAGCAGAGTGGAAGGAAAAGGTCTTTGCCGAAAATGTTTCTAGCAAGCAAGTGGCTACTGAGAGGCAGAATGTTTGAAACAATAGGTTCTCAGGTCAGTTTATTTCAGTCCTAAAACTAAGGAGAAGCTGGGCTAGTTTTGCACCCCTTTCTCCCTGACAACTTCAAGGCAAGCTCAAGATCTGGTTAAATTCAGGGCTCTGAGGATCATTTCAGGCTCATGGCAGCACAAAAGGAATCTCAATCTCATCTCTGTCAGATAGGAAGTAACCCTCACGAGGTGAGGGCTTGACGAGAATGAGGCTGTCTCATGTCTTAATGCCAAGAGACCTGTGCTGTCCAGTATGGTAGCCATTAGTCACAGGTGGCTGTACAGCACGCTCAGAGCAACTGAGGAACTGAATGCAATGAAAAGACATTTAAAATTCAGTTCCCCAACTGTACCTTAATTAATTTGAAGTTAAAAGCTCTATTTTAAATTAATTAAAATGAAAGAAAATTTAAAAAATCAATTTAGAAAAACCTGAATAAGTTCAGTTATTGGATAACTAAGTATGTCTAGAACAACTTACGTATGGGAGTCTACTTTGTCAACTGTAAATCTTAGGAAATCTAAATACAAATTAAGTATTTCCGATGAAAATTTAGCATCTGAATTGAGATGTCCTGTTAATTGTAAAATACGCAAGATCTTGAAGACTTAGCACAATAAAAAGAATGTTAAAATTCTCAGTTTAAAAATACTGATTACACATTAACATTATTTTAGACACATGGGTTAAATAAATAAAAGATATTAAAATGAATATTGTTTACTAGAAAATTTAAAATTATTTTGTGGCTTGCTTTTCTATTGGGAAGCATTTCTTTTTAGACGGCCTCTAGAAGACTTTGAAGGAGTCTCCTATGTTTCAATGATCTGAAAACTAACAGTTGCCCAGGATTTCTTGGCAGAGCCTTCGACACTCACCTGTCTCTGTTTTTCGTTAGAAGGTTTCGCTCGATGCCTTCCATCAAGTTTTCAAAGCACAGATGCATAGCCTGCTGCTTCTCTGGTGGCTGGCTGTTCACGATACTGTTCCTTAGGTCAGAAAAATACTGCAGGGCAGAGAGAGAGAGAAGGTAAGGAGAGAAGAGGCAGAAAGGCTGACTAGCCCCTCATCACCTGAAGAACAGGAGTGTTCTAGAA
This sequence comes from Bos taurus, assembly GCF_002263795.3. NCBI lineage: Eukaryota > Metazoa > Chordata > Mammalia > Artiodactyla > Bovidae > Bos > Bos taurus. Next base: position 69,324,769 of record NC_037335.1, on the reverse strand, counting down.
GAAACAAAATTGGATACTTTTTTTAAGTTCATGCAAGCACCTGTAGGCTATCATTATCTTACTTAAAAATCTAGAATCTTAAAGTGATAAATGCTACGAGGGTCACCTGATGCAGATTCTTCTTTTGTAAGAATTTTTAGATTTATGTCTGTTTATGGCAGAACTGGAACTAGAACGTAGGCCTCAGGTGCTCTGATCTCCAGAGGCTTCTCTCCTTGTCACACTTCCTCATCCTTCCCCTTCTGTCTGAACTGCTACAGGTGCTCACTTCTAATGTTTAAGTGATTATGTTCTGTTCAGCGCATGAACAGGATATGCTCAGAAAATGGGCCACTTTCTCTCTCTCACCACTGTGGGGGTGTTTTTGTCTTTCCCACAGTGCCCTGGATACCAAGGAGCTGGTTCTCCTACCTTTTCATTAAGTAGTATCAAGCCGAGTAGGGGTCGGGACATAGACCACTGGTTCCTACAGTCTTCAAAGATGATGATATTCAGCACCGTTGACAGCATCTGGAAACAGAGAAGTGGAGGCAGTGACCTGGTGTGTGGCTACCCAAAACAGAACTACAGATCCCAGACAGAGTTTATTAGGCTTAAAGCCTTTTCTGAGTTCATGAAACTTCATTTAAATCTATTATAAGGTGAGTTACAAGATATTCCCTTTCCAGGGAATTGGTTTGATCATTCATTTAAAAATGGACCTTTCCAGTTAACTCTGGTTTTTGTGGGTAATGGGATCGGTCAAGTAAATGATTATAATAAGCAAAATCACCCTGCACTAAAGCTCTCAGGATCTTGTATCAGAAGAGAGAGATTTATAACATTTTGGGGATGTTCACGATTTCTTAGAGAAAAACATAGATAAAGATGAGGTTGGTTAAAATATTATTGGCTAAAATCTTAAATTATTCCATTCTTTTTCCTTATCTATTTTTATCTGGTGTATTTCTGCAAATCTTATTTTTGAAAATATGTTGCATACAAATTAAATAATGGTAGGCATACGGTTTGATCTCCATGTGTGGTCAGTTATCTCCTTTTGTCATGTGCTCTTTTTTCTTTTTGTTAAACCGAGAGCTTTATTTGAAAGGTAGAACAACATGTACGTTTTTTGGCTGCACAGTGTGGCTTGCAGGGATCTTAGTCTCCCAGATCAGATCAGATCAGTTCAGTCGTTCAGTCGTGTCTGATTCTTTGCAACCCCGTGAATCGCAGCACGCCAGGCCTCCCTGTCCATCACCAACTCCCGGAGTTCACTCAGACTCACGTCCATCGAGTCAGTGATGCCATCCAGCCATCTCATTCTCTGTCGTTTCCTTCTCCTCCTGCACCCAATCCCTCCCAGCATCAGAGTCTTTTCCAATGAGTCAACTTTTCGCATGAGGTGGCCAAAGTACTGGAGTTTCAGCTTTAGCATCATTCCTTCCAAAGAAATCCCAGGGCTGATCTCCTTCAGAATGGTTGGATCTCCTTGCAGTCCAAGGGACTCTCAAACCCACGTCCTCAGCAGTGAATGCTTGGAGTCCTAACCACTGGACTGCCGGGAATTCCCTGTCCTACACTCTTCTATTCTGCAAGTGGCAGCACAAGTTTTACAGCTGGGTACTCATGAGCAAAGCCACTGCCATGGAAGGAGGACGGTGCTCATGGGACAGGCCCAAGGCACGGGGGCTGGTGTGACACTCAGAAGAAAAATTCAAAACCTGATTTTTTCGGATTTTCTATATCCACATTCAGTGATTTCTCAGCAAACTCAAAAATCTGCTGTCATTTTAAGGCATAAAATTCTCCTTGGCAGCATTAACCAGGTGAGATGTTGGTCAAGTTCATTATCTTGCTGGGCCTCCCCCTCTCAGAGAGGTTCTCTCTCCCATGCCACCTCCTGCCCCTCACACTCCTCACCTGCTGGATCATCTCTGGATGCTGCTGCATGATATGCAGGAAGCGGTCGCTCTCCTGGGTCAGGGGCGTCGTCCTCTTCTTGGTGCTGCGTGAAAGCTGCTTGAAGAGGTATGTCACGATGTGGTCCAGGCAGGAGCAGCAACCTGTGCATACCATGGTGTCTGGAAGAGAGCAGGGCAGGGATGGAACAGAGCAGGGGTACTGAGCTGCCACTGGCAATGCAGCTCAATGTGAGGTGCCAAGCTCAGACGCCTCAGAGGCATCTAGCTGGACTGGGGACGTGGCTGGTGTAGCCAAGACTACCAATGGGGATGCTGTCTGTTAACCTCTCACCCTCATCTTACAGCCGGGTTTAATGCCAAATCTGAAAATGAGCTCTTCATAATAGCTAATAATAGAAATACTACTGAAATTATTGACTTCATATGATGTGGATTTATGTCTTCTGCTTCATAAAAAGTAACAAATAGCTTATAGTAGAGCAAGTGCTTTTATCGTGTCAGATACTGTGCTAAGGACTTTATCTCTATTTTATCCTTTAGAGAACGCCAGGAGGTAGGTGTTCCATTTTACCAATGAGTAAACAGAAGTGTGTAGAGGTTCTGTGACTTGCCTTAAGGTCTAGTAACTGCAAGTAATTGGAAGAGCAATGATTAGAATCCAAGCACGCGACGTGAGCCTGTGCTCCGAGTTACCTGGGTGATGTCACTGAACCCAGCTTAGTACAGCCTATCGACACTACGGTTTGTTAAGAGTGGGATGCTGAAACATTCTTTTCTCTCTGGCATTTCTGGGGAAGTGTGTGGTGTAAAGCTGCAGGTGTCTGTGCATTTATAAAGGGGACATTGCAGTGCAGCCTGCAGACAGCACTGACTTGGTGAGGCTCAGACCACAGGCCTAAACGAGTAAACCATGCTGCTTCTGTGCAAGCCAAGGTTTTTCAAGAAGCTAAAAAACAGCCTTCTAAAGCAGGATCTGATACCTGGCTGGATGGTTCTAGATATGGTTATGCACCCTGCTAGGGGTAAGTGCATATCAAGGAAGTGGCACAGAAGTGTGGCTAACTCACCATGGCAGACAATTCAAAAGTCATTCTCTGTGCATTTGCAATAAATTATGATCATTTTTCAGTTGACTTATGTTTTGCTCAGCTTAGTCTAAAAATGTATTTTATTCTCTGTACACATACACACCAACTAAGACAGGTGGCTGGCGGGCAGTGTGGTAACAAAATGGTTGACCAGAGCCAGGTGGAGTAGGATGAAAAGACTTACGGAGTACGCTGAGTAAAATGCCCCACTGCTTCCACTGCCCTAAGGCTAGGATCCAAGCACCCTGATCCAGCTGAAGGGCAGCCTCCATGACCTCCAGATCTGCCCTGCCTCCTCTCTCCCTCCAGCTTCGCCTCACTCCTCTCTTGCCATCTGGACTTCCTGGTTCTTCCTTGCCTTTGGGGGCTAGTACTTGCTGTTCCTGCTGCCAGGAGGCTTCTTCCCCAATTCATCTGATGATGCCCGTTCAGCGCCTTGCAGGACACCCTCCTCAAGGCCAGGAATTCAGGTATTCTTCCGGGGTGCTCCTACACACTCTGTACTCACCCCACTGCTGTGCTTACACAGGTAAGGGCGGGAACAGGCAGTCATCTGTCTACAAGTCTATTTCATCTACCAGATGAAAAGCTCCCAAGGGACAGGGACTAATTACTAGGTCCTTAGTGCCTAGTCTGTAGGAGGGCATCAGTAAGTATGTGCTGGAGGAGAATGTTCTCAAGAGTTATATACTCTGGTGTGATCCCAAAGCAGTAATCCTATTGAGGCAAGATTCTCCCTTTTGCTTAGTGAGGTGGTAAAAGCCAATTGACCAGCCCACCCACCCACCCAGGTGCTTACCAAGTGCAGTAAGTCCTTCAGAAATGGAAGAGAGAATATACATGATGACATGAGGTTCCAGGCTTGCAATAAAGTTCATGTGGTCCTGGGTGAGGACTTCCAGTAGTGAATAGTAAGACTGGCTGAGCTTGGGGTAATCCTGTGGGAGAAGCAGGGTTAGAGTCAGAGGAGGTCATGTGTACCTCAGCACATGTGAGCACGATCAGAAATAAACAGCTTAGTGCCCTTCAGATGGGAAGACAGAAGGGCCCAGTGGAGCTAGCTTCTAGTTCTTCAGAGAAACATTCAATCATGGCCTCAGCCAAAAAAAAAAAAAAGACTGACATGATGAGGGGCTCAGATTCGGTCAATGATGAAGCTCAGGGCTTACCAGGAGGTCGCTGTGGGGGATAGAGAGGAGCAGCTTGATGAAGGTCTGTAGAGCATTGTCCAGGGCATCATCCCCATAGAGACGGAAGACTCCAAAATTGACGTAGCTCCCGCTGAGAGCAGCCTTCAGCATGGAGAAACAGATGGAGATGCCCTTGAGCTTCAGTGCGTAGACCTGATCCTTCGGGACCTCTCCTAGTGTCAGGATGCGATTGCCTGAGTAGACAAGATACATTTATTCAATCACGTGGTAGCTGACAGTTTACACACCAACCCAACCTATTAGTCCAAAAGCCCTTGGCACCGGGTGGCGCTGTAACACGAGTGCATGAACAACACAGCATGCCTTGGCAGTGCTGTCCTGGATACTGCCAGGGCTGGCCTGAGACCCACACTGCGGAGTGTGGTGACTGGGCTAGAATTCACTTCCAGGGTTCTGCTCCTCTTAACTGCTTACCATACATTGTTATCATCTTGCTGGTTTCTCTGAAGAGTAAGATGCCATTGGGGGATGAGACATCAAACTGGAGTCGCTGGGATCTGAGCAAACACAGAGGAGATAAAAGTCAGAGATGTTGCTGGAAGATTTACTCTTGCCTGAGTACCTTAGGTGATACTTTTAGCGTGAAGACACAGACTACCTATCCTAATGTGAAATAACCAAGTTAATACAAGATAACCAGTGATGTAGCTTGTTGTATCTTGAAGAAAAACATGATACATTCAAGTTCTGCTGCTCAAACCGAAAACATTTAAAAGAAACAAGGGAAATGAAGCTGGAAATAAATTATTTTAAAAAATTCTCAATTTGATTTAAAGTATGGGTTCTAGCACAGTCATTGCTTGGTTGTACTCATTCACAGCCCTGCAGACTTTAATCTATTACATATTACCTCTCTAGATTCACTGGCAACTTCGGGCGGGGTACAAGCATCGTCCCTACTTCTGAAAAAAAGCTGTGAAGGGACTGAAAGCCCTACCTGGGGAGTCAAGCCGGGAGGGCAAACAACGTCATCAACCTGAGTTCTGCATTCCTGACTGCCCCCTAGGCCAGAGTTCTCCTCCTTGGCTTGCTCCTCTACTGCTTAATGAGGTCGCTGACCTCATGGCTGGTAAGGCCTCAGACCAACACGAGTCCTCTTGATTCTTCCTCCCCACCCCCGCCACAGAGAACATCAAGATCCATCAAGATCTAGCTCTCCAATATGTCCTGAACCCACCCGCCTGCTGTGAGGTCCTTCTGCTTCCGCTCTTGCCCCTAGGGTCTCATTCTCCACGTGAAGCTAGAAGGACACCTTTAAATAATGTCAAGGAGATCATTTTAATCCCTGCTTAACATACTCCAGTAGCTTCCCACATACTGAGAGTACACACCATGCTTCACTACTGCTGTACTGAGCTGCTGCTCGATGTGTCTGACTGGTCGCCCACCATGGTCTCCCCTCCTTCCCTAGGCTTCAGCCAGCAAGCTCATTCTGTCTCAGGACCACTGCAGTTCTTTTCTGTTTTGACTGCTTTTTCCCTCTCCTTGCAGGGAATACCAGAATGCTTCTGGTCCATCTATATTACTGTCTCTGAGAATCCTTCTCTTCTTCAGCTCCCTTGTTTTATTATCTTACTTTTGTCAAATGATCTTCCACACTTGTTTTACTGCCTATTGTCCCTCCAGAATGTAACATCTAAGTGGGCGAGGTTTTGTCTGGCACAATCAGTATCAAAGTGCCTAACTGGCAAAGAGCAGATGTTCTTCAATGTTTATTTTATAAGTAAGTCTTAACTATAAGCCTCACAGGTGGCTACAGCTTCTGTGACTATCACCCACTTCTTCACTAAGGTAGTTGTAAAAATGACTAATTCTCTCAGGTGTGCTGGTACAGATGCAAGGCAGATGCAGAGCTGAAGCTCTAGTGAAGTCAAGGTGCTGAAGTTGTCTTTTCTTTACGCCCCTAAATTGCTGGGCAAATCTAAAACGTAGTATTTTGGAAATCTTTCTTAATTTAAGATAAACCTTCACTGATTCAGCTGTCATCTGCCTAACAATGAACACATAATGGGACATATGTATACTTATGGCTGATCCGTTATAATTATCCTTCAATTAAAAATAAATAAATGAAAAAGAAATTTATAAATGAGACTCTTGGTCACACTTAAGAGGGTATCTTGAGACGCTTTTTAAAAAGTGACTTACTTCCTGCAAGCCGCTATGGGTTTGTGTGGGTGGGGACATCCTTCTTTCAAACAAACAAAAACAGAACACAGTCTATCAGAGGTTTTCAAAGTTTGACAGCAGTGAATCTTCGTACCCTCTATAATCTGCTGAAAACACTAGATAAAACAAACAACCGTAGGCCCGCTCAGATGAAGGGCGGCGGGGCCTTTTGAGACTCTCCCTGCTTACCTGTTGTGGACCAGTTCAGCCATCAGCTTGAGCACAGGTGTAGTACAAGCTGGGTCATGGTACCACAGCTCAATGGCCCGCTGCAGGATGGGCATGTAGGAGGGGTAGCTGTAAATGAAAAGCTAAGGAAGAATTCTGAATCCAGAAAGGTACAGAAGTTCTCAGCACTGGTCAGGCACGAACTGCCAAATTACAGTTCTCTGATCCCCTGTCTCCTGCTTGCTAATCTTAGCGTCTTTCTAAACAGAAGGTTCTAGAGCAACTGTGTGTCCTTTACCTTTTAACGGGCATCTAAAGACACACTTTAACTTACATAATGCCTTTCTTCTGAGAAGCACAATGCATTTCATCCTGTTATCTGTCCTCTTACCACTTCTGTGGGGTGACAGGGAAGCATAACTGTACATAACTGTTTGAGGAAACGGAGGCACTTAGATGTTAAGTGCTTTGTTACAGATTATGAAGTTAGTAAGGTTAGCCTTTCTAACTCCTAGAACAGCTGTCTTATTTATTAGTAGATTGAAAAGTCTCTTTTCTCAGTGTAGCAAAATTCACATGCAAGAATTCCAAAGGGATTTATAACTGGGACCCCAAACAGAAACTGAGGAGCCCCACCTCACTCACTCCTCAATCTCAATGACCAGGCAGCTTCACATTATTAGATCACTGAGGAATGAGAACTCGAAAGATATGGCTGCCTTCTGGGTAACTCTCCACCTTCTCAGCCTCACAATTCATTCCTCCCACCTTCTCCAGTGACTCCATCACCCATTCACCCTCCAGGTAAAGCTTGTGGAGGTGCACGCCTAGCTTTGAGTTAGGATACATCCATTCGAACAGCATCATGAAGCTGGTCTTGGCATTGAAGGCGAAAGCTATCCCTCTCAGGTCTCTTACGAGGCCAACTAGAGTTCGCTGTGGTAGAAGGCAAAAATATGTTAAGACGGAAGAAACACCAAACCTATCACCACCCGATGGGAATTTCATCTTCCTTCTCCCATCATTCAACAAATATTCCTTCGCAAGTATTCTGACTCGATCTCTCCCGTACTAGAGAGAGAAATGCAATCTCTTCTCTTGAAAAACTAGTTTTGGATGCTTTTTATATCCAGAGAAAGGGATAGTTTCCTGGCCCATCATAGCAAAAACAGAGGATGATAAGATTTTAAGACATTAATGTGATAAATTGTATGTAAAAAATGGAAAAGCAAAAAAGCTTATTCAAGAAAAGGTGGGGGAGAAAAAAGCAAAAAAAGCACATACAAGAAGACGGAGAAGAGTCATATCCCTAAAGGTCTGGTACCACATCTAGTTACAAAGGGGTCAGTACCACAGGAATGCAAATGCAGACCCCGCCAGGAGCAAGACAGAAGTCTGCAAGACTATTTGCCTTTTGGTTGGGTTATCTAGAAAGAAGACTGATGGATCTTGGATCTATAAAGTACTAATACTATGCCTTTACAGAATAAGAGCCTGTGATCCAATTACAGTCCTGCCGTAGGCAGCAAGAGGCCAGGGTTAGGACACCAAGATTCCAAATCCAAAGCACTCTTTCTGAACAGAATATTGACTAGTGGGCCCTGAAGAGCAATGAAACCACTTTCCAAAAGCTAACAGCCATGAGTAGGCACACTGAGTATCCTGATTCGTTTGTAAAAAATGTCTGCATTTTTGCTAATGGTCTGCTTACAGCTCTATTCCTAAACTGATACCATAAGCTCAACTTTAAGTCTAAGACATGGGCTTGTTACATGAGACATGACAAAGATATAGTGATGGTTGTAGTTCATGGCCAAGGTGGTTGTTTCATTAATTTTACTTGTTTTGTACAGAACTAATGTGACGGGGAAGGGGCTGCTATCCCTCAGTTATCCTTGATAGTAGTACCCATCTCAGACCCCAGTACACCAGAGTAAAGACGAGAGAGTCTGGTAACTGGCGTTGCTCTCTGACTTCCTTGTTAATTTGAAGAGAGAACACCAAGAGGCTTTCTAGAGATGAAAAAGGAGAATTTTATAATGTCAGGTAAAGTATGGCATTTTAGAGGGCAGTATCACTGGGCTATTTGGTGGCTCTAAAACTCAGTATTAGTGCCATGAACACTACAGAAAAGTCCTACAAATATTAATAGTCCATTGTTTCTGGTTTTGGTACAGAGATCTATAGGTAAAGAGAGCAGGTGTGCAAGAAACAAGAAGAGGAGGAAAGCAAAAAAAAAAGATGGCTATTCTGACAGCTAGAAATCAATAACTGAAGGTAACTTTAAAATTCCATTTATATGGAAATTTACAAACCCTTCTAAATGACTCATGCGTCAAAGACGAAATCTTAATGGAAATAAAATGCAAAAAGCTGAATGATAATGAAAGATGCTATATATCATAGCTTATGGATTCTGGAGACCCGTTTCAAAACAATGTGAAAACTTACTGCTACTAAACCACTTAAAAATGGCTGAGATGTTAAGTTTTATGTTTTTTTTTTTTTTACACTAATTAAAAAAACAAAACAAAACAACATTTATGAAATAATACACCTAAAGAGACATTTATAGTTTTAAATGACCGTATTAGGAAAGAAGAGCTTGAAAAGTGAAGTGGCAACCACAGAAAAGATTCAAGTAAAAGGTATAAAGATAAAGATTAAGAGCAGAAATGAATGAAATAGAAAACAGATAAAACAGAAATAAAACAAAGAAAATGAAAAAAGAAAGAATTCTTTTGTGTGCTGTGAGCAGACTAATAAACTAACAAATCTCTCGCAAGACATCTAGAAAAACGAAAGAAAGCACTAATAAGCAGTATTAAAAATGAAAAGGAGACATGACCAAATATACTTCAGAGATTAAAAAGGCAATGAGAAAACATGTTAATATTATGCTAACACATGTGAAAACTTAAAGATAAAAAATCCTAAGAACTGTTTAAGAACATAAACACTTAAGAGTTTATAAACTTATGTTCGTTCTTCTATTTAAAAATCCCAGGAATCCAAGAGACTGAGTAAAAAGCTGTATCAGTAGAAAATCTACAGATAAAACACTATTTTCTGCAGTGCTATCCAATCCAGTCTCTCTCAGGGACTAGCCCTCAACCAGAAGCTGATCAATCAGTGTGTGAAGGACTTACCTTTGCCTCCTGTTCGTTGAAACTGTTAGTGCTAAACATCTGGGCCACAGCCTCAAACGCCGCTGTGAGCGGCAGCATGAACTGCTCATACTGGTCTTCATCCTCTCCTGTAAGGAAAATAACCCCGGCTGTGACCCCAATACAAAACGTGCAAGGTTGTGGTATGTGTGAAAAGTAAGTTGCTATAAAGGAAGTACAGATCCAGGGATAATTCAGAGCAGTCTCTTGATTATCCCAGTAGGTACTAGTAGTAATTTCAGAATAAAATTATGTACAGAGATAATTTTTTAAACTAGAAAAATCATCACAGCAGAAATCATCTAACTCAGGAATGCCCCAATGAGGTTCAATATCAAAGATTCTGATGAGAAATGACCGAGTCTGGTGTATGAGAACTAGATGAGACCTGAACCTGAATTAGGCATACGTGGAGGAGTTTATTACCCCCCTCCCTTTTTAAGTAATTCTTCATAAACACAGAAGGTTTTACCTTGTAAGTCTAGTAGGAGGAATAAACCTAAACAGCTAAAAATTGTGATACTATTAAGCTTCAGGTTGTAAGTTGAGCCCAAACTGCTAATATCACAACCAGAACCAGAAAGATACATAAGCTCTCCTGGTACGTCTGTGCCAGGGAAGCGGGTGCTGAGGAATACTGGCCGTCTCAGGTGGGCTGCACCCCAATGTGGCAGGAGGGATTATCTGGTCAATGAGATGCATTTAGGAATCTCAATTCTCAATTCCCTTATCTTACAGATGAGAATCATGAATAGAATTTTAAAACCTATCAGATGAAAACTTCAGACACATACTGTAATTTTCTTCCAGTTACAGGGATCATGATACCACAATCTGTTGTTGGTGAAATCAAACTGTAATTTCAGATATTTTTGAAACAACAGCAAAGACTTCTCCCAACATTTAGTTTTCTATCCTCGCGTAAAAATTGAGAACAATGCCAAATTACTTCACTAGCCACTAGGGTTTATTGCAGTACCTAAATCCACCATGAGGAGACGCCCAAGTGCTGTGTAGAAGGTAGTTCGACACCGCATGTCTGTCAGGTTGGACTGATTGTTAATACCCAAGAATGAAAAGTGCTCGCTCTATTGAAAAAAAGAAAACAAGTTACAAAAATAAAAACACAGGGTTAGAAGCGGAATGCAAGCCAGTAATTTTAGAATTACTGAGCCCTTTCAAGTTAATGGCCATATCATCATTCCTTAATGGTAAATGAGGAGTATTAAAAAAATTTTTTTTAAACTGTTACTGTTACCTACAACTAAGTTATTTTAGTAACAGTAATAGTTGGTGCTGTTGCTGCTAAGTCGCTTCAGTCGTGTCCGACTCTGCGACCCCATAGACGGCAGCCCACCAGGCTCCCCTGTCCCTGGGATTCTCCAGGCAAGAACACTGGAGTGGGTTGCCATTTCCTTCTCCAATGCATGAAAGTGAAAAGTGAAAGTGAAGTCACTCAGTCATGTCTGACTCTTAGCGACCCCATGGACTGTAGCCTACCAGACTCCTCCGCTCATGGGATTTTCCAGGCAAGAGTACTGGAGTGGGTTGCCATTGCCTTCTCCAATAGTCGGTGACTTCACCATAACTCAGATTATCTGGATCCCAAAGAGTAGCTCTGATGACAGTAAGCATAATCTGGCAGTATGAAGGCAGTGTGAGGGACTGAGCTCCAAGGAGCTCAATGTGAACATGTCCACTGCTGAGAGTATGTGGGAGGGGAGGTGGCTGGAGAGCAGGACCAGGAAAGGGGCTCAACCACTCACCGTGTGATTGTTCAGCATGAACTGTACCGCACTCAGCTTCACTAGCTTCCTTACACTACTGTATGTAAGGAGGAAGAGGGTCAAGGAAAGTGTGATGCAAAGTAAGAACCTCTGCTGCAGAATGGGCGCCTTCTAGGTGAGAGCAGTTTCTTCCTGTACTATGAATCCCATGCCTGGATAGTCTATTTGTCTTAACCATTTGAATATGACACTGCCAAATTGGGGAAAAAGGAATTCTCTTCTAAACAGCATTTTAACTGACAGATGAAAGAATACCCATCTCGAAGTCTATGTGTAAGAAAATAGCTAAAACCCAGCAGTTTCCCTCAAGAATCATGATATCCTAGAGTAGCTTTTCTCAACGGGGCTTCTGAAAGAGAATTAAGCGCTAAAGCCTGTGTACAGCACCCACTGTAGGTGTGAATAAACCTCTCTCCTATGCATTTAGAATGAGACTAGCTCTGTATGACAAAAGCCATCCAAGTAATTTTTATAGGGTTTACTTCTCTTGTAGACCCCTGGTGTGATAAGCTGTTTTGGAGCAATTCAACCTTTATAGTAGACTGAATCCAAGTCAAGAGGGTGTGTAGCCACTACTTTTACTGCAAAGTTTATGATCAGGCTGCTTCTACCTATAAGCTGATAGAAAAATCCAGAAGGACTTTACTGCCACCTATGCTAAAACCTTGGCTTCAAAGAGTGTGTACCTATCAGAAAGACCTGTTGGGGATTTCTAGATCTCAGAGATAGCCAGGAATAAATCTTTGGGAGACTATTTCAGAGGAGCTTGGTGGGCTACAGTCCATGAGGTCACAAAAGACTATGACACAACTAAACGACTTAACAACAACAGACGATTAGTTTGTCGGCTGGCTCACTTTTAAGGTCTGGAATTAGTCCTGGATTGTACGTGGGCATTGCCTTTGGTTCTGAGGAGAATGGAAAATACTTAAGTATTTGTGTGCGCTAAATTGCTTCAGTTACTCTTTGCAACCCTATGGACTGTAGTCTGCCAGGCTTCTCTGTTCATGGGATTCTCCAGGCAAGAATACTGGAGTGGGCTGCCATGTCCTCCTCCAGGGGATCTTCCCAACCCAGGGATCAAACCTGCATCTCCTCCATCAGTAGGCGGGTTCTTTACCACTAGTACCACCTGGCAAGCCCATACTTAGGTTTACATAAAGCTAAATTAAGGTAGAAATGGAAGAGGCCCTGATTTCTCAGACTGTGTAACACCATGGTCCCTGTTTCACCCAGAAGCCAGCTTAGAAAAGGATATCCAATGGAGAGGTCATTGAGAAGCTGTAGTGTCTTGGAGGTGATTGGTTCACAACGGCCCCAGTACTTCAGGTTGGTGATGCTGGAGGACAAAAAGAAAAGAAAAAGCAGGAGACACTTTTGATATGCCTGGTGTTCTGGAGAGTTGGGAGAAGAAGAAAATCATCCATCACGAGTCACCACACACCTGCATCACCAATTCACAGACACCACAACCACAAAAAATGGGTATAAAATCTCCGTACTTACATTTGGTTGACTAGAAAAATTATCCTTCAGATAATCTTCACTACTTGGTTCCAAAGCTACACTGGCCCATACCCAGGCCCTTGGAATTCTGGGGCACTCCAGGGCTGATTTCTGCAGCAAGGGCAAGAGATTTCTGCGGCAGTGATAACATGCAGACGTATGCAATTCTGCAACTGCACCATCCACTGTCAGCTGCAGAATTCTAGTAGCCCTTGCTTCTGGATTCTTGGCTGGCAGAGTCCTTTAGACCCCCTTTGTTTTTTTCATCTTAAGTGATTAACCAGCTCACAGATATGAGTGTTTAGGTCCAGGATGGTTGGAAGGAGGCAAAATGGCGCACTGCACACAGCCCTGGGTGATATATTTATTTGGCTACTACTGTGTGCATTGATAAATTGAGCTCTTAAAAAAGGGCGAAATGTAAACAAAGCGGCACAACTTAAAAAAAAAAAAATAAAAGAACCAAAAAGGGCCAATCAGGAGCTCCAACTTTGAAGATAATTCATATAACAGCACTTGATTTTTGCGATTCAAGACTCTGAAAGGGTGTGATGGTTCCTGAGAGGAGTAAGCCCATTTCAATTAGAGTGGGGCTCCCCTCCTGGGGGCACACCTAGTAGCAATCAGATTCAGAAAACGAAAGCCGGATCGGGGCCTCTGGGCAGGAGGGTGACCTGGTGAGAGGCTGGGGAGGAAGGTCTATTTTGCTAATGTCACAACAGGTTCACCCCAACAGGTTCCCCGTGATTCCAGAGGCTGCCGATGAGATTCCATATGGACAAAATGAAATCCTTGCCTGTTCAAGCCTGGAATGCTCTGGGGCCGGGCCGTATCTCTAAGCACAGCTTGTCACACACTCAAATGCACAAGTTTCTGACGCAAACGATCAATGCTGGAATACCAAGGCACTGGCAGCACAATGCCAAGACCACATTTTACAGTTGCAACAGGACTGCAAGGGGCTCTTGCTGAGGGCGAGCCAGAACACTTACATTTTTCCTATGAAGACACTGAGGACCATGGTCTCGTCATTCAGGCCCAGAACCTCTGAGAGTCGGCGGTACAGCTGGTGGTGTGTTTGGGGAAGAGAAAGTAACCAGAAAATACAGATAAGAAAAACCATATCCCAATACTGTTTCTGTCTTCATGCAGGAGGTTAAAACCATAAGAAGAATATGAACAACAATCCTGGGGAAGTCTTTACTGACGGAATGAACTAGTTTCTGAGTACTACTAAATACTGGGTACATGTTATTTTCAATCCTAAAATGATAAAAAGACTGTCAAAACCTTCTGCTGTTTTGAACATCCAATTCATGTACATAGGGACTAAGAATGCCAATTTAGGGGAGACCAATGGATGTTGTGACTGGTCATTTATTAAGCACATGAAGACTGAATGCGAAGCAGAGAGGAGAATCTAGCTGACTTCTACTCTTTCATGAGTCTTTGAGGAGTCTTTCTGAAATTCTGCAGACCAAGAGGAACTATTTGGATTATTCTGATAATGGAGACTATATCTAAACTGTTAACAGCCATTTCTTTTACTCAGAAACTCCACAAGCAGAAGTGAGCACTAAATGGAGCCAACTCAGAGTCTGTTACCTTAGAGGATTTCTGCACCTGGTCCCCAATGTAGATCTTACGAAATTGTTCAAAAAAGCTCAGCATGGCCAATTCTAGTTTCTCGTTACCCGCCTGAGCCAAGCGAGAGTCTGTTAGGTTCATCAGCTGGAGCACCCTGGAGGAGGAAAAGCAATGATTCTCTCAACAGCAGGATATCCTGGTCACCACAGAAAACCAACCTCTCTGAAACAGGCACACGCCCCCTCCCCTCACCCATCATCCTATTGGAAAGGCCTTCTCTGCAGGCTCTAAGCTCCACTAGGGAACAAAATTCTCCCCTTCTGCGCCTCAGGAACCACAGCCAAGGAATATGAATGACTAGATATTTAAAACTTCCAGTCCCCTGAGATTCTATAGATGGAGGCAGAACTCGTAACTGCTTAAAAACAGTGGGGAACAATACTAGTACTAGGGTAATGGTCATCCCTGAAACTTCCGTGAGAACTCAAGTACAGCAGTTTTATTTTCTTAGCCCCAGTTCCACAGCTATAAAATGAGGGTGACAGGACTAAGCCAGTGGCTCTCAATCTTTTTTCTCACGGAGCCATAAAAGGAAAGGAGACACGTGAAGGACGATGCCCACAGGCAGGGAACACTTCCAGGGACCAAGAGCTGATATGCTACCTGTGACTTCATCCCTTTCACCTGCACCCATTCCCCCAAAAGAAAGCATATTGGAATGCAAGTGAGTGGATGCTGGGTGAGTAAGAATGATGTTATTACAAGTGAGTCATCTGACATTTTGATAATGTGAAAATAGGTAACAAACTATTCAACATTTTGTGACATCATGAGTGCACTGGACTCAGTCACTGTTCTGGAACACTCAAGTTGAGAACCAGTATACAAGAAATTGTCTAAACTCAATTTATATTATGACACACACACAGTATTACACAAGGCTACAGAATCAGAAAGGTATTGGGTTTCATCCTTATTAATCTTTGTTCAATTAGGGCAGATGAGCATCTGATAAATAAGGTGGGGGTAGAAAGAGGCAAATGGGGATTTTCAGCATAAGAATAAAAATTATGGACTGAAATGTCTAGGGACCAATATGTCTAAGGAGAGCATCTGAAACTTTAGAACCCTTCAGGGTAGCAGTTCCTTGCAAGGTCACAAACCACATTCATAAAAATTGTTGTTATTTAGTTGCTCAGTCGTGTCTGACTCTTTATCAACCCCATGGACTATAGCCCGCCAGGATCCCCTGTCCATGGGATTTCCCAAGCAAGAATACTGGAATGGCTTGCCACTTCCTCCTGCAGGGGATCCTCTCCACCCAAGTCTCCTGCTTGGGAGGTGGATTCTCTACAGTCAGTCACCTGGAAAGCCCTTCATAAAAATACTAAAACATTATTTGCCCTTTCACTTGCATTCTCACAGGAGGGTGCAGTGGGGTTTTTCCAGAGGCTATAAGCCGTGTGATATCACTACAGTCTGAATGCAGAAGAGAGAAGAATCCAGCTGACTTTTACTGTGCCAGACATTAAAACAAAGCTACTCTTCTCATTCATTTCTTCTGAAAAATATAGTTAAATATTGATAGATATAGCTCACATGAACAAGTTCTTTGAGGACCTCTATACTTTTTAAGATGGTAAAGAGTCCTAAAGAAAAAGGTCTGAGAATCTCTGCTGCAGAGGTTTAAAAAGATTTTTAAAAATCCTGTCTTTTTATTTCAACAGTAAGTAGACTTTCAGAAATCACTAAATGCTCATTTACAGGTTTTTAGTAAGATGAGAATCACACAGACACAAAATAACTTGAAATCCTATAGATGGAAAAGGGTACGTCAAAACATCTGAAAGGCTGTAGAAATTCTGTAATTCATCTTTAGGGATATTTGAAGACCCAAAGTTTCCTATTAGACTTCCTATTAGACTATTAGGCAAGGCAAAAGCAGTCCACATTTTCATTAACTCTCAGATATTGCACTTAACAGAACTAAAAGCTACTCTCCACTCTGTATCCTACTTATACTCTTAATTCTATATCCACAATTTATTTTCTAGCTGAATTACTGCAGACGGTTTTTTAGTAAAGATTGTAGGCATGGCTGTTGCTGTTTTTATAAAAACTTTAGAATCTGGACCTGTAACAGTTTTTCATTTTCACCGGCAATCAGCTTCATAAAATTATACTTTGTAAATGGGAAGAAAAGCACTAACAGAAGCATATCAAATTCCCATGGTCTCAGGACCCAAAAGGGGGTGGGAGGGTCAGAGCAGTGAAACGGGATGCCTCCGTGCGAGGACTTACCGACAGACAAGCTCGCCGTCCATAGCATCCTGCTCATCAGTGCTGGCAAAAGAGACCCGGCCACCAATCACTGCACCGATGATGTAAACCAGCCACGTCAGCCTTCCTGCAACAGGAAGAAGGCCCATTAGTGTCACCTTCTGTCATCACTGCAAGAAGAAATTCCTCACTGTGAGGTTCATTTCTTACTCTGAACTCCCTTAATCTTAAGAAAGCGAAAAGGCCCTGAAGTCAGACTGTTCCTTCAGAGAACAGCTACTCCTCTGCTTTAGTAAGGGTGATACCAAGGGCGAAACTCAGTATAACCAAGGCTCCCCTATCAGACAGGGTCATTAGTTTTAGAATGCAGTAGTTCCTTAAACACATCCACTACAGATACGACTTCAGTTGCTCTTCCCTAGTTCCCGATGGCATTTATTATCAAATATTCTTGTTTATATGAAGCTAACTGAGGATGGAAAGTTTTCTGAAGCGGGGAGGTGAAAGGGAGGTGACAGTGAGTGAAAGGGTACTGACGGCAGTCGGGTGTCCACTTACCTTCCTGCACTGCGATGTCCATGGGACTGGCGCTGGCACTCTGGAGCAGCTCCTGGTAGGACTGGGCAGACTGGTCAAACAACTGCACGAGCAGTGCACACGTCTTCTCGTATTCACAGCGCCCGATGGTAGACAGCTGGTCCAACTGCTGCTGGACCAGACCCGTATCCTCCAGGGGATCTTCCAGTCCATCTCTACTCCCAACAGAAGGAAGGAGCCCTCTTAAAGTGTGTTGCTGACTTCCCTGTCACAGCAGCTCTCCTCCTCCATTCTGCCACCACGTGCCATCGTAGAGGCCCAACACAACTTTTTACCAAGGAAGGTAAGAACGGGCTGAAGGCAGGGGTCTCACCCAAGCATCAGTCTCCTGAAGTATCTTTCAATCCCTAGCCCTGTAACATTTGTCTGCAGTGATTTTCCCAGTCCTATGCTTCTCAACCCTGAAAGCTCCCAGCTCTCAGCCTCTCGTTTGGTCCTGACTATATAAGACTACAAGTGGCCTATCCCTGCTGTGAGGCCACTTGTTCTGTGATCAGATGGGTTTTGGAATTCAGAAATCTTCAGATTTTCGGGAGGTACTGTATGCTTCTACATGTGACATGAACCCTCCATGGGCTGTGACATGAACCCTCCATGGGCTGTGGCATGTCATATACAATATTCCTGCATCAAAATATATAAATATTATGAATAGTCACACTAAATAAAAGTTTTAAAAACACTACTATGTGTGTGTGCTAAGTTGCTTCAGTGGTGTCTGACTCTTGTGCAACCCCATGGACTGTAGGCTGCCAGGCTCCTCTGTCTATGGGATTTTCCCAGCAAGAATACTAGAGTGGGTTGCTATACTCTCTTCCAGGGAATCTTCCCGACCCAGGGATTGAACTGCAGATTCTTTACCACTGGCACCACCTGAGATTAAGTGGTCTCATATCAGCACAGGTCAAGTTTTGCCATCAAATGAGTTTTGTGTCAAACTTATGAGAAAATTAAACATTCACATCTTAAGTTTCAGAACTGCAGACAAGGCACTGTGGATCTATACCATGTCCTGTCGTATCCACTGGTTTCCTAGACTTAAAAATCTGATCATATCCTAAGCTGTCTACTGTTACGACAAGGTTATATGACAATCCAGCAGCATCACTGCCACTACAACGGGCAGCTCAGAGCTGTGTGTTAACCATGGTCTATACACTAGGCCAGGACACAGTAATTTAATCTCCATTATAATGTGGCCCAAGAGCACACAGCTGTTAGTTGAGTAACTGGGCCCAGAGCCCATACATGTCCCCACTCCCCAACATGGCCTGCCTGAAACCTGCTGAGTCCTTAGGAATAAAAGCTATGCCACTAACAGAACAATGCTTTCCAGTAGGCTTCACCAATACCCAGATTCTGAAATGATTCAAGTCATACACAACTGAGACTATAATTATTATGACAAATTTACTTGATTTGAGCAAATTATGCATGCAACTTAAAAATGAAAAAACAACCAGACCGTCAGAGTTCAGGTAAATTCTCCTGAGAAACAGCCAATGAAAAAATATATAAGAAAGGTCTCTAC
Source organism: Bos taurus (assembly GCF_002263795.3). Lineage (NCBI taxonomy): Eukaryota > Metazoa > Chordata > Mammalia > Artiodactyla > Bovidae > Bos > Bos taurus. The sequence goes on along the minus strand of NC_037335.1, from coordinate 69,305,774 downwards.
ACCAAGAATAACTGTATTTTATATAGGTCATTTCTGAAAGGGTCTGACATTTCTTTACTATAGAGTTCTGGTCCAGTTGGCAGTCAAGAAGACAGAACCCATGTGTCAGGTTAACGCAATCAGTGGCCAGCTGCCTGGGATTCTTGTATCTTCTAGTAAGCTCTGGACAGCATGCTTTATTTATCCACTTATTTCTTGAGAAGTTCACATTAAGCACCTATATGTTACACGTTATAACTGTTGTCACCTACAGCTTAGAAATGCTTCTCTCATGTTTAATGAAAATCAGTGGATATGCTTCATATTCCAAGATGCTGCTATGGTGGGTGAAGAAGGGACATACGTGAACAGGATGTTAAAGAGAAAAAGACTCTTCTTTCAGACATTATGCTCTCATCAGCTGTTGTACTGACAGGAAAAAATATCCATTCTGGTGTTAGCTCCAGTAAGATTCATATCAAGGATGCGTCTACCAACTGGGTGTCGGGTCCCTCACAAGTCTGACACCAAGCCATGTGTAGGGAAAAAGGAAGGCTGTCCATTTCCTTACCTGAGTATGATGTGCACAGATTCCAGACGGGATGTGATGTAGGCTTTGGTGACCTCAGGAGTATATGTCTCCAGCATGTGGGGCTCGGTGGCTTTCACATATGGCACGGAGGCTGCCAGCCGCTGCCAAAGGCTCAGGAGATAGTGCACGCTATTTGGGGCAAATTCCCAATGCTAAAGAAAACCAAGAGAGTAGGCCTCTGTTACCACCATATCGCCTAGAGGTCCAATCTTAAATTTAGTATCTCTTAAGATGCTCTGATGTGACCTCCTAGACGTCCCAGAAGCATCAAACCACAGATGCTCTAAAAGGAAGGAAGAGGAGAAAGAATCGTGGGTGGATGGACACAGCAAAGTCTATTAAAGGGATCCGCAGAATCAGATGTTAGCTCTCATTTGTGTACACAGTACATTAGTCTCAAGCCACTTGACATAAAGAATAAAGGATTAAAAAAAAAAAAAAAGGATAAACTTTGATGGGCTTTGTCCTATGTACTGGAACCAGTCTAATGTGTTTACTGGTATTTCAGAGACTAATCGTCCAGTGAGAAGAGCTGTCCTGAGCTGGTTGAGTAAGTGGCTCTCAGACATCAGTATGTAAGATAGTCTCGTAGGAAGCTTGTTAGAAATAGAGGTGCCAAGGTTCCCCCCCTAGACCGAGTGAACCAGAAATGATGGGAATAGGACCCAAGCACCTGCATTTCTCATCAAGCTCTCTGGATGATTCTGATACAAGCCATCACTTTAGAGAACCCCTGCCTACACACGGCTAAGAAAGAGAGGGTGCTGAGTCTCCTTTCACTCTTCTGCCTGTTTTTTTTTAGGGGGACTATGAAAGAATTCTCCCAGCCTTGAATCTAAGTATTATTCTTGCAATTCCCTCATGTTCTCCTAACCACACTCTTTGTAATGCCATAAGGTTAAATAAAACCAACAAGCAAGGGAAGAGGTTCTAATGTTTAGGAAGAAAGAGACAAGCAATCCACGACAAACCTGTAGGCTGGTCACCGTGAAGTTAGCTATCAATCGGATGACTTCGGGGTAGTTTTCCACCTTCACTAATTCTCCCAGTTGATAGTTACTCTTCAAGCGGGCCAGTAGTCTGCAAAACTCATGGTAATTGTTTGGGTCTGACAAACTCTGGTGACAGTACAGGGAGGAAAAGAAAATGTAAAACATGACTCACTAACTTGCTTCCCAAAGGACATGTGGGATGGCATGGGGGATGGGGAGGCGGTGGGAGATGTGCTTTAACTTCTGAGATGTTGGCCATCATTCTGAACGACACATTTGTATGATTAAAAAACAATTTTTAAAAAAGTCACTTTTAAAGGGGACTATTGCATCTATTATCTCATCTGTTCACAATAATCATGTTGGAAGATGGGGTTATTGGCCTCAGTTGGCAGAGTCTGAAACAGAAGCCCAGAAGGACCATACTACTTGCCAGGGCTGTAATGTTGATTAATGGCAGAAAGGGGCACAATCTCAGATTTAACAGGTTTGTTTGCTTCCCACTGATCGAATGAAAAGTAATGAAATTTTCATTTTCACAGCTGTCTAATTTATCATTAAGCACAACTAGAATGGCAAAGTTACACAAATATTTCATGTATTTTATTATCCCACATTCATGACAACAAACTCACTGTATTAGTACATTTATGTATCTTGTTATCTACTTGTATCAGACACTTTTGTTTGCACACTACACCAGTATATTTGCTTCCTTACACATGTTCTCCTACATTAGAGAAGGCAGGCGGGTGGGGGCGGGGGTGGGGGGGTGGTTCTTCTGCTTGTCAGTACATCTCTGGCCCGTGGTAGGTGACTCCATACAATTTGCTGACAGAAAAAATGACTTTTTAAAAAGGAAAGAATTGAGTAATGTTTTTTTTTTCTTTTTCTTTTCTTTTTTTTGGCCACGCCACATGGCATGAGGGATCTTAGTTCCCCGACCCCAGATCGAACTTACGCCCTCCGCAGTGAAGGCATGCAGTCTTAACCACTGGACTGCCACGGGAGTCCCAGAACTGAGTATATTTAAAAGTGAATGGGTCTTATTTATGATATTTCCTAGTGTGGGGAAGTGATACTTAAAAAAAGGAGGTGTTAGCTGAATCTTTCGGACTGAAAAAGACAAGAAGGACAACTGAGTTATGGAATGAATAATATTTGAATGAGAAATCTCCCTTCCTAGCTAAAAGTAGCTCTGTTCACTTAGGCAAATAATTTACATTCAAAATCACGGAAACAAAAACAAAAAACACACAAAATGACTAGTTCTCTCCGTATTTTCCTTCGAAGTGACCCTTTCAATAATTTCAACATTCCTGAATCTAGGGACAAGCTCCTTTTCTGGGTAAATGTTAAAAATCTATGTACAGACATTCACTTAAATCTTCTGAAGGATAACAGATTGAACTGTTTTCTAGGGTTTTTGCTATGTGTGACCTCTAGATTGAGCTTTTTGCATGATAACAGAGAGGTATATACTAATCATACATGCTTATACACACATACACATAAAATAAAACTAAATTCTCAAAAGTCATACCTGTGGGTTTTCCAGTATTCGTTTAACACCATCAACAAGGTGAGAGAGAAACTTGGCCCTCTCTGCATTGTTGAATAGGGATCTTCTAACTGAGGCAATCTGTACTAAGCAGGATAACACCTAGAGCAGGGCACAACCAAAACACAAATGAGCAGAAAAGATGGTATAGCTCTTTTCATTACTCTTTCCCTTGCTATAAATATTCTTCTCTGTTTTGTCACCCTCTGCTATCATTATAATGATATAAAAAAAAAGATCAAGGAAGGTGTAGTTGAGGATATCTGAAACAGCTTTATTTAAAGAAAAATAAAGGGCATTAGACTCACAGTGAGCATAACAACTGGTTAAATCCACAGTTTGGAACTTCATACAGGTATTATTTTTCAACCACCCCTATGGCTTCTTTGTGTTTAAGATACATATTTAAACTTGAAAATACCAAGAAACTGACAGTAAACAATGCTTTAGACATAGGTTTTTTTTTTTTTTTTTTTCCTGTTTTATTAAGGCCTTTTGGCTATCAGGTTTTGCTATGTAGTGCTATCATGAAATAACCAAGTCAGAGCTATGCTCAGAAGAAAACAGGTTTTACAATGAAAACATTTTCCCCTTTCCCCATTGCACTAGAAATTTACATTTTGTTAGCCCCTCTTGATCTATTTTCTGCCCTTCTTCTCCCTACTTTCTACTCCGGGAGGTGGACCTCTGTTGACTAACAGCAGGAGTAAATGTAATGATACAAGCAACACAAATTCATGTTTCTGCTAAAGTGAAAGTCCGCATTAATTTGGAAAAGTGACATAGTGACCCGGAAAGCAGTCTACGCAGAAACACTGTGCAAAACACCCACTGACATTCCTTTACTTTCTTTGTAAGTTTTGTACAACAACATTTTACACCAACAATCTGAAGTATCAGACCACTGACTTTTTAGGACCCAAATGAATTTTGGGATTTGAGGTTAATTATTGCTTTAAAGGAGAAATGCAGCATTCCCAAGAGCTTTCAAATTTTATTAAGGACAAGTATGCAAATCTGCCTTTCTAATACAGCTTCCATTGATCACTTATATAACATAGGCCTGAGGGATTTTCAGAAATCTCAGTCTTGACAATCTTCTACTAGACCATATAAGATGAATTCCCTATATTCTAGCCTGTGGCAATTCGAGGTACAGTACAAAGTCAGACACAAAGGGGACCAAAAGAACTTGACACCTGTAGCACTTTGTTATTAGACAGGAACAGTTTAAAAGGAATCAAGGCTTTATAGTGAGAACCTTTAACTGACAAGCTTTACCTCAACAGGCTAGATAACTAACCCTAGTATTCCTAGGAAGAAACTTTACTTCTATGATTTTGTACAACACAATGAACATAAGGCTCATTCGCCACTACTACATTCCAGAAACAGACACTGTAGTCCTGACTCACCAGAGGTGAAAATGAAGGAGGGATGGAATGATAGAGGTCAAAAAACAGCTGCAGAGTTGAAGAATCTAAGAACGCTGAAAGAGAAAAGAGCACATTACTGAATTGTCTGCACACTGGGGCCGGTGCACTCCGGCGCTCTATAGTCATCGGGGAGTGTTATCTTCCTGCTTTCTTATCTTACAGAATGTTTATTTCCTTTGAAAGTGACAAACTAATGGGGGCTTTTTGTTTTCCTTTCTTTTTTTTACAAAAGCATTAGTTTTTAGTTCCTCTAAGAAATGGATTCATTTTTTCTGATTCTCAAACAATGTAAGACAAGCAGGATTCTTCATAGAAAGAACTTTTATCTTTTAGGAACACAGGACCAAGCACATGCACAGGTTCTTTGTTTTTAAAGCTAGAAACTCTCTCAAATGAGCAAGAAAGCAGAAGTCTCTAGGTGAGAAATGTAAGGTCAAACTCACATCCATCAGAAACCGGGTAACCAAGAGTTTGCCCCAGCTGGGGGATCCTCCCAAGTGCAGCTCCCTAACTTTATAAAGACCCACACCAGTCTCCCAAGTTTTCTCTGACAGCAAGCAGGGGATCTGCCAGGGGATCCTGAGCCCACTCTGCTGACTCCAGGTAGAGGGGAGCAGCAGCCTGGTGCGAGGGTGTGGCCATGTTACCTGATCTCCAGCTGGTGGGGATCTGTACCGTGCACAGGTCATCTGAGGACTCGTCAGTGGAAGTGCCGATGAAATCAAAGTTTAGGCAGTTATGAGTGAGCTTGAGCAGTTGCATCAGCAAGCCATGCTGACTTTCATCATTCAAGTTCAGATTCTTTCCAGAAGCCTGTAAAAATGACCACATAATGAGCCCCAAACAGTCACTCCTTTCTTCCAAGCTTGCTACCAGACTTACAAGGAGGCTGCTGAGCCAGAAAAGGAGGTGGCTCAGCACAGTCGAGTGGTGGTTCTCTGCCAGGGGATGCAGCACTTCTAGTACCTTTAAAGTCCTTCCATCACCATGAAACTCCTGGCTCCTTATTTACTATTAACACATGTTTCATGTGCATAAAAACATGAAGCTAGTATTTAAGAAACACCCTCTTTGACATTTACTCTTTACAGGCTGCAGACATTGTGGCCGCAGATAATTCTGAAGCAATATGGGATGAATGGTTACTTCATTTCCATGTTAGATCCTTTTTATTTATTCATCAGCAGTGTACCTGCCTACAGCTCAGTAATGCCCCAGAGCTATGGTGACTATGAGATTCAAGTTTCTACCAGTTGTGACCTCAGGGACTAGCTGGTTCGTTTCTGACAGCATCAGTATCAGAAGAGGATTCAATCCTGTTTTCTCACAAGCTTTTTCCCCCTCTAGAGGGTACAACAGTTTTTACAAGGCAGCTTGCCCAAACTGAGGACTTTTGGGGAATTCTGAAATAAAACTAGGTAGCCGAAGGAAAAGATGGATGGACATCATTTACTGGGACAAAAGAAAAATCCAACCTTGCTTCTCATATTACAATTGAGACACACTGGAAAATGAGAACAAGAACAATAAAACAAAAACCCCAAATGAACACAAAATCAGAGGGTAATTCCATTTGGCTTTCTATATGGACAAAACATCCAAACACAGCTATAAATGTGTACAATTTACAGGTTAACATTTCTTCCTTAGTTCAAGACTATCAATATATGAATTGAAATACCAACTTTCTATTTTAAAACAGTTAATTTCCTTCGGTGATACTGTCTGCCCCTTCAGGTTATGAAATCTAAATGGATGTTAAAAATTCAAAATCTGCTTTTCCTTACAGATGCTGCTTGTTTATTTGCTGCCTGTAACTCAGCAGGGGACAGGGGAGCCAGCCTAGTTTTAATGTGCTAACAATGCAGTCTGAGCCTGTGTTTAGAGCACTGAGAATCAAACACCATAAAAGGAAGATGCTTTAACTCCATATAGGAAGGTCTTATGTGGATATTAAAAAGACCAAACAACAAAAACCTCAAGCTTCATGGCAAACTAGTTTCTTTAAAATAGGAGAATGGGATAAGTGTTCATTTTCGGCTCCTTACCTAGGGGAACAGATGAGAAATCAGGAAATAATTCTTTCTCTCAGACTGGAAGGTCATCAACATCTCAGACATATATATTATGTGAGAGATGATAATTAAATAGATACATAAACTCTCACGGGTCAGTGAAGAGCTGACATCTAACAAGTCTCCAGTTACTCTGATTCTTTCAAAAGGAACCAGGAAGTAGGTACCAACACACAATCTCACCTGTTTTAGTAAATTGCACGAAAGTGTGAAGATATCGAATAACGATGAATCTCGGAAAGAAGAGGCTATTTTTCTGTGCTTGGTTAAAGGATGCGTGGTGTCTGCCTGTGCAGAAAAACAAACCAACACAAGTTTTAAAATTAATGGCAAAGAAAAAATTTTTCTTGTAGACTTCAAATAAAGTAGAAAGATTTTTCAATAAGATCAACAAAAATAACAAAATACATTTTAAACATTTAAGTTACTATTAAACTCTAGTGAGAGAATGAGGATGACGATAAGCGGCAACAGCTCCGCAGGACATCATGTCTCTACCATTTACAGAGGGAAGATAGGAAGAAAGTACAGTGACTCCACTGCAAGGTTTCCCTTTCCTCTGCACTTAAGGAGGTAATATTTAACAAACTGTTGCAAGACTTTGTTAATAATTATTATCATGCTCTTTTGAGGCTGAGTCTCAAAAACAGACAGTCGTAAGGCTTGGATTTTGCTAAATAATCCAGTCAGAGCTGAAGTTACTACAGCCATGAACTTAAGATAAATGGCAATAGCCTGTATAATACTCCCTTTCTTTTCTCACCTATTTCAACATGCAGTCTATTCCACAGAAGTGAGGACTTCAATCAAGGGGCTGTACTGGTCTCTCACTCCTCTGTCCTTGTCTTTTCAGTCATATTTTAAAGGTTTTTGCGGTCAGGGATTAAATCTCTTACTTCTTTCGTATGTCCTCTATAGCTGACACACAGTACGTACTCAATAAGAGTGTTAAAGGAATTTCAAGGTTGCCAACAATATTTAGTCCAACCACTTACTGTAAGCTTAAGTCACTTCTATATACTGATCAACTCATGCAGGAGGGAGCTCATCTTCCTTTTGGCACATTATGGAACCTCCACCCCCCAATTTTATTTCTAAGTTCAAATTGGAATGATAACAGAAATATGCTTTCTAATTTAAATCTAAAGCAAAAAAAAAAAAAAAAAGCCAATAGAAAATTCAGTTGCACAGAGTTAAAAATATTATGATTTTAGCCTCAGTGTCACTGTGTTACAAATGTCTTAGATAAAAAGGTATCACTAGATTATATACTAGATGCCGTATACAATCTGTTACACAGATCATAATCCAGAGAATAATTACATCTTAAGTACATCACACATATTTCTATTGCTTTCTTAAGAAAGATAAATACAAAATTTTGAAAAGATTCTAAAATACCAACACTGATGGATTTTGTGGAGCCAAGCTTCCAAAGGAAGAGCATTAACCCCACAATCTGTACGTAATTAATGCATGCTCTTATTACAAGGGTGTGTGTTTGTGTGTGTGTTCAATCGTGTCCGACTCTTTGCGACCCCATGGACTGTAGCCTGCCAGGCTCCTCTGTCCATGGAGTTTTCCAGGCAAGAATACTGTAGTGGGTTGCCATTTCCTATTCCAGTTACTACAAGGACAGGAGTGGTTAAATAATAAGCAAATTAAGAGCATAGGCTCTGCAATAAGCCTATGCGGGTCTGAATTCATACACTGTTTGTCACCTGGTAACTGTGATATCATAGGCAAATTAGTTAATCTTTATGTGCCTTGGTTTCCTTATCCAGAAAACAGCATAACCAGAGTCTCTATCTCACGGGACTACTGTGAGAATAAAATTAATATAAGTGCTTAGAACAGTGCCTGCCACACAGAAATCACTCAAAAGTATAAATTATTATTTTAATAATTACCAATCGTAGTGTGGATTGCATGTGACAGAGAATACAATATGGACTCCAGATTTTAATAGGCTCTAAGCTAGTGAGTGTATTTAAAATACCAACTCACAGTTAAATTTCTCAGGGTTAATTAAAAGTCTGCATAAGTACGAGCAATAGCAACAGTGATGCAATGTAATTAATAGCTGACAGCTGAAGGGTGAGCTGTTACAATTAATTCAGGCCTGTTCAATAATTACAACATTTTGGCTGGATACAAAAGTAAATGACTAAAAAATATTATAGCCAGAGCAAAAGAAAGCCACTGGTGTTTCCTCTGTAGTAATCTGTGACATCGATGACTATTTTAACAAATTATTTGATATTTAGCAGAATGTTTTGTGCATTCTGAAAAGATTATCAGCAAAATCTTTAATGAAGGCAAATGAGAATTGATTTTTGAATGATTATAAATACATTAACTTATACAGCAGAAAGAGCACACCAGTGATGTGGGTTTCCTAAGTTCTGACTTAGGATCATTGCGCTCTTCTCTAACATTAAACATTAATACCACTGAGGAAAGCTGAGATGAGAGAAAAAATATTCTGGAGATGGAAGGGCATCCGGACCTCACTCACAGAGGAAAACCCCATGGAACTATTTTGTTTCAAAAGGGCATTAATCACTTACCGCAAAAGCACACAACTGCCAAAAAAGATCATCCCACACACAGGCAGAAAACACCAATACTAAGTAAAAATATGGCACTTACTTCAATGAGGAAGGCTGTAGCACTTACTTGATTAATTTCATTGGTTAGCTGCGATAAAATCGTGACACCAATGATGCAGTATTCAACACTATCCTGGTTTAAAAAAAAAAGGTAAGGCAGAAAGAGTTGGCCTGTGCAGCTTGATTTCAGCATCTGGAATGCAGTCATACTTAAACTGCCTAGACAAGGTATGAGAAATTGGTATTTTAAAACTGCTGCTTTTCAGGACACAAAATCTAACTGATATATAAGAGGACTGCTAAATCTGACTGCATCAAAATTGAAACCTTTTGTATGTTAAAAATATCCACAAGCTTTACACTATACATATTGTAGGAAGAGTAATTAGCAAATCACATCTGAGATAAAAGACAAATGAATGTGTAAAATAATTTATATGAAAGGCTGTATACAAAAAAGGGCAAAGAACTGATTAAAAAAATGTACCTAAGATATAAACAGGAAGTTCACAAAAAGCAAAAATAAGTAGTAAATGAGCATATGAAAATTTGTTTGTCTCATTCATAACTCAAATGCTAAGCTACCAATTCTTTCTACCTATGAAACTGGAAAAATAAGAAAGCTGAGCTCACAGGGTGGAGGTACAGGGAAACAGACATATTAACTGTTGGAGGGAATAACTTTTTTTGAGGGTAATTTGGAATATCCATGTAAACCCAAAATACACATGTCTTCTCACTGAATAATTCAAAGGCTAGGAATTCACACTATAAACACACTTAGCTCAAAGTATAAACACACAAACACACACACACAAGGAATATTCACCAAAGTATTTATTTACCAGTCTAGATATAGATACTAACTAAATACTCGCCTAGAAGAGTTAAATGAATTATAGTGTTTTAAACTGGAATAGTATGTAAGCAGTAGAAAGAATGAAGTAGGGTTTGTGCTGACATGTAAACATGTGAAACCAAGACATTAAGAATTAAAAAGATACGGAAGAAAATGTACCAAACAATCCCATTTGCAGATCAATATCTAAGCAAGCATATATTGCCTCACTTCTTTCATTGAGTATATATGTCGTACCTGTAAAAACCTGGTGACATCTGTGATTGCATTTCTGAAGACGTAGTCATCCTTCTGACAGTCAAACCAGCCCAACTTTGTGATCCTGGCATATAATTGGATAAGTGCTTGCGTCACAAAAGTGGCCAGCTTTGGCCGAGTGGCAAGATAGTTGAGCACATAGTTCCCTATAAAACAGAAATAGTCTACATTGGAGATGGCTCTGCCAGGGAAGGGTGTGTGTTGTTAAATGTCTAAGAAGTGGTAAATCTAGACTCTTTACCCTAAACTTCCTTAATTATTCACACTACTGAGAAACAGGACTTTAAATTTAACATTCACTAAACTTTCCAACTATTAGGGCTTCCCTCAGCTCAGTTGGTAAATCATCTGCCTGCAAAAGCAGGAGACCCTGGTTTAATTCCTGGGTCAGGAAGATCCCCTGGAGAAAGAAATGGCAACCCACTCCAGTATTCTTGCCTGGAGAATCCCATGGACAGAGGAGCCTGGTGGGCTACAGTCCATGGGGTTGCAAGAGTCAGACACGACTTAGCAACTAAACCACCATCACCAAACTTTTCAGCTCAGAATTGTATACAAGTCACAATGAAGAACCTGAAGTAAGGGAGCCTTGAATCTAGCTCTTGATGGTTAAATAGCATGGTTGGCACAGAATTCAAAATCTTCAGCAATGTTTTTCTTAGTTACCAGTGATGGTGAAGACCAGGTAAAAGAAACTTTCTGAAAACAAAACAGCTAACTTGGGCTTTATCTAGGAGCAATTATATTGGGCCCTCTTCACTTTTAAGCCCAATTCTGGAAAGAAACTATATTCTAGATATTCTGTATGCCTAGTAACTTCAGAACATTATCAAACAAGCAACATAAATGTAACTATTACTAGAATATCACTAAACAAACTAATTTAAGAGAGAAAAGACAACTTTCTACTCACGAATATCTATCCGTTGTTCCAATGGTAGAGGGTTATTTGTGCGCGATACAAGCTTTGTAAGGCATGTAGCTGCCAGTAACTGGGAGTAAGATGACTGTGAAAAGAGAGGGGGAAAGGGCTTAGGATTCAATTTTATTAAGTTAGTCAGTCAAAGTTTTTAACTTGGAGATCTGAGTTCAGATTTAAAAAAATTAATCAGCTTTGTTACATTTGATCCTCTGGATTTTTAAGGGTCTCATACTAAGGAAAAATGAGCCCATTCATCATCTGTACTCATTAAGCTGACTTCAGTCATGAATAAAGGGCAGGATAAAGTGAATGCCTGATCAAACTGAATCTAATACAAGTATCTGTATCACTTTGAGGGAGGAGAAGTTAGAAGAGATCTTTACAGAAAGATATTAAGCTCTATAGAAGACAAATCTCTTCTTTCATTAAAATCAAAAAATCTTCTCCAATAGCCTTGTTATAACAATGTTTAAAAAAGTTTCACCTCATAATATTCCTGTAGTATAGCATTAGAAAGAAGAAAAAAAAAAATATAGAAGTAGTATTAGAAGGAACCACCGCCTTATGCTGTGTAGTTAATCCCCAAATTGTATCTTTCCATCAGTACAACTATCAATCAGCTACTGCTTTGGGGAATGTATATGCTGGTTTTAGTAGTAAATTCATAACAATTACTTATGAGAAAGAAAAAAACTATGCCCTAAGCAAAGGAATAGCATTACCATATTCTCAAGTGTAGATTTTAATGAATTTTAAACTTATGGAGAAGCAGAGTATTCAATCTGACCATAATATATAAGAAGGAGCCATACGCAGATTCGAATTCCTCCATGCAGCTGTGTTACATATAACATCATATAACAGGGATAGACTCAGAATCACCAAAATAATTTAATCAAGGGTCGAACATAATTTACCACGAAACTGTAAGTCCTTAGGGCAGTAGGCTATCTATAGAGGCTATTCACAGGCATTACATCATACCATCAAATATAAAAATAACTTAAGCTTATGAAAAAAAATCTATAAAAGGGACTTTGGAGGGCATGGGAGGGAGGTTCAAGAGGGAGGAGATACATGTATACATATAGCTGATTCATGTTGTATAGCAGAAACACAACATTGTAAAGCAATTACATTCCACTTAAAAAAACAATGTATGTTAATGGCTTCCACACCAAAAAAAGTTGACTCTGACATGTGATTTTTTATTCAATGCTTGAACATTGTTTAAACTGATTAAAGCAGGTGTGTCAGATCACTAATAATGCAAGAGGCTACTATAACTGTAGAACACAGTGTATAACAGTAAACTATATAATATGAAAATGGTTTCTGAATATGACTCCAATAAATCTGCTAAATCATGAAGAAGTCGATAGAGATCAAAGAGGAAGAATCCACTATAATTAAGTCTTTCACTATTGCACCACCCCTGTGTTATTCCAGCCTGCTGACTATCAGTGTGAGGAACTGGAGTTAACAGTGTCACAAATGACAATGGGGCTTCGGTGGCAGTCAGTTGAGAGTTAGTTGTGAATCTCCCACAGTACGAATCCAAACTGTTCAATACCAGAACCAAGTGATGGAAAAGAAATATAAAAATACTATATGCAAAAACAGAACAGAGCACAACCCAATCTCTGACCATGATGCTTTAACCTCCAGACGCTTGGGAAAGAGTCAACTTCTTTAGCTACTAAGGATATCACTTAGCCAACTGTAGTCTGTTCTATTTACTGCATAAATTCTCTAACACTATTAATGCAAATTTAAAAATGAAGCCATTGAGAATTCTATACTCTCAATAAATTAATGGCTTTCCTCCGTTTCACACTTCCTTCTGGTCTCTGGCAGAGTGCTGGCTGCTGGTCTAGCTGGGATTCTAAACTCTCTTGATGCCCTTTCATGATACCCTGGATGGATGCTTGTCCTTCCTAAGACCTCCGTCCTGCCAAAAATATTAACTTAATCAAATTACGTATCATGAAAGCATTATTTTGATCACTGCATGCCATTTTTAAGCCGGAAGAAGTTCTAATTTCATTTTAAACATTCTAACTTCCTGTCATTTCCACTGTGAAGGAAAATTTTTCCCCTGCACATCTAAGACAAAAAGCAGCAGTTGTGGTATAGGGGAGGAAACACAGAGCAGAAAGGTGACAAGAATGTTGTGGATAAGAAAGGCCATTTATATATAGCCGTGTCTTCTTTGTAAAAGGTGTGAAGTGATACATAAGTGTAAAAAACAGAAAAGGAGTCCCAGAAATTTGATTCAAGAATAAAAATTATAGGACAAAAATATACGCTCAGTGAGATTTTCCTGGTGACTCCGAAGGCCTTTTTTGCTAGTGTGGCAGGTCTGGTTTGTTTTAAAAGTGAAAATTAAGAAGGCAGAGGTACCTAGAAGAATCAAGGAACAGAAGTTATCCCAATCCACCCCTAAACTTAGAACCAGACTATATCTTCCTAAACCTGTTCCTCTTTAGGATTTTTCAAATCTTACGTACACTTCCTCTTTCGAGGAGTAGCTGGCACTTGCTCAGGCAATCAGGGCTGTTGGTGAATTCAACCAAGGCTTTCTCTGCCTGCAGTCGAGTGGTCGTATCTGTTGTTTCATACAGCTGTTTGCACAGATTCTCTAGTTGGGCCAGGCTCTGGAAAAGATCAGTCAAAAAAGAAATCAGTCCAGTCTACTACATACATAAGTTGACTACATACATACTGTGCTTGAAATTACTAGATGGAGATAAATAATAATCAATGAAGAGAGACTTGCTTCTCAATGTGGAGGAGAATCTGGGTGACCTTTATCTAAAAATAACCACATACAGCCCTCTTCATTTGATGCTTTAGAAGACAAAATGACAGAATGCCTAAAATCTATACACTTTTTCAGTCATTTGCTTAAAGTTCAGACACAAATGATACATTTTTTTCCTTGCAAATATCTATCCTAAGCTTCTCCAAAATGTTTTCAAAGAAAAATGCAGAATTTACTTGCTCTGCCATCAATTTCAAGATTATGATTACTAAGTCATCACTGTAAAATTAAGCACATAAACACACAATGTAAGCGTCACAGAGATCTTTACATAGGTTGAAATATTCTCCTTTTGCCTGTAGCTATCAGCTTATAATTATGTGTACACGCAAAGATGGCCAACCTCTAAGTTTCAGAATGCAAGTACGCACCTTCCTCCCCGGGTCCCTCATGTCTAAAGTTCAGGAGACTCTCTTCTGTTGTACTTTAAACTCTTGCTTTGGTTCCAAATTTAAAGCGCAGGGTCAAAATAAATTCAACCTGAGCATGTGCTCAGGCAGAGATAAGACATGGGAAACGCCCCCAACAAACCCTACTTTCCAAATCTTGAACCAGTTCCAGGGAGGCAGGAAGGGGATGGGTGTGTGCTTTGGTCAAAACCCCAAAGGGATACAAATTCACTTCCACTTAGTGTGGTGTTTAAAAGCAAAGAGGAAAGAGTTCATGTAACTATCACCTTTCACTGACTGGAGAGGTGGGCAAACATCTGTTAAGTTTTTAAAGGACCAATTTGGACTTTAAGAAGAAAATTTGAACTTCTACAGCAGCAAGTAAGATCTGGTTTAAATAGTTTGAGGGATCCTACTACTATTAGAAATGACAATTCTGACAAGAACCAAAATAATAATTAGGCAAACCAACCTGTGTAAATAGCCTAAAATATATCACACAGCCAGTCTGCCCAAGGCTTTTCATTATCACTTTATTTCATTAAGCTAGGACTTTATAAATCACAGCTTTTCTACTAAGCAGGAAAGCCCTGGGGGCAGGATACCTATTTTACTCAATCTGATTAATAAATTTCAAACATTAACCTAAAGGAAACAAGAAAGACAGATGCCGACACTCGGATTATCAGTCGCACTTCAGAAAGCCCTCCAAAGAGTAAAAACCGCCACCTCCACTGCAGAACAAAATAAACAAACTACTCTGCAAAACACCTTGGGACTCTGTATCTGTTTAATCTGTTCCTGACTTGCAGGGGTCCCACTTAATACCTTCCTCAATTTGAAAGCAGAGAAAACTGTACTCATAAAGCCAGATCTCAAGTGATCAAAGTTCTACTGAGAGAAATCTGATTTTTTCATATAGCTTATAAACAAACACAAGGAATAGAGGATAAGGCCAATTAATCCCATATACTCCATAAGACATGAGTGCAAGTCAGTGTTATGTCTGCCACTGCTGGCCAAACTCCCAATGCATCCGTTTAATTATAAATCCCCACATTCCTAAGCAAGAGATTAAATCTCCTTCAGGAGGTTTTTGTTTCAACCTAGCAGACTGGGTTCCACCTCCACCCCCCACCCTGCCTGTGAAATGATTAACTAAAACAGGAACAAATTATTTAAAAAATAATTAACACAGAAGACATCAAAGGGTGGTATGAGGTTTCAGTAAGCAGCAGCAGCCTCATAACCTCTGACCACCCACTACAAGCATCCTGAACAGAACTCCCTAAATGGTCAGGCTGCTTAAGGTATCATGACTTTCCTTGAAGTCTGATCAGTCAGATCCAGGAGCAACCGCCACCCGGCTGCCACTCTTATTTACATTTATTACAACAAAGTAGTTCACATGACGATGGCTAAGCATCTGTCACTGGTAGTTAAGTTCCTTACTGCTAGAAACCTACATGCAGGTTATGGTGGGCTTTTTGGTTGTTGCTTTGTTTTGATTTGTTTTGATGTAGTAGACAAAAGCACACTGCAGGCTAAGTCTGGTAATGAGTTCCCAGCTCAGGAAACAAGACCGTAAAAAAAAAAAACCCAAAAGAGTAATTTGACCATTTACATGAACATTTAGAAGAACAAAAGCTTTATTTCTTTGTTTCCAAAAGAACAAATGGGAAACAATCTTGTTTTCCCAAACAATTAGTGAAAACATCTAAAAACCACAGGGTGAATAGTCATTTTATTTGGGTTGCCCATAGAAGGAAAGGGGAATCAAACATTTACATTTATGTTCTCTGGGATCCTAATGTTTTGCAAGCAAATCTAATAGTTAGATCATTTTGAATCACCTCTCTGGGGGATCCAGAATAAAACCATTTATCCCACAATTGTTTGAGCCATTAAAACTAGTTATTTCACATTTAGCACCACTGCATCTCACCCCCTGGCGCAGTTCCTTCTCCCATTCAACCAGTTCTTATTAAGGACATCTATTACACGATGCCGGTTCAGTCACAGAAGAGACTCCAGAGAAGCAAGTCTATTTTCTATTCCTGAGGCTGCCAAACTGATAATTCTCAGAGAAACCTCCATCTGGTCCCACTGGAATATAAAAGCATGTTTGGGTGAAATCTTCACAAAACTGGAAAGCAATCTTCAACTAGAAAAGCATTACTTTAGTACAAGACACTCAAGACAATCAAACCTCCAAATCTACAGCACTTGGATTTCACCAACAATTCAGTTACAATGAAGGTATTAAAAAGTATTAAAAGAATGTATCCTATTATTTAGCAATAATGTTATTTTACACAGTTTTTAACCAGGATAGAGAAAAATGCAGCTCAATTATCCTCATTTCAATATAAGGTGCAATCAGTTGAGACTTCAGGCCTCCAAAATTAATGATTTATCTGAGGAGTTGCCTGTACCTTTTGGGAAAATGAAGATTTCTGTTTCTGCATTAGATGTTATACTAACTCCAGAAAGCATATCCTGGAACTTATTTTGTCACATTCTGCTTTTTTTTAAAAAGCCTGACAGTATATATTTTTAAATTAGTCTCACTGCTTGGGAAAAAAAAAATCCACTTGGAGATTTCTAATCAGAGACCAGGATACTCGTTTTTAGGAAGGATTTGATGACTTTCCCAATAGTGCTGAATAGTGACTAGAAAACAAGCACAAGCTTTGGATGACTAGGTTTTCTGCAAAGTACATCCTTGATCTGACTGCCACCCAAACCACCTGAAACGACCAGAAGCACCGCTCTAGTACAAAGTGTGACGTACACCCTCAATCCAGAGGAGCGCTCATGGAGGATATACAGTCAGAATCACCAATTTGGTAGCTGAATTTTCATGATCAGGATGTCTGAAATTTGAAAAAAATCAAGCCACTTTCAACCTGTTCATAAACTCCATTAATTTAGATCTTCCTTAGTTGGAAGTTTTCTGTGTATTAGGAAAAAACTCTGTTAGGTAAATCAAAAGATGTATACTTAACCTGCCAGAAAAGAAAGATTTAAAAAGTGTAGGGCTAATAAAATTGATTTGATATACTAATTACATTTTATTTTTATCTATTCGATAAGGCATTCCTATTGTCAATAATGAATATGCAATCATCATAGATGTTTTTAAAAACTCCTAAAATCTAGTAATAACAATTATTCTTAGCTTAAAAAAGCAAGTGGCAGAGAAAGACAAAATTTGTCTGATATGACTAGTAAGTGGAATCCATAACAAAATGATACAAATGAACTTATTTACATAATAGAAATAGAAAAACTTCTGGTTATGAGACTGGAAAGCAGGGGATAGATAAACTAGAAGAAGGGGATAATTAATGAGAACCTGGGCTTCCCAGGTGGTTCAGTGCTAAGAATCCATCTGCCAATGCAGGAGACGCAAGGGACATGGGTTCAATCCCTGGGTCAAGAAGATTCCCTGAAGGAGGAAGTGGCAACCCATTCCAGTATTCTTGCCTGGAAAATTCCACGGACAGAGGAACCGGGTGGGCTACAGTCCGTGGGGTTGTAAAGAGTTGAACACAACTGCACAAGCACACACACATACAACAGAATCTACTATAGCACAGGGAAAGCTACTCAAGACACTGTAATGACCCATATGGAAAAAGAATCTAAAAAAGAGTGGAGATATATACATAAATAAACTGACTCACTTTGCTGTACAGCAGAAGCTAACACAAAGCAAATCAACTACACTCCAATAAAAATTTATTTTAAAAAAGCAAGTGGAATAACTATGTAGAGTATATCATCTGTGATACATGTTAGCAAATTCATAAAGGAAAATCTGTATGAAAACATACTGACAATTATCTTTGGGAGATGAGATTATGGGAGACTCATAATTTCTTTTCTGTATTTCCCTAAGTTCTACATTTTTGACCACAAGTAGATATTACTTATAAGCAGGGAAAACCCCCCCAACAATTGTACAGGTAATCTTTTATAAATTAACTCCTCTCAATAGGAACATATTACTATTAATTAATAGCTGATCCTGCTTCTAATCAGAATTCACAAAACAAATTTATAAAATCAAGAAGGCGATAGGCAATACATTCTAAAAGCTGAAATTTGAAAAAGTATGTCAGTGCTTATTGCTATCAATACTTTTGTTCTTACCAATAATAAATGCTGGCAGTTTGAATATTGCATGACCCAGCTATTCCACTCCTATGTATATACCCAACAGAGATACATGCCAAGTTCACCAAAACACTTGAATAGGAATGTTCATGCCAGCACTAAATGTAATAGTTCGCAAATGTGAAAGCCAAATGTCCATCAATAGTAGTATGGATAAATGTTTCATTCCTTAATGTGGGTACTGATTACAGAGGCATGCTCATTTTGAGAAAATCCATTGAAGTGTACATTTATAATTGTGAATTTTTCTGTACACATGTTATATTCCAATAAGAAGTTTTTAGAATGAGATGGAAGAGTGACACAGTGCTCCCTAAGTTCTTCACGTATTTACTCTCATCTTTCTTTCTTATATTGATGAAAAACAAGTCCATCTGTAACTGACAACTACATTAGATTTAGAATGCTTTAGTTTTATACCAATTTCTGCTTTTAGAACTGTAACTCCCATTATTTGTTCAGGAAATAAATAAAGTAAGATTTTTGGATGCATGAGGGACATCCTTTTTCTGAGAGGACTAAGAGAGTAAGTAAAGCTTTTTGGTTGCAGTTGCTGTGTAATGTCTACTGCCGTAAAGCAAGATAAAATACGTACTTTCAGTAGGCGATAACGCAGTGCCAGAGCCTTGCGTGCATTAGATAAGGATAGCATGTCTCCTAACATATGAGACTGCAAAATTCTACACTTAGCTTCAAAATACGAATCAATCCTCACTTGTAATAAACACATATGATGTTTGCACTGTGGGTGACACACAGCTAGAACACATGTAAACAAATCATTTCATGAGGTAAACAGCCAGACTAACTGTGCCTGGCTTACTGACTTCCACATTTGACTCAAGAGCTTTTATTTAACACGTCACTAGAAACCAGTTTTGGTTCCTTCTCATAGTCATTAAGAGTGCAGAGGAATGAAAGCTGCGGCTAAGCGGAATCCTCTGGAGTACGGGTTTCACACTGGCAGCCTCACACTGGCCCGTGCACGTTGTGGTGTTCACCGTACAGTGTTCAACACGGTTGCCAACATTTCAGGACAGTATCTGGTTTTCTAGTTTCCCATAAAAAATCAGCAGATCTGATTACCTGGGACCTGCATTTTCAAGTGTCACTAATCAAATGACAGTAAGAGCACAGTGCTTCCCTCAGGGCAGGCTCTCGCTAGCTGGCTGCAGGTCATAAGCCCTGGCCCCTGACGTTGGAGTTTCCTCCACCTGCTGTAATGCAATTCTGTCTCCTATCAGTGGTTCACTTCCAGATGTCAAAGTTAAAAAGTAATGAGCATATGGTATTATAAGAGATTCTGACTTAATTTGGGGGTACTAACTCCTTGCCAACTTGCAATTTGGAGGGCTTCCCTCATGGCTCAGTTGGTAAAGAATCCACCTGCAATGCAGGAGACCCTGCTTCAATTCCTGGGTCAGGATGATCCCCTGGAGAAGGGATAGGCTACCCGTTCCGGTATTCTTGGGCTTCCCTTGTGGCTCAGCTGGTAAAGAATCCGCCTGCAATATGGGAGATCTGGGTTTGATCCCTGGGTTGGGAAAATCCCCTGGAGAAGGGAAAGGCTACCCACTCCAGTATTCTTGCCTGGAGAATTCCATGGATTGTATGGTCCACGGGGTTGCAAAGAGTTGGACACGATTGAGCGACTTTTACTTTCACTTCACTTAGTAAATAACAGTGTGACTTTGGGCAAGTTTATTTCCTGGAGCTTCAGCTTCCTCATGTGTAAAATAGGTGGATTTTATTATATTATTTGACAAAGACACTGCCAGTTCTAAATTCCATGCTTCTAATTATATAAGTAAATCAGATTTAAAAGGAAGCAAATATTAAAAAGATCATGAAAACAACTGGCCAAACTTTTTAAAACAGGGAATTTAACAAAAAAATCAATCAGGTTAACACTTCCACACATCTCTCTAACACAAACAACGCCGGTGACCTAGCAGCAGGAACAAGGATCCTTTTAGAGTGAAGGTTCAGTATAACCTGAGTTAAGACCTCAGATATCAGGCAAATCCCCACTCCCCTGTTTATAAGCTGTGGGAGTGTGAGTAAGTTACTCAAATCTTTCAAACTAGTTTTCATTTCTTTAAGTAGACATAATATGTATCTAACAATGCTGTAAAAGTCAATGTAGTAATGTAGGTACATTCTTAATTACTGAGTTTATTACTTGCTATTATGAAATATATTTTCTACTAAAAAGTGAAGAACAACAGTTTTTTAAAGCACATGCATTAAAACCTACAATTTCTTCTACAGAGGTATCATATATATATATATATACACACACACACACACATATATATATATATACGTGCTGTGCTGTGTGCTTAGTCGCTCAGTTGTGTCTGATGCTTTGTGATCCCATGGACTGAAGCCCACCAGGCTCCTGTCCATGGAATTCTTCAGGTAAGAATAATGGAGTGGGCTGCCATGCCCTCCTCATTTGTGTGTGTGTGTGTGTGTATATATATATATATATGTATATATATATATATATAAATTTAATTATATTAATCCATTTTTGGCTGTGATTTTTGCTGCTGTGCAGGTTTTCTCCAGTTGCAGCATGTGGGTTTCTCACTGTGGTGGCTTCTTTTGCTGCTGAGCACGGGCTCTAGGGCACGTGGGTTTCAGTAGTTGCAGCTCCTGGGTTCTAGAACACAGGCTCAGTGGTTGCGGCGCACAGGCTCAGTGACTCCCCAGCATGTGGAATCTCCCTGGACCAGGAATCGAACCTGTGTCTCCTGCATTGGCAGGCAGATTCTTTACCACTGAACCACCAGGGAAGCCCTAGAGACGTTCTAGATGCCTTGCCTTGCAGGGCTACAGTACAGGGTATATTGGGCTGGCCAAAGAAAAGTTTGTTCCGGTTTTCTTATGGAAAAATCTGAATGAACTTTTTGGTCAGATCTGTATAATTGCTCCTCATTGTTCGTGGGTCCCCTATTTGCAAATTTATCTACTTGCTAAATTTATTTGTAATCCCCAAGTCAAAACTATCAGCAACTGTGTCATTTGTGGACATGAACAGAATGGTGAAAATTTTGAGTGCCCTGACACATGTTTCTCAGCTGAGGTCAAACAAGGTAATGTTTTTGCTTTAGTTCTCATAACTTAAAAAGTGTCCTTCTTGTAGTTTACTTAATGTCATGTTTTTTGCAATTTGGGGCTTTTTGTTGCCAATTATGCTGTTTAAAATGGCCCCATGCACAGTGCTCAAGTGTTACCTAGTATTCCTAAGCTCCAGAAGGTTGTGTGAAAAAATGTTAGATAAAGGTGTTTTAAAAAAGTGTCTCTAAGTAGAAATACAAATAAAACAAAGGTTGGTTGAGGAAAATGTGACCAGAGGTTGGCAGGAACTTAACCCTGTATTTCCTGCAAGAGAAACTGTTCACGATTTGTTAATTCAGTGTTCTCAGCGACTTAACAGAACAAACTACCGTAATGAGGACCAACTGTATTTCCACCCATTTCCAGACTGGGTAGTATTCAGTACATATTTCCCCACAGATATAGAATTATATTGCCATTGTTACAGGCATTTGTTCAAGAGAGGTATTTATTAACTTACATAACTGTATAACACTCAAATTCTAGTACAATTTGACCCAAATGTTTGTTTACATGGCCATTTATACTGATTATTTATTTACTGTGATTTTAGTAAATGAGTACTAACGTGCACAGTGCATGAAAAGGACAAAAGTGTGCCTCAGTGTCCAGCACACAGTAGAAGTTTCATAAAAATGTCACCCATAAGTGGATGTCCGGACTTCCCTGGTGGTCCAGTGGTTAAGAATTGGCCTTGCAACACAGGGGGTGTGGGTTTGATCCCTGGTCAGGGAACTACAATCCCACAGGTCACAGAGCAAATAAGCTTGCACACCGCAACTAGAAAGTCCATGCACCTCAATGAAGGATCCCCCATGAAACAACAAAAGATCTCGCATGTCACAATTAAGACCAGATGCAGCCAAGTAAATAAAAATAAATGGCTGTCTAACTCTTAAAAAGCCTCCTGGGGGTTTGGGTTAAAATGGCAGAGTAATCCCATATTTAATCTTGTTCCTTTCCCAAGCCCAACAAAAACAACACTAAAGGGATTTAAAAAAAAAAAACCCACAAACATAATCTCACAAGAAATATGATACGAGACAGGACAAAATTTTGGAATACAGAAAAATCAGCAGTAACTGACTTAACTGACCCAAGAAGGCCAAATATCTTGCAAGTGGTGAAAAGAACTGGAAACCAAGCTGTTTTACACTCCCTGCTCAGATGTTAAGGTGAAGTGTGGTGGCCAAAGCAAGAAAGAACAGGGTAAAAGTATCTTTGAGAAGTGAGACTGCCAGGTATCTTTACTCAGTGTCTCTGGACTAGGGACACCAAGCCAGTCGAAAGCACCTTTGAGGATGTGGGCACCAGACAGTCCATTAAGTGGCCACATACACATCAAATGCCCCCTTACCCGGCTCCTTGTACCCAGAAATGTCAGTGTCCAGACTGGACTCCCTTGACAGGAGTTTGGAAAATCTTCCCCTGAGAATCCCATTAGTCACAAATGAAATACCTAAAGATACACTGATATAGAGGTTACCCAACAAATGGCATAATTGGATTACCTGTCACTGTGATGCCTCAAGCAGACAAGCCTCACATCCACACTTTGCATTTCTAATCAGCTTGGCAGTCTTTCCATCTTGATTATGAGGAAATAAGGATTACCACAAATCTGAAGAAAGCTTTTAACACGGAAGTGTGTATAGTGATAGTTGCTCAGTTGTGTCCGACTCTGAGACCCCATGAACTGTAGCCTGCCAGGCTCCTCTGTCCATGGAATTGTCCAGGCAGGAATACTGGAGTGGGCAACCTTTCCCTTCTCCAGGGGATCTTCCCAATCCAGGGATCTAATCGGGGTCTCCACATCGCAGGCAGATTCTTCCCAGTCTGAGCCACCAGAGAAGCA
Source organism: Bos taurus (assembly GCF_002263795.3). Taxonomy (NCBI): domain Eukaryota; kingdom Metazoa; phylum Chordata; class Mammalia; order Artiodactyla; family Bovidae; genus Bos; species Bos taurus. The sequence goes on along the minus strand of NC_037335.1, from coordinate 69,282,112 downwards.
TATTTTAACATGGAAGACAGTGTTAAAATACAAAATAGGCCTCAAGTGAAGCTGCTTATGGTTGGATAAAAAACCGAGACTTAATTATAGTTTCGGCTCTCCCAAAAATGGAGTCTTAAACCAGTCAATCAGGATCTGCCTGATTAGCACTAGTTAGGTAATCTGCTGGATAGACCCCTGCCATCCCCTAAAGGAAAGCAACTTTGCAACAACTAATTAGTTTTTTTGCTTAGTATGACTCCCTTGTTCCTGCTCCCTTCTCACCTAAAGTCTTTTTATTTTGTACAGCCCCTTGGAGCTCCTTTTATATGCCAGACTGGATGCTGCTTCATTGAAACTGATTTTTGCTCAAATATACTCTTGAAAATTTTTAACATGCCTTGGTTTCTCTTGTAACAGCAGCAAACAAAACAAATACAAAAAAAATCCTGTAACAAACAGAAACTGTGCAGGAAAAAGGAAACTTGAAAAAAGAAAAAACATAAAGATAAAAGTATTACTAAGCTTGACAAAGAGATAAGAAAATATTTTGCAACTGGGAGTAAGAACAGGGTGCTCTAAAAAAGAAACATTCAAAGAACATAAAAAGAGATCTTAGAGATTAAAAATATGATAGCAGAGACAAATATTCCATAAGAGAGTTGGAAAATCAAGTTAAAGCCTCTCAGAAAGTAGAGCAAAAGATGGAAAATAAGAGGGCAAAGATAAAATCACAGTCCTGATTCCAGAGGTCCAACATCTAATTAACAAGAGTTCCGGAGGGCACAGAGAACAGAGGAGAGGAAACATCAACAAAATAATCCAAGAAAACCTCCTAGAGCTGAAGAACATAGATGTCAGAAGGAAAGCTCTACCAAAGTCCAGCATAAGTGAAGATCAGGCCATACCCAAGGCATACCGCTATGAAACCTGAAAAGCCTGACAAAAAGAAGATTCTGTAAGCTGCCCAGGAGGCAAGGAGACGGTCGATGGGAACAAAAAACACAAACAAAATCCAAGTCACGTAAAACACATAAATGATCAGGAATCAGATGGCTCTGGGCAGCACAGAAGCAACACTTGCCAACAAGACAAGGAGTCCCTGCAAGACTCTGAAGGACAATGATCAACACAGAATGTTTACCCAGGTACACAAGCAATCAAGTGGGAGGGCAGAAGAAAGCTATTTCTGGCAGCTAAGGCCACAAGAATTTATCACCTATGCTCTTTACTATTAAAAGAATGTGCATCACACCACACCATAAAAAACATTAAACATGGAGTGCGGCAGATGGGGACTCTTTTAACAGAGAGTGGTATCAAGGGAATTTTGGGAGGATGGTGAAGGGAGGTCCTGGGATGACAGCTGAGAGTTGGCCTTGAAGAGCAAGGAGGCCTTAGTCAAGCTAAGAGGCTCAGGGGACAAGTCATGCAGACAAAGTCATCACCAAGAAGGCTGCTGCCATCAAGGACAGAGTTCTCATGTTAAGATTTCTCCTAAATCCATGTTGAAGTTTAGTTCACAGAAATGACCTTAACTGACAAAGTAACCACTCTTCATTAAACTCTGGAAATTTTTTCTATAGAGCTGTGACATCATTTTAAACTAACATTCCAAACACAAAAGCAGTTGTGCAACATAAAAGATAACTCTGAAATGAATACTGCATGGCGTGGTAACTGACAGCACTTAAAAACGGTAATAGGCTCTAGGCATAAAAATTTTGTACCCTATGATTTATAAATGGAGTTCTACTAAGAAAAAAAGAGAATACACTTGGTTTTTGCCACATTCACTTCTTTTACAAAAAAGGTTGTTTCCCAAATGCCTTTTAATGGAACTTGATTCTGCCATGCTGACAGTATTAAAAGACCAAAACAAAGTATTCTGCTATGAAAATGGCTGAGTAACAGAGTAGATTATGAAGGCCTAGCTGATCACTTTAGGAAAGTAAGCCAACACCCAGCCATGTGGGAACCCAAGTTTGCAGTTTGAAACAATCATACATGTAAATAGTTTTCTGCTATATTATCATTTCCCTAAAACTTCATTTTTAAAAGCAGGTCTATGTAGGGGAAAAATCCTGTAAGTTCAATACTCATGTTAAGAATGTTAAACCATTATCTCTTACATTGGAACAGTACTGTCTACTGATATTATATTTTTCCTTATAAATTTAATACGTGTAAAGAAAAGAAGAAAAGAGTGAAGTCACTCAGTCGTGTCCGACTCTTTGCCACCCCATGGGCTGTAGCCTACCAGGCTCCTCTGTCCATGGGATTTTCCAGGCAATAGTCCTGGAGTGGGTTGCCATTTCCTTCTCCAGGGGATCTTCCCAACCCAGGGATCGAACCCGGGTCTCCCGCATTGTAGACAGACGCTTTAACGTCTGAGCCACCAGGGAAGTGTATGTGTGTATAAATATAGGCTTTCCCAGTGGCTCAGCAGTAAAGAATCTGCCTCCAATGCAGGAGATGCAGGTTGATCCCTAGATGGGGACGATCCCCTAGAGGAGGGCAGGGCAACCCACTCCAGTATTCTTGCCAGGAAAATCCCATGGACAGAGGAGCCTGGCAGGCTACAGTCCATGGGGTCGCAAAGAGTCAGCCAGGACTGAGGTGACTGAGCACATATATATGTGTGTGTGTGTGTTTATCTATATATATACACACACCACATAGCAGTCATGGTCAAACAAATGACTTCTAAAGGTCAGAAAGTATAGCGTATTGGTTAAGTGCTAAAGGAGACAAAATGGGAGAGCCTTTCACATTTCATTTAGCCGTGGCCCTGGTTTCCAAGAAATGTATGTTTTTGAGTTCTTTATTATTTAAGCTACACTATAGATAGAGACTGTTGGGCCAGTGTGCATTTATTGTTTTAATTTTATGTTCTTAATATCAATATGGTATAAGATCCAAACTTAAAGAGTACTGGGGATATTTTATGCAGCATCATATTAAAATATTACAAGTGCCACTAAATCCATATAAGAGAGCAAAGAAAGTCATCAGACACACAATTATCTGACGCTCCCAATCATCCAGCTTCGCTACTATGTTTTACAATGACTAAATAAAAAGAATTTCAGGTTCAAGCACTATACTTGTTTTATTAATAGGTCAGCCAAATAATTGCAACTGGCTTGAACTCCAGTACTTTGGCCACCTCATGCGAAAAGTTGACTCATTGGAAAAGACTCTGATGCTGGGAGGGATTGGGGGCAGGAGGAGAAGGGGACGACAGAGGATGAGATGGCTGGATGGCATCACTGACTCAATGGATGTGAGTCTGAGTGAACTCCAGGAGTTGGTGTTGGACAGGGAGGCCTGGCGTGCTGCGATTCATGGGGTCGCAAAGAGTCGGACACGACTGAGCGACTGATCTGAACTGAAGACTATTCAAGCAACTTAGGAATAATGTTTCCCCCTTCTTTTAATGTTACTAGTTCTTTCAATTTCCATGGCTGATAGGAACCGCAGTCATAAAGAGAATATAATTTGCTTAAGAGAATGAAAAAGATCAGCCAGACTGGGAGACAAATCTTTGCAAAACATATATCTGAGAAGAGACTAGTATCCAAAATATACAAAGAACTCTTAAAACTCTACAGTAACAACCCAATTAAAAATCTGGCAAAAGAGTTGAACAGACACCTCACCAAAGAAGATACACAGATGGCGAATAAGCCTATGAAAAGATGCTTAACTCTGTATGGTATCAGGGAAATGCAAATTAAAACAACAGTGAGATACTACTGCACACCTATCAGAATGGCTAAAAAACAAACACTGAACATGGACTGATTGCTGGCGAGGATGTGGAGCAACAGAACTCTCAATTCATTGCTGATGAGAATGCAAAACGGTACAGCCACTGTGGATGACAGTCTGGCAGTTTCCTACAAAACTAAACATAGTCTCACCATACTATCCAGCAACTGAGCTGTTTAGTATTTACCCAAATGAGTTGGAAACTTGTATCTACACAAAAACCTGCTCATGAGTGTTCACAGCAACTTTATTCAAAACTGCCAACACTTGGAAGCAATCATGATGTCCTTCAATAGTGCATGGAAAAACCAACTGTGGTATATCCAGAAAATGGGATATTAAATCATTGCTAAAAAGTAAATAAGCTATCAAACCACAAAAAGGCATAAAGGGACCTTAAATGCATTATTACTTAGTGAAAGAAGCCACTCTGAAAAGGCTACATACTCTATGATTCCAAATTTCAAAGACAAAACTAGAGAAACAGTAAAAAGAACAGTGGTTGCCAAGAGTTTGAAGAGGAGGAAGGGATGAAGAACAGGCAGAGCCAGAGGATGTTTAGGGCAGCGAATCTATTCTGTATGACAGTATAATGATCAACACATGACCTCACACATCTGCCAAAACCCAAAGAACATACAACACAGAGTGCATTTCAGTGAGTAATAAAGTATCAGCATTGGCTAATCAACCTTAATACAGCACAGTAATGAAGATGTCAGCAACAGAGCAAACTGCCGAGAAGGAGGTGCGCAGGAACTCTGTACCTTCTACTGGATTTTTCTGCAAACTTAAAACTACTCTAAAAAGTAAAGTATATTAGAAAATAGTCTATTAAAAACAAATCTAAAAAAAAAAAAAAAAAAAAAAACTAATGTCAATTAAAAAAAAAGTCCCAATCTTCTCCAAATTTTATCTTAATATTGTCTAGTTTACTAATCAATGTTTTATAATAAAACATATCATTTCATATCCTAGCTTTCACTCTGCTAGTCCACTTGACAGGGCAATAAAATGGTTAAAGTTCCCTAGTTTAATACATACGCATTATAACACTGTCATTCAAAGATGATGTAATTGACAGTGGTTCTCTGCAAATGTGAATTATTAATGGAACCCATACTGCATCCACCTGGTATAAAATATTCTTTTGCTGGAGGATGTATACAGGAAAAATTTTCAAGAGCTGGATTTATAAGGTCATTTCAAAGTAATGTTCATGCTTAAATAACTTGCTGTTACTCTTCTAAATTGTCTCTTACGACTCAAATACATGTCTATATGCAAAAGGTCAGCAAAATCTAATTTGGTTTGCTTTGTGGGTCCTCTATTTTTATATAATACCTCTGGTGTTCTGCCCTCCTTTCAAAAACACAAATACATTTCTGGCACATGTTGACAACTGAAAAAGTCTTCTCTGTAAGTTTCTGTAGCTTAACCATGCATTTGTCATTTAAAAATAAAAAAAAAAAAAAAAAGAAGCACAAGAACACCTGAAGAATAGAGTTTACAGTAAGTTTTGGCAGATTTGTAGCCATATATGCAAATAACAAAGTGTGCAACAACAAAAAACTAGTGTGTGCAACATACCAATAGTTATTTTTGAACGGCCCTAAAGTCTTCACTCACAAGCTTGCTGTAGGAAATGACTACAGGTATCTCATCATTTCTCACAGCCGAAACTGGTGTGGTTTCTGAGCTAAATTTTTACAAAAGAAACAGGCCAAATGCACTTGACATTCTAGAAGAGTAGTGACATTTGCTACAGGTCGCTAACACCAAGGAGAAAGCTTCTAACAATGTGGGGATGGTACTGATGTGCTTTGTTTAAATTTGCTAAGACTTGGGTTAGGTTATTAATAATCACTCCTATCTCGAACTATTATTTCTCCATCATCCCTAGGGAGTCCCGTTGTTTAAACAGCACAGGATCTTCTTTTTCACCAACAACATAAAGAGAGGTACGTGTGCTAAGTCTCTTCAGTCGTGTCTGACTCTGTGCAACCCTATGGACCGTAACCCGCCAGCCTCCTCTGTCCATGGGATTTTTCAGGTAAGAATACTGGAGTGGATTACCATGCCCTTCTCCAGGGGATCTTCCCATCCCACAGATCAAACCTGCATCAAACTCAATATACTCAAATAGACTCAATAAACTCAAATATATTCAGAGTTAACATATGACCTTACTCTAAGTTCTAGTACCATAAATACAATACTCTTTAAAAGTTATTTTCCAAAAATACTGGGCTGACAACATGAAGCTCTGGAAAAAAAACATTAGCAGTAGCTGAAGACCCTCAATAACAGAACAGCTGATAACATACCTATACGCTAAGGGGTTCTCCAAGTGTGACCAAATACAGGTTGCATCAATATTTTAACTAAATGGACAGAATGGCAGGCTAATGAAAGGAAGGTTTTAACTGGTGGTATGTATGTGCATGATGTAGTATACAAAGATACAAATAATTGTTCTTTTTTAGATTTGTTATTAAGGTACATTGGTTTATAATTTAAGTTTCACATGTCCACTGTATTTCCACTTTCTGTATACCCTATAGCGTGCTCACTGCCAATTTAGTTTCCACCAGTCACCACACAGTTGATTCCCCTTTTTCATTTTGCCCTCCCTATCCCTCCCTCCTTCCTGGTAACCGTTACTATGGTCACTGTATCTACATTTAACTGGGGGCTCTATGTGCAGCTTTGCTTTAGACTATTTACATGACACTGGAACTTCCCTAACTCCCGAACATCTCTATTCTATCATACAGGAAACAGAGCATTCGTTTTACAACAAGTATCTGAGTGCCTGTTATTTGCCAAGGCTGCCAGGGTAGCTCACTGGTAAAGAATCCGCCTGCCCATGTGGGAGACACAGGAGACTTGGGTTCGATCCCTGGGTTGGGAAAATCTTCTGGAGGAGGAAATGGCAACCCACTCCAGTATTTTTGCCTGCAAAATTTCATGGACAGAGGAGGCTGGTGGGCTACTGTCCATGGGGTTGCAAAGAGTCAGTTGCATGACTGAGCAACTGAGAATGCACAGAGAGGAGAAAAAAATGAAATAACATGTTTACAAAGTGAGAGATTTGACTGAAGAGGTAAGCACATCTACTTACGACTCCTAACAAGGATTCACTATGAGTAAGAGGATACACATGAAGTCTTCAAAGGGAAACACTACCATTTCTCTGGGGACTGGTTATGTGTTAATTCGTGTGTGTGTGTGTGTGTGTGTGTACATGCTCAGTCATATCTGATTCTGACCTGTGTGTGTGTGTGTACATGCTCAGTCATGTCTGATTCTGACCTGTGTGTGTGTGTGCATGTGCGTGTGTGTGCATGCTCAGTCATGTCTGATTCTGCACTGTGTGTGTGTGTGTGTGTGTGTGTGTGTGTGTGTGTGTGTACGTGCTCAGCCATGTCTGATTCTGACCTGTGTGTGTGTGTGTGTACATGCTCAGTCATGTCTGATTCTGCACTGGCAGGTGAATTCTTTACCATGAGACACCTGGGAAGTCCTCAATGAATGGTACTAATGCTAATTAAATCTTTGGGCAAGTGTTTCTTTGAAAATGTCCTTAAAAAGCCTGTGGAACAAATAAGATTAAAGAAACTGCTTCTAAGGAAGTGAAATAAATTTAGACCCACTCAGCCCTGGATTCTGAAATATTACAGGGTATGGCTGTGAATTAAGTAAAAAACACACCTACCTACCTAATATGATTGCTTAAAAAAAAAAAACTTCAAGCTAAACCTAGATCCCAGTAAAAATGACCTTAAAAAATTTATTCCAGAACTTAATCTGTTCCTACTTTGGTGGTTAAAAAGAAAATACCGATACCTCTATTCCCTAACAAACTTTAAGACTTCCCGAACTGCAACAAACTACAAGTGCTATCTGTATTTCCCTATCAAAAATAATCAACAGTGCTCAGTAAAGTTTAGACCTGAACACAAATTAGAGTGAGACTTGAAAATGCTCAGGTAGAACGGTTTCCCAAAAGGTCGCCCCTGGCATAAGTAAGCTTAACCTGACCCCTGGCAGTTACAGCAGCAGCTCCAACACCTTGGTTGTCACAAGATTGAAAGAAACGTCAGAGAGCCTTTAGCCTTTAAAGCTTCCATGAACACTACCTTTTTGCCACCTTGTTCCCATCACCCCATCACATTGCTTTTAACCAATTATGGAACAATTCAGTTCAGTTCAGTCGCTCAGTTGTGTCCGACTCTTTGTGACCCTACGGACTGCAGCATGCCAGGCCTCCCTGTCCATCACCGACTGCAGGAGTTTACTAAAACTCATGTCCATTGTGTCGGTGATGCCATCCAACCATCTCATCCTCTGCCACCCTCTTCTCCTCTTGCCTTCCATCTTTCCCAGCATCAGGGTCTTTTCAAATGAGTCAGCTCTTCACATCAGGTGGCCAAAGTACTGGAGTTTCAGCTTCAACATCAGTACTTCCAATGAACACCCAGGACTGATCTCCTTTAGGATGGACTGGTTGGATCTCCTTGCAGTTTAAGGGACTCTCAAGAGTCTTCTCCAACACCACAGTTCAAAAGCATCAATTCTTCAGCACTCAGCTTTCTTTATAGTTCAACTCTCACATACAAACATGACCATTGGAAAAACCATAGCCTTGACTAGATGGACCTTTGTTGGCAAAGTAATGTCTCTGCTTTTTAATATGCTGTCTAAGCTGGTCATAACTTTCCTTCCAAGGAGTGTCTTTTAATTTCATGGCTGCAATCACCATCTGCAATGATTCTGGAGTCCCCAAAAATAAAGTCAGCCACTGTTTCTTCATCTATTTGCCATGAAGTGATGGGACTGAACGCTATGATCTTAGTTTTCTGAATGTTGAGCTCTAAGCCAACTTTTTCACTCTCCTCTCTTTCATCAAGAGGCTCTTTAGTTCTTCACTTTCTGCCATAAGGGTGGTGTCATCTGCATATCTGAGGTTATTGATATTTCTCCCAACATTCTTGATTCCAGTTTATGCTTCATCCAGCCCGGCATTTCCCATGATGTACTCTGCACATAAGTTAAATAAGCAGGGTGACAATATACAGCCTTGATGTACTCCTTTTCCTATTTGGAACCAGTCTGTTGTTCCATGTCCAGTTCTAACTGTTGCTTCCTGACCTGCATAAAGGTGTCTCAAGAGGCAGGTCAGGTGGTCTGGTATTCCCATCTCTTTCAGAATTTTCCACAGTTTATTGTGATCCACATAGTCAAAGGCTTTGGCATAGTCAATACAGCAGAAATAGATATTTTTCTGGAACTCTCTTGCTTTTATGATGATCCAGCGGATGTTGGCAATTTCATCTCTGGTTCCTCTGCCTTTTCTAAAACCAGCTTGAACATCCGGAAGTTCACGGTTCATGTCTTGCTGAGGCCTGGCTTGGAGAATTTTGAGCATTACTTAACAGCATGTGAGATGAGTGCAATTGTGTGGTAGTTTGAGCATTCTTTGGCATTGCCTTTCTTTGGGATTGGAATGAAAACTGACCTTTTCCAGTCTTGCGGCCACTGCTGAGTTTTCCAAACCTGCTGACGTACTGAGTGCATTTAGTGCATAAAAATAACTTTCATCTGAGTAGTGGGAGAAGTATCCACATAGAACAAGTCTAAGTTACTTGTCAGTTTCATGTTATTCAATGACACAGATTTGGGAGAAGATAGCTACGCAGCAATTGTCTCTGGGCATGCAAGGGGCTAAAGATCACACCAGGGTGAGCCTTTGTTGGCTGCTGGACCAACAACCAATCACAAAGAATAAAAGTTGGTTAAGCCAGGAGGATCTGTGTTACAGAAGGAACTAGTCAATTATAATGTGGAAATTAAACTTTGCAGTGAAAATAAACTAATTTTCTCTATAACATTAATTTCTGAACTACTGTGTCAGTTTATGAGATTTCCTGAAAAAGTATAATTCAACAGTGAAACAGAAACCAGAAACAGAGGGCATTATAGAGTTTTGAACAGAGAGGTGAACAAACCTTTAGAAAATTATTTTGATCTCAGGATACCTAATTTGCTATAGAAAGCACCCGGACCCAAGAAAGTTATTTCCTGGTGATGACTCTCACTACAGATGAGATCACACGTTCAGTACCCACATGCTTTAGGACACTAACTGGCTTTTTAAAGGATGCTTCGAGGAGCCAAATGGTGTCTTTGAAATAATCCAACATCTACCTCTTGTCTGAGAATGTATCATTAACAAAGCCTGAGACATCTTCTAGTGTGTAAGACATTAAATAAATGTAGGAAGACTCTGGCACAGATGTTTTTGATAGGATGTTGAATTCTGGTCTACTAACACTTGTCTTTTTGAAGAAGGTGAATTAAAAACAAACAAAAAACAAAACAGAAAAGCTCAATTCTCACTTTGTTTTGTTGAGCCATGTGAAAATGCCAATAGCCGATCCTTCTTGTTGTACAAAAAAAAATGGGAGTTTCACGTGGTTCAATCCAGTACATAAAAGTAACACTTAAAAATATCTTCAAAGTACTTGGATGTTTGTGTTCTGCTTCTAACTAAGGGTCAGACCTTCCTTTTATACCAATATAGTGGGGTGAGACAAAGTTGGTAAACCATCTGACTTCCAATCTACCCCATCCCCTTTTCATTACCCCTCAATGCAGACCTTCCTGGCTCTGGCTTTCAGAGCTATCACTCATTCTTCTCCTGCACTTCCAGCACCTTCTTCCCACTTTAGCTCTTCTGTTTCTGTTCATTTCTATAGATGTCCCATGTGTGCTTGAGGAGAATGTGTGTTCGTGCATGCTAAGAGAATGTGCTGTCCATCAAATCCAACCTGTTATTTGTCTTCAAATCTTCTGTAGTTTTATTCTTTTTGGCTCCTTGCCCAATCAGTGCTGAGTGATTTTTAACTATAATAGTGGATTAGCCCTATGCTTTTCAGTTTTTACTTTATATATTTGGAAGCTATTTCATGAAAAGCAAACAAGTTTAAGAGCTGTCTTTTGTTATTTAGTGACTATTTTGACCTCTAAAGACTTGCCAGTTACTTGTATGAATATCTCTTTCCACTCTTTGTTTTGTTTTACTCTTAATGCTGTCTTCTGATGAAGCAAAGTTCTTAATTCTAATACAGTGCCATTTATTGCTATTTTCCTTTATGTGTTTTGCTTGTCCTTAAAAAGATTTTTTTCCTAAGTTCACAAACATTTTCTTCTATGTTATCTTTTAAATGTTGGTTTAACTTTAGATCTAAAAGCCAGCTTGAAGTGTTTATCTTACATGGTATATTTGGTGGTCAAGCTTTATCTCTTCTATATTATTATTTTTAACACCCTTGGACAAATTTGCTTTCAAGGTTACTTCATACTGGGCTTCCCTGGTGGCTCAGACAGTAAAGAATCTGCCTGCAATGCTGGAGACCCAGGTTGGATCCCTGGGTCAGGAAGATCCCCTGGAGAAGGGAAAGGTTGCCCACTCCAGTATTCTTGCCTGGAGAATCCCATGGACAGAGGAGCCTGGCTTGTTACAGTCCACGGAGTCACAGTCAGACCCGACTGAGGCACTAGCACCGACTTCACATCTGTTATTACTAATGCATCATGGACTCTTCCTTTGCTGCGTTTGCCCTCTTCTCTTTGCTTCTTTTCCCTTCCTTGATATTTTTGGATTTAAACAATTGTTTTGGTTTGCTAGTTCTTGATTTCCATCACCTTCCACTCCAAGACTAGTAACCACAGATTCTTAATAAAGTCCAAACTTAGCAATATTTTATCCCCTATCCTGAATAAAACAATGACCTTAGAACATGATCAGTTCTCTCCTGATTACAATCTGTTATTATCTACTACTTGGTTTTATATTTTTACTTTTTCTTCTTCTTAGTTTTTAATTTTATTGGAGCACAGCTGATTTTCTGGTTATGTATTTTTAGTCCTAAAAATTAGACATTACTCTTACTTCTTCATACAGTTTGTTTAGATTTACTTATGTTTGCCAATTTCTTGGTTCCCTTTTACTTTTCACTACCCTTATTCTAAGGTATTTTCCTTCTTCTTTAAATGTATCCTTTATAGACACTCCTTAGTAAAGATCTGTTGATAAAAACTCAGTTTTTATCTAAAAAGGATTAAGAATGTTTTCATTCTTAAGAAATTATTTTGTAGTGTACACAATTCTAAGTTGACATTAATTTCTCTCTGTACTATCTTTTGGCTTCTAGATCACTGTTGAGATGTCTCTGTCACCATGATTTTTGTTTGTAGGTCATGCTTTCTTTCTGGGAATTTGTAGCTTTTCTACATGTTCAGGTGTGATTTTCCAAAAATGTACCTTGTTTTATATGCAGAGCACTTTTAACTTCTGTTCCATAAATTTCTCAGTCAACATTCTTCACATACTTTTCTCTCCTCCATTCTCTTTCTAGGTATGTTAAATATTCTACCCCTTATGTCTTTTGACCTTTTGTATTTTATACATTTCCTGTCCTCTGTGCTGTACTCTGAACCACATATTCAGATATTCTTGTTCTTTAACTCTCCTCTTCACTTTCTAACATGCTAACCTATTCACTGGGTTTAAAATTTCAACAATTATATTTTTAGCTTATATTCAACTTGAGTTTTCAAATGTGCCTCATCATTTCTGATAGTAACTTAAAAAAAAAAAAGATCACTATTGGGGCTTGCTGGTGACCCTGTAGTAAAGAATCCACATGCCAATGCAGGGGACACGGGTTTGATCCTCGATCCAGGAAGATCCCACATGCCGTGGAGCAACTAAGCTTGTGTGCCCCAACTATTTAGGCTATGCTCTAAAGACCGGGAATTGCAATTACTGAAGCCTGCACACCCTAGAACCCACCCATCTCAACTAGACAGTAGGCCCCCCTCGCCGCTCCTACAGAAAAGTCATGCAGCAACGAAGATCCAGCACAGCCAAAACTAAATAAATAATGCTCATTTGTGGGGGGTTTTCCCATGTGGGAGTATAATATAAATTCACAATTGGCTGATGTGAAACTGCGGAAATCCTGAATACCTATGTTTTCCAGTTTCTGCTAGTGGCCAAGGAGTGCTAACAACTCCAACTGATTTCTAGGGAACCGAATTAATGGGGAAGTTTCAGCCTTAGACCTCTTACTCCGCAGCAGGCACAAAGTTTCCGCTTTGGCATTTGACCCTAGAGCCACTTCTGCTTCACTCCTCACGCTCCAGTTAGAATGGCTTCATTTAAATTAACTGATGGGGTGGAGGACTTGGGAGATTTCCTTTTTTTCTTGCAAATGTGTCAATGCTTATTCAAATTCAACAGGATCCACTTCTGAAACTCTTATCTTCCTACTCATTTTTGCTCCCAAGGGATTTTCCTTACTTTTGGGGGGTAAGGTCAACTATGTGCTTAAAAGGAGTTATTTTAATACGTTACCAAGCATTTCTGAGTGTTATATAGGAGAATTTTCAAGTAATATACTCTGCCACACTGCTAGAAATTTCAGGAGTCTTTTTTAAACATGTTTAAACTAGATCTCGCCCATTTTATACTATGCAGTTTTTCTATACCTACGTGTAGGATCATGGGTTTATTTATATAAGCTTATTTTTGTCAGGTTCAGATAATTTTTCTAGTCTACTGAGATCTTTTGAGCTGCTATTATCAAACCATCCACCCCTTCACTCTATTATATGAGCAGCCCATTAAAATTTTGTTCAAGCTGCTCTTTGTTTGGGCTTCCCTGATGGCTCAGATGGTAACGAATATGGCTGCAATGCGGGAGACCTGGGTTCGATCCCTGGGTTGGGAAGATCCCCTGGAAGAGGGCATGGCAGCTCACTCCAGTATTCTTGCCTGGAGAATCCGTGTGAACCCAGGAGCCTGATGGGCTACACACAGTACATGGGGTCGAAAAGAGTCAGACACGACTGAGCGACTAAGCACAGCTCTTTGTTTATATGATCATTTCTTTTACTCCCCATTGAGAGGGAAAGATAGGGTATATGTCAGTTGTTTTTTTTTTGGCCACACCTCGCGGCACACAGAACTTTCCTGACCAGGGATCAAACCTGTGCCCCTGCAGTGGATCAGGGGACCAACATGGAAGCTCACTATATGTTATTTATTTTTTGATTTTTGACAGCATATTGGACTATACAACTCACAGGTGACAGTCATTAAACGCATACTGAATGGATGTCCTTACCTAAGTTGCTGACAAAAATACTGAACAGGATAAGCCCATGGTCAGAGCCCTGAGCCATGAGACTCTTGTTCCTAGCTGTCAGTGATGTATTGATTAGCATGCCTGGGTATGACCATTCAACTAATTATTTAATTATTTGACAAGTATTTGGTACTGCATTAAATTTACATTTCAGCCAGTTACCTGTGTCTATGAGGATATCCTCAAAGATCTTATCCAATGTTTAGCTGAAATCCAGATATATTCTGTCTATGGCATCTCCTTTTCTACTAAGCCTTACTGACGCATCTTAAATTCTTCACGAAGCCATTCTGAACATTCAGATGATACTGATCTCGTTAGTATCACTTTGAATTCAGCAACACACATTTTTACACTTTAATTATATACTGCCTATTAATTGTTTAATGTATTTGTAACTCTTCTTCCCATGAAATTTAACAGTGTTGAACATACAGCAAATTGCAAATAAATAACTGCTTTATTATAGAAGAATGCCTTTTAAATGTGTGAAATTTGGGAAGAAAAGGAGAACTCTCATCTCTAGTCCTACCCTCATTAGAGGAGGAAAGAAACAGGATTTTTCTATTTATTACTCTCAAAGGAAGGAAATAAAGACCACTGGACCACCAGGAGTTCCCTAAAGTCTGCTTTTATATCCTTAAAAATCTTATTTCTTCAAACAGTAGAGCAACAAACACTTGTGAAAGAAATGCATTCAGTTACAGTAACCCAAAGAATGAGAGGGCCTATACATTTTGCAGGAAGATGTGAATAGAATATTTTGAAACACTCAGTTAATCACTGTAGCATATTAACATGCATGTGTACATGCGTGTGTGCTCAGTCATGTCTGACTCTTTGAGGCTCCATGGACTATAGCCCACCAGGTTCCTCTGTCCATGGCATTCTCCAGGCAAGAATACTGGAGTGGGTTGCCATTTCCTTCTCCAGGGATTGAACCTGGGTCCCCTGCATTGGTAGGTGGGTTTTTTACCACTGTGCCACCTGGAAAGCCAGCATCCTAACACTTAAGTCCTAAATATTTTACTCAATTGATGACAACCATAAAGGAACTCCATAAATTATGAAGTACTTAATTATTGACAAGACTGGGAAAGCCACACTGTGTGCCAATTCTGGAAAACACAGGAGTTATATTTTCATATCTTTCTCAAAAAATAAGAAACATAAATGCTGAATATAATAGCCAGTGAGCATCCACAAAGTTTTCTAGTTCAGTGTTCCTCACACTATTATTCATGGACCTCTATGGTTACTTGGTGAAGGAAATGGCAATCCACTCCAGTATTCTTGCCTGGAAAATCCCATGGACAGAGGAGCCTGGTAGGCTATAGTCCATGGGGTCACAAAGAGTTGGATAGACTGAGCAACTTCACTTTTACTTTTCTGTGATTACTGAGACTCCCTCAGGAGGTCTATAGAATCCAAGCTATTTTCACAGTAACACTAAGACACCATTTACCTTTTTCACTGTATTGACATCTGCATAAATGGTGCACAAAGGCAATGGTGAATAAAATTGCTTTACCTTAGTACAAACCAAGGCAGTGGCATCAGAGTGTATAGCAGTCATTGTATTCTTCACTGCCAACACTTATTGAGGGAAAAAAAAGACAGTTTCACTTAAGAACAACCTTGATGAAGGAAGCAGAAAAAATAATTGTTTTTTATGAAATCTTAACCTTGGGGGCACTTTAAAAAATATTGCATGTGACAAATGGGAAGTATGCCTAAAATCTTTCTGCTGCATACCAGTGGGTTTTCATTTAACAGAGCAAGGGAAGTTCAGATGTGGTTTCATACTGCACACTACAACTCATCTTCATGAAACTTCTACTTGTCAAAAAACAATCCAAGAATATCCAGAATTATCTGAAAAAGTTATTAAAATATTCCTCTTCCAACTACTTATCTGTGTGAGGCTGGATTTTTTTTTTTAATACTTTCAACCAAAAAAAATGTATGGTAACAGACTGAACGCCGAAATATGAAAATCTGGCTACACTCTATTAAGCAAGGTATTAAAGAGGCTGAGAAAGAAATACAGAACAATGCTACTTTACTAAATTTTTGCATTTTGGGACATTTTTTTCATAAAAATGTCGGTAACTCCTACAATGCAACAGCAAAAAAAAAAAAAAAAAAAAAACTCTGATATAAAAATGCACAGAGGATCTAAACAGACATTTTTCCAAAGAAGATATTCAGGAAACCAACAAACATGTGAAAAGATGCTCAACATCACTAATCAGCAGGGAAATGCAAATCAAAACCACAATGACATATTACCTCACACCTATTAGAATGGATATTATCAAAAAACCCCCCAAGAAACAGCAAGTGAGGTTGTGGAGAGGATGAGGAGAAAAGGGAAAACTTTTGCACTGTTGACAGAATGTAAACTGGTACAACCACTATGGAGAACAGTACAGAGGCTCTTTAAAAACTTTAAAATAAACTACCATATGATCCAGAAATTGCACTTCTGGATATTTACCCAAAGAAAATGAAAACACTAGCATGAAAGAATATATGTACCCTCATGTTCTCTGCAGCATTATTCACAAAATGTGACACACACACTCTCACACACACAATGGAATACTACTCAGCTATAAAAAAGAAGGAAGTATTTCATTTTCGACACCATGAATAGGCCTCGAGGGTATTAAGCTGTGGGAAATATGTCAGAGACAGAAAAGTACCGTTATCATCTCACTTATATGTGGAATCTAAACAAAACAAAACAAAATGCCAAGCTCCTAGATTCAGAGAACATATGAGTGGTTGCCGAGGCTGGTGTGGGTGAGATGGGTAAAGGGAGTCAAAAGGCACAAACTCCTCGTTTGCATGTGGTGGCAGAGGCTAACCAAACTTAATCGTGGCGGTTATTTCACAGGCTATATCATGTCTTATTATGTTGTACACCTGAAATTAATATAATGCATGTCAATTATTCTTAAAATCTTAAATGTTTATAATGGGTTATAATTATTACATTACATGAATAAATACACAATCTAAAAATTTTGCTTTAATTTCTAACTTTAAAAAAATTAATTTCTAATTTTTTAATTTCTACTTTTGCTTTAATTTCTGGTAAATATAAATCATCTAAATAAAAGCTCTTTGTAGTCCTCGACAATCTTAGGGTAAAGGGATCCCCAGACCAAACTATCTGACAACAGCTCCTGCAGTTGATAGAAGCATCACTTTGGGAAGTCCTGCTCCACCTTACATACAGCGGGAGTTACAAACTACCTCATTTATCTTATTTATCAAGAAATACTTAGGGCTACTATTTGCTACTTGTCCATTTTCTCCAGCACTGCAATGATGACCTATACACTATTCTAAGGTGAACACCAGGCAAGTCCAGAAATACAACTTTGTCAAACCACCCCAGAAGTCCCATCCCAACCACACCTTCCTTCTCCTGCTGTATGTAACCATTATCCTGCTTTTATATTAATCATTCCTTTGCCATTTGCCTTCTATCATGAGCTTCCCTAGACACTAAAGGTTAGTTTTGCCCATTTAGAAAAAAAAAACAAGTGTCTTCTAGGTCTTTGGTAATTGATAGGGTTCTCCAGCTTCCCTTTCATTTACATATAATGTTATCTATTGAAGAACCCAGCTGAACTATAGATGAGGATGTATAGAGTTCCTGGGTTTTGCCAACTGCATATTCTTGGTGCAGTTCAGCATATTCCTCTTCCTTGGTATTTCTGAAAAACTGACAGATGGATCCTGAGACTGGATTAGACTCAGGTTCTGTCCCCCTTTGGCAAGAATATAGGAGGCACATAATGCCTCATTATCTCTCTTTTGTGATGTTAAGAGCCACTGATGCTTACTGCTACTGTCAGTGGGGATTATTAAATAGTGATACTTTTAATTCTATAATTTTTTAAATTAGTTGGAATACATTTATAAAGTGATTCTCAGTTCAGTTCAGTTGCTCAGCCATGTCCGACTCTTTGTGACCTCATGGACTGCAGCACGCTAGATTTCCCTGTCCATCACCAACTCCCGGAGCTTACTCAAACTCATGTCCATTGTGTCGGTGATGCCATCCAACCATCTCATCCTCTGTGGTCCCCTTCCCCTCCTGCTTTCAGCATCAGGGGCTTTTCAAATGAGTCAGTTTCTTCACATCAGCTGGCCAAAGTATTGGAGTTTCAGCTTCAGCATCAGTTCTTCCAATGAATATTCCGGACTGATTTCCTTTAGGATGGACTGGTTGGATCTAGTTGCTACCCAAGGAATTCTCAAGAGTCCTCTCCAGCACCACAGTTCAAAAGCATCCATTCTTCAGCGCTCAGCTTTCTTCACAGTCCAACTCTCACATCCATATAGGACTACTGAAAAAACCATAGCCTTGACTAGACGGACCTTTGTTGGCAAAGTACTGTCTCTGCTTTTGAATATGCTGTCTAGGCTGGTCATAGCTTTTCTTCCAAGGAGCAAGCATCTTTTAATTTCATGGCTGCAGTCACAATCTGCAGTGATTTTGGAGCCCCCCAAAATAAAGTCTGTCACTGCTGCCATTGTTTCCCCATCTATTTGCCATGACGTGATGGGACCAGATGCCATGATCTTAGTTTTCTGAATGTTGAGCTTTAAGCCAACTTTTTCACTCTCCTCTTTCACTTTCATCAAGAGGCCCTTTAGCTCTTTGCTTTCTGCAATAAGGGTGGTGTCATCTGTATATCTGAGGTTATTGATATTTCTCCCTGCAATCATGATTCCAGTTTATGCTTCATGCAGCCCGGCATTTCCCATGATGTACTCTGCATACAAGTTAAATAAGCAGGGTGACAATATACAGCCTTGATGTACTCCTTTCCCGATTTGGAACCAGTCTGTTGTTCTGTGTCTAGTTCTAACTGTTGTTTCTTGACCTGCATACAGATTTCTCAGGAGGCAGGTCAGGTGGTCTGGTATTCCCAGAGTGTGTGATCACACCATCGTGATAATCTGGGTCATGAAGATCTTTTTAGTATAGTTCTTTGGTATATTCTTGCCACCTTGTCTTAATATATTCTTCTTCTGTTCATGATGCTTACGAAAAGATCATCAGGAAATCAATCATCTTGGCCTGTAAATAACTCCATGTTCAAGATCTTCACAACCCAGATAATCAAGATGGTGTGATCACTCACCTAGAGCCAGACATTCTGGAATGTGAAGGCAAGTGGGCCTTAGGAAGCATCACTACGAACAAAGCTAGTGGAGGTGATGGAATTCCAGTTGAGCTATTTCTAATCCTAAAAGACGATGCTGTGAAAGTGCTGCACTCAACATGCCAGCAAATTTGGAAAACTCAACAGTGGCCATAGGACTGGAAAAGGTCAGTTTTCATTCCAATCCCAAAGAAAGACAATGCCAAAGAATGCTCAAACTACCGCACAATTGCACTCATCTCACATGCTAGTAAACTAATGCTCAGAAGTCTCCAAGCCAGGCTTCAGCAGTATGTGAACTGTGAACTTCCAGATGTTCAAGCTGGTTTTAGAAAAGGCAGAGGAACCAGAGATCAAATTACCAACATCCGCTGGATAATTGAAAAAGCAAGCAAGTTCCAGAAAAACATCTATTTCTGCTGTATTTACTATACCAAAGCCTTTGACTGTGTGGATCACAATGAACTGTGGAAAATTCTTCAAAGGATAGGAATACTAGACCACCTGACCTGCCTCTTGAGAAATCGGTATGCAGGTCAGGAAACAACAGTTAGAACTGGACATGGAACAACAGATTGGTTCCAAATAGGAAAAGGAGTATGTCAAGGCTGTATATTGTCACCCTGCTTATTTAACTTGTATGCAGAGTACATCATGAGAAACGCTGGACTGGAGGAAGCAGAAGCTGGAATATAGAATGCTGGGAGAAATATCAATAACCTCAGATATGCAGATGACACCACCCTTATGGCAGAAAGTGAAGAACTAAAGAGCCTCTTGATGAGGGTGAAGGAGTAGAGTGAAAAGTTGGCTTAAAGCTCAACATTCAGAAAACAAAGATCATGGCATCCGGTCCCAACACTTAGGCAAATAAAGAAATAGTGCAAACAGTGGCAGACTTTATTTTTTGGGGCTCCAAAATCACTGCAGATGGTGACTGCAACCATGAAATAAAAGGACGCTTATTCCTTGGAAGGAAAGTTATGACCAACCTAGACAGCATATTAAAAAGCAGAGACATCACATTGCCAACAAAGGTCTGTCTAGTCAAGGTTACAGTTTTTCCAGTAGTCATGTACGGATGTGAGAGTTGGACTATAAAGAAAGCTGAGCGCTGAAGAATTGATGCTTTTGAACTGTGGTGTTGGAGAAGACTCTCACGAGTTCCAACCAGTCCATCCTAAAGGAAATCAGTCCTGGGTGTTCATTGGAAGGACTGATGTTGAAGCTGAAACTCCAATACTTTGGCCACTTGATGTGAAGAGCTGACTCATTTGAAAAGACCCTGATGCTGGGAAAGATTGAAGGCGAAAGGAAAAGGGGATGACAGAGGATGAGATGGTTGGATGGCATGACTGACTCAATGGACATGAGTTTGAGTGAACTCTAGGAGTTGGGGATGGACAGGGAGGCCTGGCGTGCTGCAGTCCGTAGGGTCACAGAGAGTCGGACACAACTGAGCAACTGAACTAAACTGAACAGTAATGTAGTTGTCACTTCTTATCTGCTACTTCTCAATTTCTGGTCTGCCACTCCATCATAAAGTGATTCTACCCCTACTAATTGGTTATCTATTGGCTCAGTGCACTTAGAAAAGGCATGGGTAATACTCAATTCCTTTACCAGTTTTTAAGATAATGAATTGGTTTTCTACCACCCTCTAAGGTATCCAATTATTTTTTTAAATTAATTTATTTAATTGGAAGCTAATTACTTTACAATATTGTAGTGGTTTTTGCCATACATTGACATGAATCAGCCATGGGTGTACATGTGTTCCCCATCCTGAACCCCCCTCCCACCTCCCTCCCCATCCCATCCCTTGGGTCATCCCAGTGCACCAGCCCTGAGCACCCTGTCTCATGCACTGAACCTCGACTGGCGATCTATTTCACATATGATAATATACATGCTTCAATGCTATTCTCTCAAACATTGTTACTTTAAAAATACCATTAAGAATGAATGAATTTATGGTGTTCTAAATGGAAAGGAAATCCAAAAAAGAGGGGATATATATAAGTATATAGCTGATTCACTTCGCAGTACAGCAAAAACAACACTGTAAAGCAACTATGAAAGTGAAAGTGAAAGCGAAGCCGTGTCCAACTCTTTAGGATCCTGTGGACTGTAGCCTACCAGGCTTCTCCAGGCAAGAATACTGGAGTGGGTTACCATTTCCTTCTCCAGGTAATCTTCCCAACCCAGGGATCGAACCCAGGTCTTCCGCATTGGAGGCAGACGCTTTAACCTCTGAGCCACCAGGGAAGCTATATAGTTGCTATACTATAGCAACTATACTCCCAATAAAATTAATTTAAAAAAAGAACTAGTGGATTTAAACATACCTGATTAACTTCTCATGAAATTAAAAGATGCTTACTCCTTGGAAAGAAAGTTATGACCAACCTAGACAGCATATTAAAAAGCAGAGACATCACTTTGTCAACAAAGGTCCATCTAGTCAAGGCTATGGTTTTTCCAGTGGTCATGTATGGATGTTAAGAGTTGGATTGTGAAGAAAGCTGAGCACTGAAGAATTGATGCTTTTGAACTGTGGTGTTGGAGAAGACTCTTGAGAGTCCCTTGAACTGCAAGGAGATCCAACCAGTCCATCCTAAAGGAGATCAGTCCCAGGTGTTCATTGGAAGGACTGATGTTGAAGCTGAAAATCCAATACTTTGGCCACCTGATGTGAAGAGCTGACCCATCTAAAAAGACCTTGATGCTGGGAAAGATTGAGGGCAGGAGGAGAAGGGGATGACAGAGGATGAGATGGCTGGATGGCATCACCGACTCAATGGACATGGCTTTGGGTGGGCTCCGGGAATTGGTGATGGACAGGGAGGCCTGGTGGGCTGCGGTTCATGGGGTTACAAAGAGTCGGACACAAATGAGTGACTGAACTGAACTGATTAACTTCTCTGCCAAATTTCTAAACAGCACATTTTGGCCATCCAAGGCTAAATTTAACTACAGTTTTAGCTTTAGTGAAAGACTAGCTTTACACCTGAGAAGGTCTATCTCCATAAGCAAAAACAATGGAAAAGGCTGACAACTATAATTAGTTCTCAAATACATGACAAAATTCAGGGTAGATTTAAAAATACGATTTTCTTAACAGAAATGCCAAGGTTAAGTTCAGACAAAATTTAAGACATTAGGAAATGTTTTGCTAACTATATTTTTAAAAACTCTTCAATGACTTCTTGGTTTTTAGAATAAAATTAAATCTCATTAGCTTGGTTCATAAGGGATGTCATGATTTGGTGTCTAAAAGGAAGAAAGCCTTTTCATGCTCCCTGTGAACAAAATTATGTAAATAAATAGCTTCTTTTCACCAAAATGAGATAGGAAAGACTTTCCCAAAAAGACATTTCTTCCCACACTACAGAGTAATTATGTTAAAATTTTTCGAATATAAGAGATTTTAAATGCCCATGCTTCTCATTCTCACTAAGTATACACAAGACCTCAACAATTATATAAACAGTGTTCCTCAATTTGGGATCCTCAGGTATAGTCTCAGTGAGACTATATATTCTAGATGAGAATTTGAGTGATCCGTTTTCCCTTGTGTGATTGTTCTTAAAATAATACAAGCCTAATTTGGATCAGCTGGCTAATCACCTTAGTATCAAGTACTACTTCACAATTTTGGTGCTCACGTACCTGCTCAGGGATATACTTGGGCCAAGCAGTTATTCTTGAATAATTGAGGGCTAATAAAAAAGGGGCAGGCAGACTTAGTACGTAAATGATGCATTCTACCAACTGAAGGCCATGTTACAGTACATTTTTCCTCTGAAGAAAAATATAGGGAGAACTGGGTCATCACACGGCACACAATAGACTGGCTGAACTCAAAACAGAACTTAAGAGAGAAATTTCTTAATGGATTGGAGTTTCTGTTTGGGGTGATGAAAATGTTCCAGAGTTAGATAGTGGCTGATGCTCACACAACACTGTGGATAAACTGGAAGCCGCTGAATTAAATATTTTCAAAATGATGGCTTTCATCTTATGTAATTCCTAAGATAAAATGTGTTTGTAGTTGCATAATGGTTTCCCTGATGGCTCAGACAGTAAAGAATCTGCCTGCAATGCTGGGAACTCAGGATCCCTAGTTTGGGAGTATCCCCTGAAGAAAGGAATGGCAACCCACTCCAGTATTCTTGCCTGGTATTCTTCTATTCTATAGACAGAGGAGTCTGGCAGGCTACAGTCCCTGGGGTCACAAAGAATTGGACATAACTGAGCACCTAACACAAAAGTGACAACCCTGTGAAGTTTATGTCTAGTTTTATGTTTATTCATATCTGTTACATTAAAACAAGTTAAAATAGATGTATTGACCTATTTTAAATTAATACGGGGGATTGGTGAGACACCATTTGTCCTTTTAAAAAGGGCTACATATGAAAAAAGTTTTAGAAAAACATATGCATGACTCATAAACATAGCTTATTTCTCTGAAACTTTACTAATAAAACATTTAATAAATATGGGAACTTAATACAAATTTTCTTCTTTATAAATTAATCTAAGACCTTTCAAGATTCTCATTTATCCACATAACATTTCTACTTCCAAAAACTGAATACCAATTGGAACACAGTAGCTGCTCAACAAATACACACAGTTTTAAGAAAGAGGAACAAAGATACCAAAAATCAGGCACTGAGAAACAAACGCAGGTTTCCGTGTTGTTCCAGGGTACTTCAGTTTCTGCTTGACCCTTTACAATTAAACAGAGTCACTAGTCAAAAACTTCCAGTGATTTTAGAGCCTTTTAGTAATTAATAAATTCAAAAAGGAGTATCTTTTCTAACAACTGTAAAACAGTAGGCTGTTTTACATAGGCACCCTGCAGTAAGAGGCACAGCGATAGGAATATGAAGGAAACAGCTAAGAACTTCTGAAGGTTAAGGAACTTGACAAGCACAGCTTGAAAAGCATACTAAGCTCAGGTCCTGTGGAGTAGGCAGCAAAATATCAGACACAAGTCTTTCCTATTACACGAGAACTAAGAGTTTTAATTCTGGTAGTAAAGAGATCAAAAGTACTTCTGCCAACAGATCAAGATATTTTAGAAAGCAAATAGTTTAACGACAAGTGTACTTTGGAAATACATTTAATAAACCCAAATAAAATTCACTTATTCAACCAAAACTAATCTGTATATGCTTCATGGTGGTAATTTATAATCTACAAATAACTTTATATATACAGATATATATCACTCTAAAATTTTTCTCACCGTTATTGAAAAATTCAGAAAATATGCAAGTTTACAATTTTTTGAGCTCTTATTGTGCTGTGCTGTGTGCTTAGCTGGTCAGTCATGTCCATCTCTTTGTGACCCCATGGACTGTAGCCTGCCAGGCTCCTTTGTCCATGGGCACTCTCCATGAAAGAATACTGGAGTGGGTTGTCATGCCCTTCTCCAGGGGATCTTCCCAACCCAGGGATCAAACTCAGGTCTCCCAAATTGCAGAAGGATTCTTTACCATCTGAGGCAATAGAGTAAAACTTTGAAACTCACAGATTAGTTTTTTTTTAAGTAGGAAAACACATTTTTAATGCTATATTGATTCCAATTTTACAAATTTACAACTGGATGAAATATAACAAAATGTTAAGCATCTATTATCTAGACTGTGGGACTACAGATGATCTAAAATTTTTTTCCAGTTTTTCACATTTATTACCTTGAAATTAGGAAATTTTTTTTCTTAAAAAATTATTCCTAAAAAAAAAAAATTCCTTTTCCTTTTCAATGATTTTTAAAAATTTAAGTACAATCGATTTACAATATCATGTTAGTTTCAGGTGTAGTGCACAGTGATTCACTATTTTTGTGGGTTATACTTCATTATAGGTTATTACAAGATAATGGCTATAATTCCCTTGCTATAAAATATACCCTTGTTACTTATCTGTTTTACATACAGTAGTTTGTATCTGATCACCCCATGCTCCTGATTGGCCTCCCCTCTAGTAACCATGAGTTTATTTTCTGCATCTATGAGTCTGTTTCTGTTTTGCATACACATTCATTTGTATTATATTTTAGTTTCCACATATGAATGATATCATATAGTATTTCACTTTATCTACTTATTTCCCTAAGTACAATATTCTCTAGATCCACCCAAGTTGCTGTAAATGGCAATATACCATTCCTTTTTATGACTAAAAACTCACAGAATCAATCAGTCAAAGCCTGAGTCTATCAAGAGTGACCTTGACTCTATCGAGGTTGATGACAGAGTAAGTTTTCTATTTTGCTAAAGCTGGGATGCAGTAGCAAGGCACTTATGTAGGTAACAAGTAGACTAATTAACCAGTCAACATTGACTGCTTAACCCTCTTTTCATCCTCAAAATCACCCAATATGAAGCAGACGTTATTCCCTCTTTTCCAATGAAAAAACTGAAAATTCTACCTAAAGAGCAATGAGTGTTTCACATTGGCTATTGAATAGAATTACATGAATAAAGACAAGAGGTGCCGGTAGGATCCCTGGGTCAGAAGGATCCTCTGGAGAAGGGCACAGCTACCCACTCCAGTATTGTTGCCTGGAGAAGTCTATGGACAGAGGAGCCTGATGGGCTACAGTCCATGGGGTCGAAAGGAGTTCCAGATACAACCAGCAACTAACATTTTCACTTTCATATAATGTTATAACAGTTATTCCTGGTCGGTCTTCGAGTAGTGATTAGGGGTAAAGCTGTTAGGGGGAAAAAAAGGTCCTATGACACTGTTTCAGGGGGATATAGTCCATAAAAATGTTTGGAAAAAGAAAGCTCTAATGAACAGAAAAGATGGGAGCAACCAACAGACATGAAAACGAAATAAAAATGAAAGCAGACCGAGTCCCTGGGGTTTGCAGAACTTGGAGAGAGAAAGATCCTGTCCATACACACTCCTTATAAGGACTGTAGGGGTACTAGAGGGGCCCTGGATTTAATCAGAAGGAAGTGGTGGCTCAGATAGTACATGCAAGAGACCTGGGTTTGATCTCTGGGTTGGGAAGATCCCCTGGAGAAGTAAACGGCTATCCACTCCAGTATTCTTGCTTGGAGAATTCCAAGGACAGAGGGCCATGGGGTCACAAAGAGTCAGACACGACTGAGTAACTTAACACTTTCACTTCCCCAATACCCCAGACAACAGTAAGAAAACTAAAGCTTCGATGATTAAAATTATCTGCCCAAAGTTACACTGTGATTAAATGAATTAAAATTTAGGTGCTGCTTCAAATCCAATGCTCTTTCCACTAAACCATACTGCCTAAAAAAATAAATTCCTTTTTAAATCTTAACGAAGCAAAAGATCAAGTTATTTAGTAAAAAATATACATACCAATAAATACATGACTCGATCCTATTTGTACTTAGTGGAAAAGAAGGAATACTGGCAAGAAATCTATATTTGAAGCTTAATATTAGAGTTTTAATCCTGGCTCTCACTCATTCTGACTTTGGGCAAAAACCACAATTTCCAATTATTTTGCTTGCCTGGAGGAAGCTTGTACCTTGACATAAAAATCAAAAGAAATGGTTCATCTGAAAATACTTTATAAATGAGGTTCATACTTCTGGCTGCAACAATATGGTCAACTAGTTAGCTTCAAACCTTCCTGACACAAACATCTAGAGTTGCCATTTAAATATTTTAAGACAGAAGTTACTTTAAATGCATGGCTGTGGTAACTAAGGAGTAGGGGGAATCAACGAGTGCCAAAAACTAAGAGAGAAGTAAGCATAAAAGAAATTCAAAGTAGGCATAAAAGATAGCCTGTGACTGTCCTAGTGCAGATGAGGGGAGTCAGTTTTGGTAATCCAGGGGTTTACATTGTGACTTCTGTACAAGGACAAGAGACATTTTGGGCCTGCACTGGGTCGGAGCTGGAAATGAGCCCCCAAGGATTCTTGATTTACTAATATATAAAATGTCTCACTTAAAAAAAAAGTAAGTTAAAAATCTGCCCACCACAGAGGGAGACAATAAGGAAGCATGTCTATCTTAATCTGGACTCTGGGTAAAGAGGGAAAAAAAAAAATCCCTTGAGAATCTGGAACCAAAGAGTGGTGTCAAACTCTGGTTCAGGAAATTGCAGGTCAAGAAACTGACATATAAATTGACCTTGAGCCAAGGACACTTCCTACCAGGTGGAGTTAAATACAAAACCTCTCCACTAGAGGGCACCTCCAATCCAGACCACAGACAAATCTCTATTCTAGCTTATCTCATAATCTAATGAAAACAATATGAAGAGAGCAAGAATCAGTAAACTAACAACAGAATTAAACCTCTAAGAAATTCACGTAAGAAAACATGACAGAATGAGTACAGATGCTGAAATAATCAAAACCTTAAGAGAATAAGACACTATGAACAAAAAAGGCAGATTTGAATAAAGAGGGAATAAAATTTAGGAGAATATAAGCTAATTAATCCAAAAGCTTTAGGTGAGTTAAACAGCTGAATAATCACAGCTGAAGAATGAATTAGTGAACTAAAAGAGAAATCTGTGGAAATTATATGGACTAGAAAAAAAAAGACATGAGATACAAATGGTTAAGACACAGAGGAGAGAGAACAAGATGATCCCAATATATGTCTAAAACGGTTTCCAGAATGGAAGATACAGAATGCAAAAGGCAATATTCAGAGAATTTTCCAGAACTGATGAAAACTAGAAATCCCTAATTTCAAGAAACATACACCAAACAGAATCAATAAATATCAACCCACCCCACTTTGTAGTAAAACAAAGAGATCTTAAGAGTGACCACATAATTTATTTTCCAAACTGGGGCACTTTTTTTTCCTGAGACAAATGTTAAACCAGATGGGACCCCAAGACAATAGGAGTAACAAACTGGGACTGTTACAGAATATTATGTCCCAGCCAGAACATCAAGTAATTTTACCAAAGAAATGATACGGAGACCGACAAAAGACCTGGCAACCAAAGACGGACGACAAAGGAATAACCTCGTCAATGGGTGAGACAAAGTGACAGTGCTGCATTTCTGTATCCAGCTACAATATCTTTCAGAAGTGAGGGCTAAATAAAAACAATTTCAGACAAAAGCAGACTGAGTTTCTTTTTTCAAATTGCCGAAACAATTACTAAAAGATGCATAGGTAAGGAAAAAAGTAAACTCACTTGGAAAGACAGTACAGAAATTTTTAAAAATTATAATTCTATAGAATTATGTCAACTTATTAGAAAACTCTGATAAAATGAAAAATTTTAGAAAATTACACCTTACCAAAAATGACTCAAGAAGGAAAAGAAAACTTGAAAAGATCTACTGTGCCACGTCCAGAAACATTCATGGTAAATGCTACCAAACATTTAAGTACTAATATCAATCTTATTTAAGTTGTTCTACAAAACAGACATGAAGGGAGGGAGGTGAGGGGAGGGGAGGAAAGAAAACTAGGAAAGCTCCTTCCCCTCCTAAATACTAAGATTCACACAGAAGAGAAAAAGGGCCAAGAATGATGGAGGCTACTTTGAAGAAGAACAAGCTTGGGAGCACTCGCCTTACCAGAGACCCAAATTTACTATAAAACTACATGGATTAAGACACTATTGTACAAGTAGAGGGACAGAGAAATAGACCAATGGAAAAGACAGAGCACCCAAAGAAATGAGAGCCATGGCAATACAGATCAGTGGAGAAAAGCTGAGTGCACTATGCAATAAACAGGTTGAGAAAATCTACGTGGGAAGAATGAAATTAGATATTTATCCCCAAATGAATTTCAACAGATAAAATATGTAATAAAAAATCTTGAGTTTTTACTTTTTAGGTAAATGACAATATATTCAGAATAGAATCATTTTACCAAAGAACATTAACTATTCTTGAGGGAAACAGTTGATATTTGACTAATACCAGAATAAATGTTCCAGCTAGTAGGAACTAAAGGTAAAATGTAATATATATATAACACATAAGGTATATACACACACATACATACAATACATAACGTTTACTATATAGACAACTACTATAGTCCTTAGAGATAACAACTTACCTTGGGGGAAAAGATATTTTATTCAAAAGACAGTCCTCATTTACTAACACAAATATGCCTATTTTAGCCATATTATTTCTCATACTGCTAACTAATCGCCAAACTGAAAACATAGGAAGGAAAAAAAAATCAGAGGTAATCATGATCTCCTTTGTGATGTGCTTCCTTCTTGCTATTACAGCCTCCATCCTTGCAACTGAAAATGAGAATTGGAACACTACACAAAGTTTCACTCTGTGCTCTTTTAATTTACAGAATGAGCATTTTTTTTAATAATTAATTTTTTATTGAAGGATAATCGCTTTACAGAATTTTGCTGTTTTCTGTCTAGAATGAGCATTTTAATAAATCATTTAAATCTGTGAAAATCTGATTTGAATACCTGCAAAGTGATTCATCATATGCTGCTGCTGCTAAGTCACTTCAGTCGTGTCCGACTCTGTGCGACCCCATAGACGGCAGCCCACCAGGCTCTGCCATCCCTGGGATTCTCCAGGCAAGAACACTGGAGTGGGTTGCCATTGCCTTCTCCATTGTGTGAAAGTGAAAAGTGAAAGTGAAGTCGCTCAGTCGATTTGCTAATCTCTGTAACTTCATCTCCCCTGGGTCAATAAGCTGCAGACAGGATGGTCTCCTCTAGTTCTGCAAGAGGAGGTTTTGCTGACCTCAGGGCCTTTAAACATGCCGTTTCTTTTTGTCTGGTACACTGTTCCCTTCCTTTCTTGCTATCTCCACCCAATAATAAAAATAAGAAATCACTCTCCAAAGATTTCAATATCACTTATCACAAATTGTAAATATAGATCTACTGGCACAATTTCTGAGTAGCTATCTCTGAGCAAGTTATCATGCCTTTTTTTTTTCCTTCTGCTTTTTCTCTAGTATTTAGCATAGTGTCTGCCCCATAGAAAGGAAATACATAATCTGAAAAACCATTTTCTTGTCTAAACTTATTCTTGTCTAATAAACCTTCCTTAAGCATGCTGACTTGTAGAGCTGCATAACAAAATTAAGATTTGAATGGTCAGGATAGTTAAAATCCTTGCATTATCATTCATACACACACACACACACACACACACACACACACACACACACACACACAATAGCTATCCTTGAAAAAGAGGGCATGTAAATTAAAAAAAATTTTATCATCACACTCTAAGATTATTTTTAGCTTAAAAATTATGTGATTCTAATCCCATTTCATGAACTGGTAACAGTATTATTCTCATTACCAAGGGTATGTAATATAATTATTGCATTCATAAATGAAACATTATGAATACTCAGTTGTAGCTTAACAAAAACAGTATTTGGTGGAGACATGTTTAACTGGCTTTAAAATGTTTTCTTAAATAAAATGTAATATTAAATAGGCAGCAAGCTACTATTGTACATCATTAAAATATTGTCCATTTAAACACAGGGGTCAGGATGGTACTCCAGTCTTAAACCTGTACATGTTATTGGGGTACTCATGATTTATATAACCCTGAATCTTTCAATTACAGGAATTTTCAAAACAGCACATCATCTATTAAACAACAGTAATAATGGTAACATCATAAGAAGACATTTCAACAGTTTTCTAAAACCTCGGAACGTCATGTACTCCTGTAACTGTGGCAGTCAAGTAAGACACCATCATGAAAGTGTAGTTGCTCAATTGTGTCCGACTCTTTGCGACCCTATGGACTGTAGCCCGCCAGGCTCCTCTGTCCACAGGATTTTCCAGGCAAGAGTGGGTTGCTATTTCCTTCTCCAGGGGATCTTTTCGACCCAGGGATCGAACTCAGGTCTCCCGAATTGCAGGCAGATTCTTTACCATCTGAGCCACCAGGGAATCCTTTAAGACACTTGCCATGTGTCAATTAATGCCATGCCAATTAATACTTTCTTGTCCTACAGAAATGCCATCTTTGATCTTTAAAAGTCAATGCATATATCAAATACACCATATACCATGTATATAGGCCAACTTTCCTTGTATTCCCTCATTTGTATGTTTTAAAAAATCTGCCTGCAATGCAGGAGACTCAGGTTTGATTCCTGGGTCAGGAAGATCCCCTGGAGAAGGGAATGACAACCCACTCCAGTATCCTTGCCTGGGGAATTCCATGGACAGAGGAGCCTGGCCGGCTATAGACCATGGGGTCACAAACAGCTGGACACAACTGAGTGAATTTCACTTCACTATTAACAGATATGGAGAATGAACAGCCTGTCCATATCAAGAATGAACAGCCTATAATTTCTGAGCCTTGCTGAGATTTAACATTCTGAGATATTAAGATAGCATCTCCTCTGGCCTACTGAATAGCATTCTAACTATTGTTAAAAAATGTTTAAAAGCTTGTAAGTAAGAAAGATTTAAGAAAGGGATAGAGAACAGAGCTTTTACTGACCTAAAAGTTCAGAAGAAAGCCTCTCAACTCTCCTTATCTCTTTTCCCATGAGAAAAGCCCAAATACTGTATGTACTCCTTTAGAAGACTCCACCAGAAAGATTAAGGAGATCAAAGTGAAAGTCGCTCAGTTGTGTCCAACTCTTTGCGAGTACAGTCGATGGAATTCTCCAGGCCAGAATACTAGAGTGGGTAGCCTTTCCCTTCTCCAGGGGATCTTCCCAACCCGGGGAATCGAACGCAGGTCTCCCATAGTGCAGGCGGATTCTTTACCAGCTGAGTGACCAGGGAAGCCCTCAAAACAGACTATTAAAGGGAAAAAGATAAAGGTAATCACAAACACTTAATTTTAGAACCCTGAACTTTGATTCAGAGAAGCTAGAATTTAGAGTTCTGTATTTACCTTCTGACAGAAAAAGCAAAAAAGAGTTTTAAGTAAATGTCTCTTAGGTTTTGGTATACATGCCCCATACATGGCAGTTTTCTGATTCTTTGGAATTTTTCCCTTAACAGGTCTGTAAAATATCAATTTGCCTTAAGTTTACACTATTATATGACCTACCAAAAAATCCAGGAACTCATCAAGTCACCCAACAAGGAAGACCAGGCAAGTTGGGAAACAGATTTAGAAGAAATAATGAGTTTTAAAAAAGAAGTCTTTTCTGGATACCCCTCAAACACTAGTTATGATGGGAGATAACTAGTGTTTGAGGGTAAAAAACCTAATCTGGTTTTCCAAAAAATAAAAATAGGATGGGAAGACAAAAGAGACCAAGGGTTATAAGTTTAGTTCAACATCAAGCAGATTTAGTTTTAATTGCTTTAACAATAAAGAAATCTTTAAGAGATACTGATAGCCAGAGCTGTCAACACTGTAAGTTTTACTCAAACTTTTAAATATAACCTCTTTTTTACTGCATGCATGTCAATTTCAGACTTCCTAGGTGGGGCAGGGACAATGGTAAAGAACCCACCTGCCCATGCAGGACAAGCAAGAGATAGGGGTTCGATCCCTGGGTTGGGAAGATCCCCTGGAGGCAGAAAAGGCAGCCCACCCCAGCACTCTTGCCTGGGAAATCTCATGGACAGAGGAGCCTGGTAGGCTATAGTCCCTGGGGTTCCAAAGAGTCAGACATGACTGAGCAGCTGAGTACACACGAATGTGCACACATCAATTTCCTGGCCGATTGTCAAAAGCATTTTATTCCTGCCTCTGGTAACATAATCTGAGGCTGTTTCAGGAAACAAACGAATAAAATACCAGAGTTTCACTAAGTTTTACAGTTGCTGTTAAGACTTGGTAAGAAATATAACAGGTGTGTATCGTGAGTAGTTAACATGTTACATATTTACATCTGAAGGCTATGACCTTCACTATGAAAACATGAGTTCCAAACAAGCTGATAACAGGTAAAGAAATGCCTACTGGACAAATCTCCACTCAAATGTTCGCCAGCCCTTCAAAATCTGTATATTTAAGACTGACCTTACTATCTTTTCAACATCTTGTTCATTCATTCACTATCAACTTTGCTGCCCAGAAATGTGGAAGCCTGCCTTCTCACTTTATACATTCAACTGTTAACCAAACCCCACAGTGTAACCTCCTTAACATCAATTTTCTATTCTCCATCCTTGCAGCTAACTTACGTTAGTTCAAGTCCCAATTACTTCTTACATTGTCTGCTGCTTCATCTGCTGCATTGTCTACATCGAATCAATTTTCTATACCATCACCACAGTGATGTGATTATTCTGTCACTTCTACTTAACAACTTTCAACTACACATCCACTGCACAAATTCCTTACTAAGATGTAACTGGCTCTTTACCTTCTGGTCTCTTCTACCATTAGAGTCTCATTTCTCACTTAGTTCCTCTTTATTCCCTATACAGCAGCAATATTTCACTGCTTTCACTTTCTTGGACTTTCTTGGAATGTTCCATGAATATATATATATGTATGCATAAATATATATGTATGTATGTGTATGCATGTGTGTGTGTACATATGTATCTTTTCTTATGGTATTCCCTCTAGCTGGTATACTCTTACCAACTGGGAGAAGACCATGTCTTTTTAGATCTGGCTTAAGCATTCACCACGTTAAGAAGCCTCTCCTGGCTCTCCAACGGAAGACTGACATCTGTCTCACTCTACAGTCCTTGTGTCTGTGCATGCTAAGTCACTCAGTCATGTCCGACTCTTTGCAACCCCATGGACTATATCCCATCAGGCTCCTGTCCATGGGATTCTCCAGGCAAGAACACTGGAGTGGGTTGCCATGCCATCCTCCAGGGGATCTTCCTGACCCGGGAATCAAACCCACATCTCTTATGCCTCCTGCACTGGCAGGCAGGTTCTTTACCACCAGTGCCACTGGGAATGGACTGGTATACGTTTCTAGTTATTCAGGTCCTTGAGCACTGATGCCACACCTCCCTCACTACACGTCTCCTTACATCTACATACAAGAACATCACTAGAATGCCCACTTTCTACTTTCTCACTGTTAGCTGGTGCAGCAAAGCATTTATTTCTAGGGTGGATTATACTGACATGGCTGGCTAGTCACTAAAAATTTATAAACACTTCTATTTATGTTAAGAACAAGATAATTCATCCACTATAATAACTACATTGCTGTTGTTTGTTGCTTAGTTGCTACGCTGTGTCGGACTCTTTTGCGACCCCATGGGCTCTGGCCTGCCAGCCTTCTCTGTCCATTGGATTTCCCAGGCAAGAATAATGGAGAGGGTTGCCATTTCCATCTCCAGGGGCTCCTTCTGATCCATAGGTCAAACCCATGTCTCCTGTATCACAGGTGGATTCTTTCCCACTGAGCCACTGGCAAGCCTATAGTAATTACATATTTTTTCCTAAAGAAGAGGATGACTATTTGAAAATGGATTTACTGGGCTCCACTTCATTATTTAAAATTGGTTACGTCTGTCCCCAAGAGCTGAACCACAAAACAAGTTTTCACTGATACAAAGGAAAATCTTAAAATACAATCTTAAAACAGGTTGTTTCAACCATTTTAATTTCTAATATTTCTGGGTTATTTTTTCAAAGCTAACGCTATAATTATGAAAAACTTTAAGGTCAATAATATTTTAAAAGTAGTAACTAAAGAGAACCAGAATTGCTAACATATCAAGACTCAGCATCTTTAAAAATTTTTTTAATTGGAGGATAATTGCTCTACAATGTTGTGTTAGTTTCTGATATACAACAAAACAAAGTGAGTGAGTTATATGTACACATATATCCCTTCCCTCTTGAGCCTCCTTCCCACCTCCCACCCCATCCCACCCCTCTAGATTGTCACAGAGCACAGGGTTACCTCCCTGTGTCATACACCACATTTCCACTGGCTATACTTTGGCCACCTCATGCGAAGAGTTGACTCATTGGAAAAGACTCTGATGCTGGGAGGGATTGGGGGCAAGAGGAGAAGGGGACGACAGAGGATGAGATGGCTGGATGGCATCACCGACTCGATGGACATGAGTCTGAGTGAACTCTGGGAGTTGGTGATGGACAGGAAGGCCTGGCGTGCTGCGATTCATGGGGTTGCAAAGAGTCGTACACAACTGAGCGACTGATCTGATCTGATCTGTTTTACACAAGGAAATGTATCTATTTCAATGCTACTCTGTCAACTCGTCCCATCCTCTCCTGCCCACTGTGTCCATAAGTCTGTTCTCTGCAAGGGTTAGCATCTTGAATAAGTAATATAATTGCTTAATATCCTCCCTCCATTTTACCCGTAAAATGGTTACGGAGGGGAGGGGTTAAAAGGTTTGTTTCTGCAAAGTGCTTTGGGAAAGAATACATTTAGGGTACTTTTAAAAAGTCTCTAACACACTACTTCCTATCAGTAAAATTCTGAATTTCTTTAATGATTTGACTGCTTCCTCTGACTCCCTTGGCTAAGTAAGAGAACAAACATATCACAGGCTCAGATGATGAACTGTAATGTTAAATAAATTATTAAACATGTCTACTTGCATTCACATACTTGGGAGAATGAGGATTTAGTTTATTTTTGCAGGCATACAGGAAAGCAATTCTATAACCTATTTTCCACTTCTGTGGCCAATCTCTTTGGTTCTGTGGCAGATTTTTCTTATTCCAGGGTAGCACTGTCCGACATAAGTGTCCATGATAATGGAAAGATGTTGTAACTGCATTGCAGAGTATGGCAGCCACCATGTGACTACTGGGCACTTGAAATGTGATCAGCTGAATGAAGAAGTTAATTTTTACTTTAAAATAGCAAAATGTGGCTAGTAGTTACCATTCTGATCAGTGCAGTAATAAATGCCAGTGTCAACAAAATGTATCAAGTTTGATCTGGTTCCTGTCAAATTGGGCTTGGGTTAGACCCATACTGGACTAGCCCTCTCCCCACTGAAGGGTCAGGCAATAGATTTGAGGGGACACACCCCCAGGAATCTGCAAACTTCTGTAGAAGACCAGAGAGTAACTATTTTAGACTTTGTGGGCCAGGAGGCCAAATGGTCTCTGTTGCAACTATCCATCTCTAACAGTGTAACACAGAAGTGGCCATACATAATTTGGAAAGGAGTTCATGTGGCTGTGTTCCAATACAACTTTTATTTATGAACACAGAAATAAGAATTTCATGTAATTACCATGTGTCATGGAACATTATTATTATTGTTCTCTTTTAGATTTTTTTCAACAATTTAAGAATGCAAAAACTGTTCTTAGTTTTCAGGCCGTACAAAAACAGGTTGTGGAGCCAAACTACCTGCCTGGCTTGCAAGCCTCCGAGATACAAGAAGGTCAGTAAGCCAAGAAGAGACACACAACACTGTTAGTTATCAAGGAAATGCCAACTAAAACCACAATAAGATCCCACAAGAATGGCAAAAGCAAAGGCTGGTGCAGATACGGAGTCCTTGGGACTATTACACACTGCTGGTGAGAAAGTAAAATGCTACAATCACTTCGGCAGTTCCTTTAAAAGGTTAAACATATCATAGGACTCGGTAACCCTACTCCAAGTATGTAAGAGAAAATTTATGTCTATACAGAGACTTCCATATGGCTATTTATACGCCCTTTACTCAGAGGGACTAAAAACTGGAAAACCACCCCAATACCACAGAGGGGTGAAGGGATACACAAAGTGGCACATTCAGACCATGAAATACTACTGAGCAATAAAAAGTAACCAGCTACTGGTAATATGCGACAAACGGAGTGAAACGCAAAATCACTGTGTTGAGTAAAACAAATCAAAACCCAAAGAGTACATAGTACATGCATTACATAAAATTCCGGGAAATACAAACTAATCTACAGTGACAGAAAGCAGATGAGGGCTGTCAAGAACTAAAGGCTGAGGGAGGGGCAGACTGCAGTTAGGAGGAAATGTTCTGCATTTTAATTGTGGTAAAGCAGTCAAAGTTGTGTATATGTCAACTTATACACTTTAAATGGATGCTGTTTCCTGTATACATAAAGATGAGTTAAAGCAAGTCTTGATTCCACTGGCATCCAATTTACACACAGCAATCTCTGTGAACTGTTCTATTCACTTTTGTAAGTGCTGTTTAACTTGAGGAGATGGGTAAGCGAGGGACCGGTTAAGTTAGCCTGGTGTCTCTCACCATCACTGCAGATGGGACCTGTAGGGCACATTAGAAGTTACTTGGATCAAACAAAGAGCTTTAAACAGACAAGTTTTAGGAATTCTGTGAATTGAAAATCTTTCCTGTTCATACACTCTGATCTCTCTGTCTGGAATATGTATGATAATTCAGACTAAAATGTAGGATTCCAAGAATTAGTAAATAATCCTTTATGTTAAAACAAGTTTCCATTTGTAATACCTCTGAAATACTGTCCTTACTTAAGAACAATAACAAAACAACAAAAACCCCTGTTGCTCAGACTCAGTTTGTTTGAAAATATTTGATATATACCAAATATTTATGTCTATGGAGACTACAAGATACTTGCTCAACTCTGGAATGACATTATCAATTCAAAACATTAAGAGGAAAGAAAACAAGGTCCCATTTTCTAGTTAAGTTTTATTCATTCTTTTAAATTCTAGGCTAGTTTTTGACAAGAACTTACAGGGACTTGTTAGATGGAGCAATGGCAAAATAATGATTAAAACATCACTTACTAACAAAAAATAAAAAATATTTTAAATAATCTATGGCTATACATTGGTCAAATCTGGGATAGTTTTATTTTTTAACTGAGTATAGATATGTGAAATACAAACTTGGCTCCCCAGATTCTTCTCAGAGCAAACAATGTTACAGGTTTCTAGAGTCAAATTAAATGTCATGCTTGACTTCAGACAATGTGCTTTGGAAGAGAGAAGTAAAATACCAAAATGCAGGAGTTAGTGGAGATGAGGTGGTTGAAAAAACTGAGATTTGAAATTATTTGCTAAACTTAAGACACATGTTTTCAAAACACCAGGCTTCCCCGGTGGCTCAGACAGTAAAGCATCTATCTGCAATGCAGGAGACCCAGGTTCAATCCCCAGGTTGGGAAGATCCCCTGGAGAAGCAAATGGCAGCCCACTCCAGTATTCTTGCCTGGAAATCTCATGGATAGAGGAGCCTGGTAGGCTAAGTCCATGGGGTTCGCAAAGACTCAGACACGACTGAGCGACTTCATTTTCACATTTTCAAAACTCTGCAAATATTACTAAATAGGCCTGAAAAAAATCCTTTAGAAAACTCTGCTTTTCCCATTTCTGACCTTAAATACACCCCTTTTAACCATATACTATTGACTCCGATATTAGGGAAGATGTCTAGCATAACTCTCAATTCTTTCTGAAACTACACACTTCAAGTATCATAATTTATCATACAAACTAGAAATAAGATCAGATTTTGTGAGCAACATAGATTCGTGCACTTAAAAATTAAAAGGCCACCACCGCTATAGGATCACAACTTCCTGATGTAGCACAGGAATATTCAATTAATCTAATTGTTTTCCCAAGTATTTACAGGAAAGCATTTGACTGCTTTTCATCTTAAGTTTTTCTCTAAGAGAGGCTTAAATCCAGGGACTTTAAGTGATAATCATTTTTTACAAGCATCAACATCTGACTAATAACGTTAATTTCTTGGCACCACAGAAAATGTCCTTCACTGCTTACTGCTTAAGAGAGCTCTTTACTTATTATCTGGGGTAAAACAGGGCTCAATTTGTGAAACACGCTACAGATTTAGTCCTCACATTCCCCAACAAAAAATGGTAGGTGGGAGAGAGGAAGGCATATTTAAGATAGATGAAATCGAAGTATAAGTATTACATAAATATCTTAGGAAAATATATGACAGTGTACATATGAATTGAGAAGATGGTTCTTTATTTGGGAGAGAATGGTAAGGATGACAACTAGAAATCCTAGCAGAATGCTGAAAGTATAAGGGACTTAAATGTGTGTGCGTGGTCAGCCGTGTCTGACTCTTTGTAACCCCATGGACTGCCCCCGCCTCAACCCCCGCCCCCCCTCCCCCACCTCCTCTGTCCATGGGATTTTCCAGGTAAGAATACTGGAGTGGGTTGCCAGTTCCTCCTCCAAGGGATCCTCTAAACCCAGGGATCGAATGAATCTGTGTCTCTTGCCCCTCCTGTGTTGGCAGGCGAATTCTTTACCACTAGTGCCACCTGGGTAGCCTGTAAGGGACTTAAGTGCCAGTTGCTCAGCTGTGTCGGACTTTGTCAACCTGTGGATTGTAGCCCAACAGGCTCCTTTGTCCATGGAGTTCTCCAGGTAAGACTACTGGAGTGGGTTGCCAATCCCTTCTCCAGGGGATCTTCCTGACCCAGGGATCGAACCCGGGTCTCCTGCATTGCAGGCAAATTCTTTCCATCTGAGCCACCAGGGAAGTCTGTAAGGGACTTAAGAGAGCACCTAATTCAGGTTCAAGGAGACTAAATGAGTTGCCCAATTAAATGGCATAACACATATCAAGGGCTTAGCGTGGTGCTGGCACGTAACAGATATTCCATAAACGTTTGTATCACCCTTTTGCTTACCCCCAACCAAGGTCCCCCACCAGTAAGGTGTGCAAGAACCACCACCACACTGTAACCTAAATCTTCCAGAGATACCAGGTCCTTTCATCAGCCTATTTCAAGGAACATCACTATGATCTGTATAATACCTACTGTGTAGAGTTGCTGTGAACATTAAATGAAATCATGTAAAATGGTTAGAAGCTAAAAGTCCAATCAATGCTAGCATGAAGTTTCCAATGCTGTCCTCTCTCAAACGTGTCCTTTCCATTCATGACAGTACGAGTGTGTATGTGTGTCTCTGTGTGTGTGTGCACAAACACGTATGATGGGGTAAGGAACCATGGATGCAAATATCAGATACACTTAAGACTCAATTTTTGACATTTCCTCTCCTTTCTGCAGATTTTGATATGGACTCCTGGGTACCAATCTCATTTCAGTGAAAATTTCCTGCCACCATGAGTAACTCACTTTCAGTGTGAGGCACAAACTCAGATGTACTGGAATGGGGTAAAGGTGATGGAAGCAACAGTTCCTTCATTCAAGGATATGTTGACAAAAACAATGTCTCACTACAAATTCACAACTCAACCCAGGTTCAGTATCTCATTACCATGCAAGGCCCCTGAAAATAGGACATCACATCTTGTACTTCCTTGCATGTGTGTAAGACAGGACATTAAATGCGTAATAGTCATTCACTGGCTTTCATCATCCTCAAAAATTCAGTATAAAAATTCAACCTGCATGTAACTCTCCAGGAATATATACTGAGACCCTGAACTAGCTTGAGAAAGACTTATAAATCAGTTTCTCAATAAAATACGATAGGTGTTTCATCTAAAAAGGAATATATCTTTAAACTCTAGTTCTAAAGTACTCAAATAGCTTGAAATTGTAGGCAAATTTTTACATAGATATACTTTACTTCCCTAGAGAGTACACAGCTTCTATTACATTCTTAAACAAAGTCCCCCCCAAAACTGAAGAACCAGTGTTCTATGCTGCTTCTCCCCTGGCTTTGAAGTTCAAGTTCTCATGGATAGGCCTTCCACAGCTGGACTCCTAAAAGCATCCTTAAAAATCAAATGACCGGACAGTAATTACCCTCAGCAGGAAGGATGTGTGGGTAGCTGTAGAGAGGGCCATCAGAGGGACTTCTGAGGCACTGAAAACATCGTGGATTTGGGTACTGGTTGTAAGAGTGTACACTCTGTGAAAATTCATCAGGCTGAAAAATTATGATTTTTGTATCTGTCTGAAGGAATATTTCAATAAGAGATTAAAAAAAAAAAAAAACACGTAACAAAGATGGGTCACTTAAACGTAGCAGACATCATTACATAATGTAAAAAAAGAAGTCCTTAAAAATTACATCCTAGGAAGGGTCAGTGGTGAAGAGCTGAAATCTCCAGACAATAGCCAGAGAGGCACTGTGGCCCCCACCCACCCTCCTGCAACTAAGTAACTAATGCCTGCCAATGAGCATGTGGGTGAGCCTGCAAACAGGTTCTCCATCCTTAGTTAAGCCTAGAGGTGAACCACAGCCCGGCTGACAGCTTGACAACCAGACCCTCAGCTAGAATCATCTAGTCAAGACACTCCCGGATTCCTGACTCTGAGAGTATCTGTGAGATAATATATGTTTGGTGTTTAAAAGAAGGAAAAAAAAAAAAAACTATGATGCAATATCTAAATACTCTCTTACATACATGAAAGTGAGCAAAGTAGCCTTGGAAGTTGTACCTACAGACACAACAGCTTATCGGTTTAAATTGGCAACTTTCACCTAGTGAAGGGCTGTGGTACAATATCATGTTCCAAACCCAATCAAGAAGAAAATATAGCTGGTGGTTATGAACATCAATTCTGGGATCAAATGGAAGTTAATATATCTGTAAGATACAGAACAGGGATCTTCTTAATGCTCCTTTTTCCTACCTCCATCTAAATTACAGATTCCATTATAGAAATATTTTGTTTTATTTTGTGTCTATATCACATGGATGTAGACAACCCTTAATTCTTCTGAAGGCTTTTCTCACAAGAGGTAATAACACTGTCAGAATTATCAAGTATGTATAAAGGTGTCCGTCTAAAATACTGACATTATTTGTATAAGTCCACAGGAGAGGTACCTGGGGTGAGAGAGGGAATGTGTAGCTATTTCGTATGATCCAACACAAATGTAGCATGTTTTGCAATCAATGTATTAGTTCTTCTATCCATTTGTACTTCTGAAGCCTGCCCAAGACAGTATCAGAATTTGATACTTCAGCAGTCTGGCTCCAGTATCTTTTTCAGTCCCCAATCCTCTGCAGTTCCCAGCACAGAGAAGGGCTTTGGGCACATTAAGCCCTTACTGTATCAGTTTAACTGAAAGAAAATTACCAAAGTAACTATTTTCCCTCCTTTAAAATTCTCCAAAGTTGTACAGAATTCTCTTCTCCAAATAAATCACCGATAGTCCTTCATGTTTCCTTGCATGTTTTTAAAAGCTAAAAAGACAACTATCTTTTCCTCTAAACGGGCTAAACTTTTGCACTCTGTTAAATTTTAACCTGCCAGCTTTAATGATTCTTCTTGACCCCTAGAGTTACAGTGGTGGTCAATATTTAAACAAATATGACTATGTGAAAACTATATTTTCTGTTATTACTCAGTCATAATGCAGATACCAGTAAATAATACTGTAAGAGTCTGAGTAAGACCCGGGATAACAATAGAATAAATCCAACAAACCCCCAGAATTATCATTCATTTAATATATTTACATGTGTGTTAGTCGCTCAGTCGTGTCCAACTCTTTGCGACCCCCATGGACTGTAGCCCACCAGGCTCCTCTGTCCATGGGATTCTCCAGGCAAGAATACTGGAGTGGGCTGCCATTTCCTTCTCCAGGGAATCTTCCTGACCCAGGGATTGAACCAGGGTCTCCTGAATTGCAGAGGGACTCTTTACCATCTGAGCTATAGGGAAGTCCCATATTTACAGACTTATATGTTAAATAATATACTTAATATCCAATTATATCATATACATTTTCCTTTTTCTCTTGAGCCTGGATACCAGCTAGCAGTATTAAAACATCTGATGATCCTTCTTAATGTTTCTGTTACACTGTACACTAACTTTCATTTCTTTACCATAACTAGCCAGCAAGTGAAAATACCAAATCCTCATTATCTTCATCTAACTTAATGTTTTTTAAAAACGGAAGGAGGACCATTCATTTTATGAAGATAAATACAAATGAGTTTGATTTTTAACAATCACTGCCTCCTTGGTGGGTGTTAGATAAGGTCCTCTAAGACAAAGAGTAAGAAACTTATCACAACGAGAAGGTTCTTACAAGTCTCTCTTCTGAAGAGACTTGACTACTGACATCAACAGAGCTAAAAGACAAATCAAATATTGTAATTTTCCGTTACTATCGCTTTGTGACTTCCATTAAATACTTATCAGAAGAGATGCTCAGGACTCCAGCCTAAGAATCATATGACACTTACTTAGTGTCAATAGAAAAAACAATACAAAACTGCTCACCCTGGTGGTTCAGGAAAGCACTAGCTACATAATGACTCAACTATTTAGAACTACACATGAAGCTTTCAAATAATAACTGTTTTGAATCAGTGATAGACTTTTTTAAACCTCATATTCCAATAGTGTTTTCAGAAAAATACTGCCCCTCAAAGCACTTCAGATTTGTCCTTAATCTTTTCATTTATTTACTCATTCCACACGGGGGAGAATTTATCTTTTTCTTGAGAAGGTTTTCTGCTACAATAAAGTACATGTTTAAGACTCCAAGTATCCAAAACTAAAAGTAATCTAGTGGTCTGACAAACAAAAGCATAAAGAGAAAAAAATTCCTTCACAGACTTATCTGGTTGTTAAAAAGACCACTATTAGAGAGTAA
Source organism: Bos taurus (assembly GCF_002263795.3). Lineage (NCBI taxonomy): Eukaryota > Metazoa > Chordata > Mammalia > Artiodactyla > Bovidae > Bos > Bos taurus. Next base: position 69,238,524 of record NC_037335.1, on the reverse strand, counting down.
CATACTATAACTCTCTGAAATCAAATGAAGCACTGAACTGGCCTCCTCCTCTTTGTTTTGAAAAGTTAGTAAGTTCTTACTTTGGTAGATTTTTATGTTGGGGTGGGTGGGGAAAAAAAAAAACCAACTCCTTACTAAGGCAGATCCTCCTTTGAGAGGTAAGTGCTATGAAGACCACTTGAACTCATCCTGATGTTCCTCTGGTGAGGAATGACCACCTTTTTGATTCAAAATGTGGGAGAGATCACAGGAAGAGAGACTTCTTTGCAAGAGATAAGACAGATGCATATTCATAAAAGTACATGAACTTCCTGTCTTCCAAAGCATCATCAGAAAGGCTATCTATTCAAACCATATTCTGGAATGCTCTCTGACACTATTTTTTTATTTCCCCAGTAGATAAAAGCATGGGACCCAAAGTCAGAAGCCTCCAATCCACTTCCTAAATAAATCTAACATCAGTTCTATGCTTCAGTTTCCTCAAAATGACAGAAGTAGTTAATGCCTATCTACTCTTTTAGGATGGAAGAATTAAAAAAAAAAAAACAAAAAACACACACACACATAAAAATCCTACATGCTTCTTAGATATGGTTGCTATAAAACTCAAGGAACTACAGTATTATAATTATCACCTTGTATCAAGTTTTACTGCTACTTCTGAATCATGCTACTGAGTTTCAAATACAAATCTGTGGTCTTCCATCAGTGGTTACAATCTTCTATATAATTCTGTCCTGATAACTTGTGCTTCCCCCTTCAAAGATTTACTCTACTGATCCCTGGCCTGAGAATTTATTTAGTCCCTTCTCTTCCAAAGAAACTGACAGAAGTCACACCACCGCAGTTCCTTGTAGACAAAACGTGAGAAGATTCTCCTTTTTACTTGAGGAATGATAACTATACAATATGCAAAATAAGGAGACACACTTGCTATACTCTCTACTTTCTACTTCCCACAACACAAAACCCGTGCGGTTACCTAGAAAATCCAAAGGTTTCTAACAATATAACTGTAACAATAACTGTGTCATAAAATTATCGGATCTAAGGCACAGAAAGGAAAAACTTTATCGAGTTTGCAAGAAATAACCCTGACTCCTCGAGCTACTTTTAGGAGCGGTTAAGGGTTTGTCCCTTTCTAGGGCCTGTGCCATGTCTTTGAAAAAAAGTGGCCTGGGCCCAAAGCACGCCCGGGGCAGCTCTGCAGCCCCATGGGGACCCTCCAGAGCAAACGTCTGCACCCAACATTGCAGCTCTCGATTCAGACACACCCCCTCCACCCCGCGTTTCAGAGGAGGTGTGGGCACTCAACTCCTTCACTGGGGATAGGGGGACCGGAGGGAGGGCGGGCCCAGGCCTGAGCACCCATTTTGGAGGATCGGGGAGCTCGGCCCTGCAGGCTGTGCGATCAGGAGTGGGGGAGTGGTGGGCGAATCCGTGGGAGCGGGGAAGGAGGCAGGAGGGAGGGGGGGTCTCTCTTATGTTCGGGGGCGAGAAGAGGAAGGCGGCGGGAAAGATTCGGTAAAGCGAGATCGATCAGTGCGAGGTATTCTTTTTGTTATCTGTTTAGGGCCGGCGAGTGTGACGGGGAAGTGCCCCTCAGGACAGAGTCGGCAAGGGGTCTCCCTACCGCCCCCGTCTTGGGGGGCACTGAGGACTTGCGGGAGGCCTCCCTCCGGAGTGAGGACAGTCACTGATAAGCGATGTACGCTGTGCCCGCCGGGGCGCGGATCCCTGAATCTCCAGCCCCGCGCGAGAGACTTGGGACCGGGTGGGAGGGGATGGAGGAGGCCCCCGGCCCGGGAGGCGGGAAAGGCCCCAGGGCTCCGGGACGGGGCGGCGTCTCCGGAGCCCCGAGTGGCAGCGGCGCGGGCCCGGCGAGCCCCGACCCTGCCCGAACCCCTCGGGCTGCGCGCGCCCCCAGTCCCCACTCTCCGCGGCCGCCCCCTCCCCCGCAGCTCCTCTCACCTGCACATGATCCGCCATTTTGCTCCATTCATGCTCCTCTGCGGCCCCCCCTCCCCCCCAACGCGCACCTCGGCCGGGCCGCCGCCGCCGCCGCCGTCGCCGCTGCGCCTGCGCGCTGGGGGCTTGTCGCGCTGCGCTCGCGGCGTACCGCCGCCCGGCTGCGCAGGCCCGGGCGGCAGGGGCCGCGGTTGGAGAATGCGCAGCGCCGTTGGGACGGCGTAAAGGCGCGGCAACGTCAGCGGCCCGGAGACGCGGGAGGCGGGTGGAGGAGGGAGCAGACCGGGGGGCGCGAGGGGAGGGGGCCGGCGGAACAAAGCTTTGTTTACATGATTTTTAAAGGGGCCGCGCTCGCTCCGGCGGGCCGGCGAGAGCGGCAGCGGGAGGTGGCGCTGCCTTAGCTCATCGGCTTGGCGAGGGCTCCCGGAGGGACCAAGACCTATCCCCGCCCAGACCCCTGCACCTGACGGATTCCTCCCTTCAAAACTGTCCTCACGTCGTGCCCCTCACCCGGCTGCGGCCGAGCCACTGCTGTAACACCACACCACACCACACCACACCCCCGGGGGTTCTTCCGGTGTGCCCACCGCCCACTTAGGACGCCTGCATTATTCATTACTTTCCCCTGCCGACGAATTTGTGTCCTTCTGGATTTCTGCTCCAGTGGACAGGGGTCATTGCTCTCTCATCCTAGGTTTTACCAGCAACTCAAATCTCCTTGTTTCCATTTATATCCTTTTCTCCACGCTAAACATTCATGGAAATAACCGCCAAGTAATGGTAATGATGGATACACGCAGAAAGCACGGTTCCGACCTTCCCCAATAAATTGTCATCTTAATCAGCTGTCTAGGCTGCCTCCTAAGAGTGGTCAGAAGCTGCGGGAGGTGGTGGTGGGGAGAGATAAAGGGATTTTAGGACCCCTGGGCTCAGTCTTGAGTGGAAAAGCCATCCCTCTGGGTGAGGTCAGGTAAGGCCTTGCCTGCTGAGACCAATTCCAGTCTTTCCCACTTGGAAAGATAGATCTTGTTTTCCATTAGATCCCACTCTGGCTTCCAGTCATGGTCCCCAGATTAAATTTTATCTGAATTCTGAGAGTATAGGTTGTATGTTAGTAGTGAATGACACACACACTTTCTGTTAAGGATCAGGAGGACTGGTGCTCAGCATTCATTTCAACCTTCGTCCTCCTCCGAGTGTGTCTTCCTCATTCGCAGAGGTAGGACACCTAAAAACTACATTACCCAGACTTCCTTGCAGCCAGGGTTCTATATGCAAGTTAAGCTCAGTTAAGTTCAGTCGCCCAGTCCTGTCCGACTCTGCAACACCATGGACTGCAGCACCCCAGGCTTCCCTGTCCATCACCAACTCCCAGAGCTTGCTTTCAAACTCAGGTCCATGGAGTAAGTGATGCCATCCAACCATCTTATCCTCTCTTGTCCCCTTATCCTCCTGCCTTCAATCTTTCCCAGCATCAGGGTCTTTTCCAATGAATCAGTTCTTCACATCAGGTGGCCAGAGTATTAGAGTTTCAGCTTCAGCATCAGTCCTTCCAATGAAAATTCAGGACTGATTTCCTTTGGGATTAACTGATTTGACCTCCTTGCAGTCCAAGGGACTCTCAAGAGTCTTCTCCAATACCAGGAAAGCATCAGTTCTTCAGCACTCAGCTTTCTTTATAGTCCAACTCTCACATCCATACATGACTAATGGAAAAACATAGCTTGACTAGACAGACCTTTGTCAGCAAAGTAATGTCTCTGCTTTTTAATATGCTGTCTAGGTTGGTCATAGCTTTTCTTCCAAGGACCAAGCATCTTTTAATTTCATGGCTGCAGTCACCATCTGCAGTGATTTTGGAGCCCAAGAAAATAAAGTGTGTCACTGTTTCCATTGTTTCCTCATCTATTTGCCATGAAGTGATGGGACTGGATGCCATGATCTTAGTTTTCTGAATGTTGAGCTTTAAGCCAACTTTTTCATTCTCCTCTTTTACTTTCATCAAGAGACTCTTTAGTTCTTCCTCACTTTCTGCCATAAGGGTGATGTCATCTGCATATCTGAGGTTATTGATATTTCTCCTGGCAATCTTGATTCCAGCTTGTGCTTCATCCAGTCCAGCATTTTGCATGATGTACTCTGCATATACGTTAAATAAGCAGGCTGACAATATACAGCCTTGTTGTACTCCTTTCCTGATTTGGAACCAGTCTGTTGTTCCAAGTCCAGTTCTAACTGTTGCTTCCTCACCTGGATACAGATTTCTCAGGAGGTGGATAAGGTGGTCTGGTATTTCCATCTCTTTAAGAATTTTCCATAGTTTGTTGTGATCCACAGTGTCAAAGGCTTTGGCGTAGTCAATAAAGCAAAAGTAGATGTTTTTCTGGAACTCTCTTGCTTTTTCAATGATCCAGCATATGTTGGCAATTTGATCTCTGGTTCCTCTCCCTTTTCTAAAACCAACTTGAACATCTGGAAGTTCACGGTTCACATACTGTTGGAGCCTGGCTTGGAGAATTTTGAGTATTACTTTGCTAGCGTGTGAGATGAGGGCAATTGTGCAGTAGTTTGAACATTCTTTGGCATTGCCTTTCTTTGGGATTGGAATGAAAACTGACCTTTTCCAGTCCTGTGGCCACTGCTGAGTTTTCCAAATTTGCTGGCATAGTAAGTGTAGCACTTTCACAGCATCATTTTTTTGGATTTGAAATAGCTCAATTGGAATTCCATCACCTCCACTAGCTTTGTTCATAGTGATGCTTCCTAAGGCCCACTTGACTCCACATTCCAGGATGTCTGACTCTAGGTGAGTGATTACACCATCATGGTTGACTGAGTCATGAAGATCTTTATTGTATAGTTCTTCTGTGTATTCTTGTCACCTCTTATTAATATCTTTTGCTTCTGTTAGGTCCATACCATTTCTGTCCTTTACTGTGCCCATCTTTGCATGAAATATTCTCTTGATATCTTTAATTTTCCTGAAGAGATCTCTAGTCTTTCCCATTCTATTGTTTTCCTCTATTTCTTTGCACTGATCTCTGAAGAAGGCTTTCTTATCTCTCCTTGCTAATTCTTTGGAACTCTGCATTCAGATGGGTATCTTTCCTTTTCTCCTTTACCTTTAGCTTCACTGCCAATTAGATTTACTTGGAGAAAACTTTGGAGACAGAGCTTTTGATTGTTGCTTCTGACAAGTCTAACCTTTAGGATGTGGGATTTTTCTGTTTTTGTTTTCCAACATTTCAGTATCCAGTTCTTAGCTCCTTGAGCGTACAGAGCAGGGGTGGTGGGTCAGATGCTTCCTTGCTGTCTTCTTGGAGTGATGATTGCAATGGGGTAGACTTCCAATTCCCTACTTGCCTGATGGAGTAGAAATAACAGCTCCCTGTGGGGTCAGACCCAAATCTTCGCCCACCAACAACCCTCCCCACACCTGTTTCTCTCCCTCTATCTTCCCCTTTGCAGTAAATGATAATCTAGTGTTTCAACAGTCCCTCATAGCCAGTCCACGTGCAAGTCGAGTACACACCCAAATCTGGCCACTCATCTTCATCATTACTAACGTCCTGATCCAGACCACCATCAGTTTTCTGCTGGGCTCAGATAATGGAATCCTTGCTTTCTTTGCTTCTGATCTTGCCCCTTGACAACCCATGCTCCCTATAGCTGCAGAACACCCTTTTAATATCATAAATCAGATCATTCACATCCCTGCTTTAAAATCCTCAAGTGAACGCCCATTGCACTTAGAATACATTCGGGGAAAAAACCGGTCCCCTCTGGCTTGCAATGCTCTGGTCATTCTGTCCTTCTTGCAGATCTTCACGTTCAGCTGTTCCTGCCTAGGGGCCTTTGCCCTTGAAGGAACTTCTGCCTGCAGTGTTTTCCCCTTAGATCTTCAAGTGGCTGGTTTCCATATCACTGATGTCTTAGTTCAATTGTTATCTCCTCAGAGAGGCTTTTCTCACCAGTTCTATAGAAAGTTGTCCCCTCCCCCCATCACTGTCATACTTACAGCACTGATCATGGTCTGTTTTAAGGTATTTACATATTTAGTTTTTTCATCATCTGAGTCTCCAGCTAGAAAGAAAACTCAAGAACTTCCCTGGTGGTGTTGCAGAGAAGCCAACTGAGTCCCTGTTGGAAACTTTCTTTGACTTGCTTTTTGTTGCTTTTGTTATTATAATCATACTTAATAGCTTGCCTCAGAGGACCCTGCCCCTCTGCTTGACTGTAAACTAAAGTGCCTTTTTTCAGCTCATTGAGAGCTAATCTGTCCCTGCCCACCTGTGAATAGAAGAGATGAACACATCCCTTCCCAAGGCTTGCAAAGCATCTCCAAGAGGTGGTGCAGTGGTAAAGCATCAGCCTCCAATGCAGGCGACTTGGGAGTTCTATCCCTGGGACAGGAAGATCCCCTGGAGAAGGAAATGGCAACACACTCCAGTATTCTTGCCTGGAAAATCCCATGGACAGAGGAGCCTGGCAGACTCCAGTCCTTGGGATTCCAAAGAGTCGGACATGACTGAGCATGAGCACACACAACAACCCTTTCCCGAGAGCCTGGCCAATTCCCTTGGAGGTGTCTTTAATTCCCCACTGCCTTTCCCTCTCATCTGTCTTTTGACTTTAGTTCCTCATTGCTTTCTCTCTGATCTATAAAAGAACTTGGCATCCAGACTTGGACAAGATGGTTATTTTGAGGCACCTTTTCCTCAATCAACCGGCTCCCCGAATAAAGTTGTATTCCTTGTCTCAACACCTTGTCTCTCGGATTCATTGGCCTGTTGTGTGGCAAGCAGAGTGAGCTTGGACTTGGTAACAGCGGTCCAGTGACTGATTCATCCTCCCACTGCAGGGGGCCTGGGTTTGATCCCTGGTCAGGGAACTAGAACCCACATGCCACAACTAAGAGTTTGCATGCTGCAACTAAAGATCTTGTATGTTGTGACGAAGATCCAAGATCCTGCCGCAATAAGACCTGGCGCAGCCAAGTAAAGAAATGTTTTTAAAAAGAGAAGGGAACCACAATGAAAACAGGGAAGGGGACAACAGAGGATGAGATGGTTGGATGGCATCACCGACTTGATGGATATGAGATTGAGCAAGCTCCGGAAAATAATGAAGGACAGGGAAGCCTGGCGTGCTGCAGTCCATGGGGTCGCAGAGTTGGACAAGACTGAGTAGCTGAATAACAACAGCAAATGTCTTGTTTATGCCCTGTACCTCCTACCTCTGCACAGAGGAGATGCTCAAAAACATAACTTTTAACCTGAATTCTTCCTATCTCAGTCTCATCCTAGGGTGCATTTGGGGCTCTCAGGAGAACATTAAGGAGTTTGAACATTAAGGAGTGTTATGCCAATGTTAAGTAATATTATTATGTTAATAATGATACTTAATGGAGAGTGCGGACTAGGAATAAAACTCAAGAGACAGATCCTTCCTCCCCCACTGACAGGAACAACTGGGGTGGGAGAAGGCAGGATTGCTTTTACGAACACTCCCACTCCGGGAGTTGGTGATGGACAGGGAGGCCTGGCATGCTGCAGTCCATGGGGTCACAAAGAGTCGGACACAGCTGAGCAACTGAACTGAACTCCGCCCCCCACAACTTATTTCTGTGCTCAGTCCTCCATCATTCTCTGGCCCCCACCAACTCCCTGCCCACCATTCTATACCTTCTTTGCTGTTGCTTCTTTGCTGTCCAGAGCTGCCTTTGGGGTAGTACTCCCCCTCCAGCCCTCCCCAGCCATTCATCCTCTGGGGGTTGCTTAATCTTTAAACCTGCCCAAGGAATCAGTCTCTTCTGCTCCTTCCTTTCTAGCTCCCAAAGACAAGCCCAGAAGTCCTTTTGTATTAGAGATTTAGTTGCTAAACACTGGTGAGAATAGTAACAAAAAGTTGCCAGCTTCTTGGAGCCCTGATCTCCAGATCTGTTCCTAACTCCAGCTGAGAGAAACCATTGTAAAGGAAAGGATCCTGTGGCTTATACTGAGGCACAAATGAGGTGCGGGGTGTCCCTTTCTTGCCAATAAAAGCAAAAAGGAGTCTAGGGGCACCCCGCCCTCCACTTATGCCTTTTTGTTGCTTTCTTTCCCTATTTTTGGTGCCTGGGTCATCTAAGGGCCTCTGGCTCTTTGCCCTTCTGCTGTGTCCTTTTGGGTCCCTGCGCATAGGGTTTGCCTGTGGCCAGGCAGAAAATACTGGGGTTAGTACTTTCTCTGCAGGGTCCCCACAAGTCCTGCCAGGAAAAGTGGGGGTTGCTCTGAGTTCAAGCCTGTGGCAAACAGACACAGGAAAATAACTTTTCCTGCTCCCATAGGCAAGGGCTGGCATGGAAAGGGGCGGGGTATGCGAAATTCTTGGGCTCAGTGTTTAGTCGTTCAGTCATGTCCGACTCCTTGTGACCCCATGGCCTATAGTCCGCCAGGCTCCTCTGTCCATGGGGATTCTCCAGACAAGAATACTGGAGTGGATTGCCATGCCCTCCTCCAGGGGATCTTCCCAGCCCAGGGATCGAACCCAGGTTTCCTGCATTGCAGACCGATTCCTTAGGGTCTAAACCACCAGGGATTAAATAGTAATTTCCTGGTAATCTGGCAAACTCGGGCTCCCCCCTGTGGTTGTGAGTGGAATGCGTCCAGTTGACCTTCGGGGAAAGTGATCAGAGAGGTGGAGGGGAGGATCCTTTGTTGTCTGGCTACTTAATCAGGTCCGGTCCACCCACCAGTGACTTCAGCATCTCAGGTCTTATGCCAGGCCTACTGCATCTGAATCTGCAACCAGGTTTGCACATTAGCGTTTGAAAGGCACTGCTCTGACAACCCCCAGGGTGGCCTTAGAAGCCCTTCTTTTCTCACTCCTTAAGGAGATGCCGAGTCATCCACAGTCCATGCAGCCCCTGTGTAATGCTGCTTCCCCTAAAGGGTTGGAGAAATGGAATTGTTGTTGTTTACTCACTAAGTCAAGTCTGACTGTTTTGCAACCCCGTGGACTGTAGCTTGCCAGGCTCCTCTGTCCATGGAATTCTCCAGGCAAGGATACTGGAGCGGGTTGCATTTCCTACTCCAGGGATCCAACTCATGCCTCCTTCATTGGTAGGTGGATTCTTTACCACTGAGCCACCAGGGAAGCCCAGAGAGATGGAATAAGCCACCTACTTCCATACTCTTAACCCCTTCTCAAGGCGTTTTCCCCCTTCACCAGCATCCTTGGTTCCCCTTTGGTTGCTGGATCCAGCTGTTCAAATCCAGGCAGCTGGACTGAGTGTCATGAGCTTTACGTGTCTTAGTCCTCTCCTCCCAGAGCCCATAATGCTCATGTTTGGAGCTGTTTTGGTAAAGCACATGGCATGTACAGCAGAAGATCTAAGCAGTGCACTGCTCTGCTCTTCTTCCCAAGATGACCGAACCCCTGCGGTAGAGGAAATGGCTCAGTTACATAAACACCCATTATGGGGTTACCCCAAGAGTGCTAGTCTAATTCTCTGGTTTTTCCAATATTTCCGCACTATGCCTCTGTCAGATTGCTTCTCTAAACCATTTGGCCCAAAGTTAGATATTCTCTGAGGCACTTAGATTTCCCCTAAGCCATGTATCTTCTTGCATGGAGTCTAGACTTTGTTTGCGTGCTAAGCTGCTTCAGTTATGTCTGACTCTTGTGGTCCCATGGACTCTAGCCCACCAGCCTCTTCTGTCCATGGAATTTTCCAGGCAAGAATACTGGAATGGGTTGCCATGCCCTCCTCCAGGGGATCTTCTGGACCCAGAGATCCAACTCACGCCTCTTTTTCCTCCTGAACTGGCAGGCAGGTTCTTTACCACCAGTCACATCTGTTGTTGTTCAGTTACTCAGTCGTGTCTGACTCTGATCCCATGGACTGCAGCCCACGAGGCATCCTGGAGGTCAGCAATAAAAAGACTGTTCAATTAAAAGATCAGTTACCCTGGCACTTCCTCCTCTGGCCTTGTGACTTTAGGAGACTTGCAAACAGGTGGGTTCACACCTGCCCTTCCTTCTTCCAAGGGTAGAAAGTGTGTCTGGAGACTGTGTGGACCTGGGACCTTTGCTAACTGTGAAGCACATTTGATAACCATGAAACTTTTTTTTTTAATGTTAGAGTTTGCTATTGTAACTTATAACCTCCAGATAGAATTCGAGTGTCTTTACAATGCTCACAAAGGTTGAAAGGAAGGTGGTCTCCAACAGTTGAGATGTGCTTGGGGAGTGTAGTTCGCTTCAGTGTGGAGACATTCATGTTTCTAGAAGCTCAGGAGGTGGTGTGTGTGTGTGTCATTGTGGGAGACAGGGAGTGTCCCCACAGAGGGAAACCATTTCAGCAGAGTGTGTGAAAGTACTGAGGCTAATGTGTCCAGTGTGCATGTGTGGCTCAGCTCCTGCTGAGTTGAGAGACCTGGTTTCCGGTTTGGTGGCCTTGAACCTGTCCTCAGCCCTTCTGTGAGCCTCAGTCTCCTCATTTTTAGATGAGCATGTTGGGCTGGTTGATTTCTCAGGTGTCTCCTAGCTCCATCATGCTAACCATCCAGGCTGAGCATGGCGGAGCCTTCGGCTCCTGGTTTTACAGTCAAATTTTTGTTTCTGGGTCTCTGTTCCAGAGGGCCAGCCACCCTGTGTTGGTGACTCCCCCCCGCTGGCCTCTGTCCCTGAGCTGCGTTCAGTGAAATGCTAGAGTTGGGCTTTTTGGAAATTCTCTCTCACTCACTGAAAATGCAGGAAGCTTGAATGTGAAACCCACTCGTCAGAAAGAAAACACACACACAGAGCAAGAAACCACAGGGCCTATCGGCCTGTCGTCATCAAGCAGCCGAGAATAGTGCAGAAAACTCTAGGCAGAGAGGAAATGAACTTGAGAGAAGGGGGAACCTAGGGCAGAGAGGAGCGAGAGCGGGTGGGTGTGGAAGGGGAGAGCTGGCGCTCAGGGGCCCCGGGATGCTGCGAGGATGGAGGACGTGGTGGTGAAGCAGGGCTTCCTGTACCTCCAGCAGCAGCAGACTTTTGGGAAGGTAAGAAGAGCACCGTTGGTCTGGGGCTGGGCTGAGAGGTGGTGGAAGGTGGGGTGCTAGCGACTCCCCGGAGAGGAGAGGAGGCCCTGGAATGTTCCAAAACCCTTATGGGGTGATGGAGACTGCCATCTACCACACTGGGTGCAGAACACAAGCTTGGGAGGGCTCGTTCCTTAGCAGCCACTTGCTCCCTTGAGCAGCCTCCACATCATGGCCTTTGCTGACAGCCGTGACCCCAGGAGGAGGGGATACCAGAGGACTCTGACTCTTTCTTGTTCTGTGGCGACTTCTCCTCACTGGGACACATTGGGAAGGACTGGACTGCACAGTGGAGGGGATAATTCGGGGTGGCCGTGGAGGTTCCTTCCTCCTTTCCTGCCCAGTGGGGTGCGTTTGGCTGCTTTTGAACTTGAGTCGGGTTCTCTGGGAGCCAGGGCCCCATTGTGTCTAAACTCCTTTTCATTCTTTTGGCCTCTTTGAATAGGGAAGTCCTCCTTCCTTCAGGGGACCCACCCCAGGGTTCCTCTCTCTCTCTCTCTCTCTGTCCCTCTCATGGCCTCAGGCCACGAGTCAGGAAGGTTCAGGAGCGTCAGCAAGTTCCTGGGGACAGGGCCTTCTGTGGGGCCTCATGCAGAAAGAGGAGCTCCCCAGTCTGGGCTCTCAGGCTGCCCTCCTTGCCTCCTCTGGGCTTCAGGACTCACATGCTTTCTGCCTCTCACCTGGGATTCCCTGCGTTGAGCTTACCCAGTCTCCCTGCAGTTGTCATCATGGGGCTCACCCCTGTGCCTTTTCTTTTTTCTTGCCTCTGGCTTCCTCCCTGCTGTCACTGGAGGCCTCTTTCTGGGTCACTTGGGGTGCATCTTCAACGCATACTAACTCTTAAGGCCTGTGTTAAGCCCTCTGCCTCCTTGGGTCTCCTGTGATCTTCCCCTACATCTCCCCCTGGGGTCCTCCTCTCCCCGCTGGTCACCATCTCTCCATCTGGGGCCAGAAATGGCGCCGGTTCGGGGCTGCACTGTATGGAGGTTCAGGCTGTGCACTGGCCCGGTTGGAGCTCCAGGAGGGCTCCGAGAAGTCGCGCCGGGGAGAGGCCCCCCGGAGAGTGATCCGCCTCAATGACTGCCTGCGGGTGTCCGAAGCCAGCGGGGAGGCCAGCAGTCCCCGAGACACCAGCACCTTCTTCCTGGAGACCACGGAACGCCTGTACCTGCTGGCAGCCCCCACCGCTGAGCGTGGTGACTGGATACAGGCCATCTGCCTCCTGGCCTTCCCCGTGAGTCGTCCAGGGCTGTAGAGAGGATGTGGAGCACTGGGTCCCTGCCGAGGGCAGGTGTAGAGCGAGTCAAGGTCAGGATGCTGAGGGTGGTTCTTTGGTGGGGTGTGGATCCCAATTCAGAATAAAGATGGGGGGGTGGGGGTGGCAGACTGAGTGCATTTTGCAAGAAAGCTTAGGGTGGCCAGAGGTGGGGTTGAAGATGGCGATGGTGGTGAACGTTGGGCCTTCTCCCCAGGGTCGGCGGAAGGAGCTGTCAGGGCTGGAGGGGAAGGGTGGCCGGCCCCGCATGGAGGAAAATGAATTGTACAGCAGCACGACTGCAGGTGAGGGGGCCCCTGCTTCTCCCCTGGCTGTTCTCTCCAGGGCGTGGTGGGGAGGAGGTGAGAGCTGGCCGGCAGCCGGCCCAGTCTTCCTGCCTTGTGGTTGCCCCCGGCCCCAGCCAGCCCCTTATCAGCCGCTCCTCATCGCTTCCGGCCAGGCCCAAGGTTGGGGAGGCTGGCCTGCTTTAAATGTTAACCATTCACCCTTGGCCCGCTCCCTCTGATCCAGGCCTGGCTGAGGGACCCAGGTGAAAGTGCTGGTTTGGAATTCTCCCTTGATGGGACCTGAGCAATCGTCTGTAAAAAGAATGGTTTCCCTTCTGTGGATCTAAGGTGTCCTGCAGCAAGGGAGCTTTTTGCTCACCCGGCAGTCCCCCTCCTGTCCTCTTGTCTAGCGCTCTGGGGGCTGCCTGGGGGGAGCAGGAAGACACAGGGCAAGGGGTGCATCCAGGCTCCACCCCTTGGAGGGCCCCCCGACCCCCATGGCCTCGGCAGAGGGTGGGTAGGCAGGGAGAGCTGGGGCGGTGGGGTAGCACCTGCAGGTGTGGCGGGAGGGATGGGGAGGCAGCTGGGTTGGGGCGAGCAATGAGATGGAGGAGACAAAGCTGTGACTCTGGCGACGGGAGCAGGAAGGATGTGGCCACGGAGGAGTCGGGGTGCTCGTGGCTAGGGCACGATGCCTCTTGGGGGAGGGGGTGGGGGTTCCTGGCATCTTGGGGAGTCTGACTTGGCACAGGGCAGCTAAGCCTTCAGAACACAAGCACCAGGGTCATGGGGCCACCGATAATACTTTTCTTCTGGAGACCTGGCCTGCTTATTTAGAGTGGTGGTGAATAATCTGCTTGCTAATGCCGGAGACTCCAGAGACCCAAGTTTGAACCCTGGGTCAGGAAGATCTCCTGGAGAAGAAAATGGCAACCCATTCCAGTATTCTTGCCTGGAGAATCCCATGGACAGAGGAACATGGCGGGTTATAGTCTATGGGGTCACAAAGGTTTGGACACAACTGAGTGACTGAACACGCACACATACAGAATTGAAAGAGGTTGGCTGTTTTTCCCATGAACTGTGTCTCCTCCCCAGGGACTCCCCAAAAGGAGTTTGCTGTGACCGTGAGACCCACAGAAGTCAGTGAGAGGTGCCGGCTCCGGGGATCCTACACCCTCCGGGTTGGGGAGAGTGCCCTGGAGTTGTGGGGCGGCCCTGAGTCGGGCACCCAGCTATATGAATGGCCTTACAGGTTCCTGCGACGCTTTGGGCGGGATAAGGTGAGCAGGGGCTGCCAGGGGTAGGGCAGAGGAAGGATGAACTGTGAGAGAAAAGAGAGTGTCAGGGAGAGGGCCAAGGGGCCCTCAAAGGAAGAGAGAATGGAGGAGGGAGAGAAGGTGAGACGAAGACCGAAGACCGGCAGAAGAAAATCAGCCCAGCCCAGGGGCTGGAGGAGAGAACTGGGGAGGGAGACACGGAGGTGGAGGTAGGGGAAGGAAAGAAGAGGAAGACCTGGCTGGGAGTAGTGGGCGTGTGGAGGTTGAACTCTGCCAGTCTTCATACGCCGATGGATGGAAGGAAGAAGGAAAAAGGAGAGGGGTTTGTTTGTAAGAAAAGACTTGGAGAGGAAGCAGCTTGATGAGAAGGCCAAGCAGCTCCCAGGCTGGAGGGAAGTTGGAGGTGACGTGTTTGTGATTGGAAACTGGGTATAGGAGCAGCTGGCCTCCCATTAATAGGCTTTCTCCCCCACCCAGGTAACCTTTTCCTTCGAGGCTGGCCGGCGCTGTGTCTCAGGAGAGGGCAACTTTGAGTTCGAAACCAGGCAAGGCAATGAGATCTTCCTGGCCCTGGAAGAGGCCATCTCTGCCCAGAAGAACGCTGCCCCTCCTGGGCCCCAGACCCAGCCAGTCCCAGTCCCTGCGGTGCTGCCCCGGCCAGAGAGCCCGTATGCCCGACCCCACGACTCGCTGCCACCACCGTCGCCCACTGTCCCGGTGCCCACGCCCCGGCAGCAGCGCGGACTAGAGGGAGAGTATGCAGTGCCCTTCGATGCAGTGGCCCGGAGCCTGGGGAAGAGCTTGAGGGGCGTCCTGGCTGTTCCTCCCCAGCTCCCAGCTGACCCTCTGTACGACAGCATCGAGGATCACCCGCCCCCACGACCCGACCACATATACGATGAGCCTGAGGGGATGGCCGCCTTGGCCCTGTATGACAGCCCGCAGGAGCCCCGGGGTGAGGCCTGGAGGAGGCAGGCCACAGCTGACAGGGACTCCAGTGGCCTCAAGCATGGCTACATAGTGGGACAGGACTTCGCCGCCTCTGGCTGGCCACAAGGGACCGAGTATGACAATGTTGTACTTAAGAAAGGCCCAAAGTGATGGAGCGTGGAGGAGATGCGATCCCCATGGGACGCCAGTGCTGGAGTCCTGTCCAGATGGGGCCAAAGTTAGAGGCTGGTGAGAAGGAGCTGGAGTGGCAGGCAGGCCTCCTCTTCCAGCTTCTGGTGGTGACTCCTGGCCACCGCATCCCAGGAGCCCTGCTCTGCTCCTTCTTGAACCCTCAGCTTGATCAGTTTAGTCTGGTCCAAGGAATTGTCCCCTTCAGGGCATGCGGCATGAGTCACCATCTGAGGGCAGGAAGAGTGCCTGCAGAAGCCGCCCTTCTCCTACTCCTTCTCCACTTCCTCTTCTTTTGCCACCCCCGCCGGCCTAAGTGGAACCTCTGGCATTTAGAGGACAAAAGGATGTCAGCAAATCGCCCTGGTTCCTCGGTCTGTGTGGGCCACCTTTTCAGGGGACAGCCGTGGCCCAGGCATGCAGGAGAATGGCTGCTGCTTTCTGCCAGTTTTGGACTTCTCTGTGGCATTAAACGTTTCAGAAATATTTCTGTGCAATATGAGAGTGTGGGAGGAGAGGATGGGACAGGCACGGCCCTGCTAGGGGTGGATGCTTCAACTGGTCACCACTGACACCACCTCTCCCAGCAGCAGGATCCTCTCTGGGCATCAGCTGGGTCCCCACATCTGGCCACAGATGTAGAGGTCTGCGCAAGTCAAGGCACTCCGGGAAAGATGCTAAACCCATTGCTAGGGTAGGGTCACCACCCCCAAAATAGTGAGGAAGCTGTGTGTGTGTATAAACCTGGAGTGGAAGACAGGCCAGAGTAGAAATGGAACTCATCCCTTGCCTTTCTAAGACTTATCTCTTTGTCTGTAAATTGAGGGAGTTTCTCCATTTGGGCTCTGAGAGCCCTTCCTGTTCTGAAGTTCCGCATTGGCCCTTGTGTTTCTATTGGGTTGGCCCGAAAGTTCCAACCCAGTATTTCCCTGCAGGCTCTGTGCAGTCTCCTTTCATCAAGACCTGCTTTCATGGAAAGGGCTGTCAGTATGTTCCTGCTACTGGCCAACTCAGCCAGTATTACGGGGCACTGTCTGTAAAGCCTCCCTTTGCCTCGTGATGCTTATAGTCTAGAGGTGGGCTGAGATGAGGACACAGATGTCTGTCACAAAAGGGGATGTAAGTTTCACAAGAGGAGAACGAAAGCCTGGGAGTCAGGGGAGATAGCTGTTCTCTGGGGGACCAAGAAAGGCTTCATATCAAACACGGCACTTAAGGTGGCCCTTCAAGGGTGGGAAGGGATATGAAAAGAGGATACTGGTAGAAGAATGTGAATGGAGGCATTGGGGGAGGTATGTACATGCTTAGGAAAGAGTTCTGTAAGAATGGAGGGGAAGGTAGGAGGGAGGTTCAAGAGGGTGGAGACATATGTATGCCTGTCTGCCTGCTAAGTCGCTCAGTCATGTCCAACTCTTTTCGACCCTATGGACTGTGATCTGCCAGGTTCCTCTCTCCATGGGATTCTCCAGGCAAGAATACTAGAGTGAGTTGGTATTCCCTTCTCCAGGGGGTCTTCCCAACCCAGGGATCAAACCCACGTCTCCTGCATTGCAGGCAGATTCTTTACCACGGAGCCACCTGGGAAGCCTGGACGTATGTACACTTATGGCTGATTCATGTTGATGTGTGGCAGTAACCAACACAATATTGTGAAGCAATTATCCTCCAATTATAAGTAAATAAATAAAAATGGAGGGGACATGGGGCAATCTACTTGAGAAGGCAGATTCTAACCCTGCTGTGCAGGAATTTGTACCTAATTAAAGGGGAAGGAGGAATGACAAGGCTTTATTTTTTAAAATGTATATTTTAAAAAATTTCAAACACACAGGAAAGTGGGAGGAGTAGTGTAATAAATCCCCATGAATCCATTAATTACCTTCGAGAATTATCAATACATGGCCATCACACTGACAAGGCTTTTAAGCAGAGAATCCTATAGAGC
The DNA here is from genome assembly GCF_002263795.3 of Bos taurus. NCBI lineage: Eukaryota > Metazoa > Chordata > Mammalia > Artiodactyla > Bovidae > Bos > Bos taurus. The sequence goes on along the minus strand of NC_037335.1, from coordinate 69,221,602 downwards.
TCTGTGTTAGGTCAATCAGCTGTCGGGTTACTTGGAAGATAGACTGGTGCCCCAGTGAGCTGAATTGGAAGGGGAAATTCAGAGAGACTGGGGGTCCAAATGCTGTGGAAGAGCCAGGGCTTGCGGATCTTGGAGTCACATTGGATGTGTAACACAGAGAAATGGGGTGTTGTGGAGAGATTTGGGTTTGTGGAAGAAGGTGAGCTGAGTTTCTGACAGTTTTAGGCTAAGATGGCTTGACTCTCTGGAGAAGGGCATGACAACCCACTCCAATATTCTTGCCTGGAGAATCCCAGGGACAGAGGAACATGGGGTCACAAAGGGTCGGATACAACCGAAGTGACTGAGCACCCATGCACCCACGCATGGGTTTACTCCATCCAGCTAGAGGGGTCCTAGCAGCAGCTGGAAATGGGCTCCAGAGCGGGGAGGGAAGCAAGATAGAGACCAATGGGCTGCCCAGGTTCGCATGTGGGTTGTGGGCACCTTTGATCTCAGCTCATGCTTTTGCCCCCTTTTAAAGGAATTTGAGGCAATGGGTGAGCAGGCTGGAGACAGAGAGGGAAGTCATCCAGGAACCTTGACTCTTGCCTGCACCAAAGGACTAACCCAGCTGTCATCACCTCATCCCAGCCTCAGAAGACACTGGAGGCAGGAGTTTCAGTAGTTACCTCTCCAGGCGAGGGGTGGGAGCTGGGGCCTTCTTAGGCAAGGATGGTGGTCGTGGTTTGGTCCCTAAGTTGTGTCTGCCTCTTACGACCCCATGGACTGTAGCCCGCCAGGCTCCTCTGTCCATGGGATTTCCCAGGCAAGAATTCTGGAGTGAGTTGCCATTTCCTTCTCCTCTCCGACCCAGCGACCCAGTGGTTAAACCCGCGTCTCCTGCGTTGGCAGGCGAATAGTTTACTGACTGAGCCACCAGGGATGTCTCTTTTTCAATTTCCATGAGTACTTGGGACAGACACCCCAGCTCAGCCCAGCAGGGGGCAGTGTTAGCCTGTGGAAAAGGCCACTGGGGGCTTAAACCCTAATCCCGCGTGGGGGCTTGGTCCTACAGAAGGGAACTTCAAGATTTACTGCTCAGAAGAATGGGGCGATAATTGCAAGGCTCTGCATTTCAGAGCTGGTCCCTTCAGATCCTCAGAGTCCCTCTTGGAGGACTGTGGACCCAGCCACCAAGAGGTGTGGGGCCCCCAGCTGAAAACTGCTTCTCTCCTGGCCTCTCCCCTCTCTGCTGAGATCCTGGGACTTCGGAGTTTTTCCTTCTGAAGCTAGCTTTGCTCGAAAGGGGAAGTGGTAGACTGGGGCCCTGGGGAAAGATGGGGTGAGAGCTGGTGGGGGCAGGGGAGCAGAGCATTTGGGGAAGTGGGAGGGGCCACGAGAGTCCTGAGAATGCTGACTAAGCCCACGGGGTCTTTCTCAGATGTGACCAGATGGGGTAGGTCCTCCAGAGAGCCGGGTCAGCCCATCCCCAGTGGCACCGTCACCCTGGACTTGGGCCTTGTTCCCTAGTTGCCACCATGGACCAGCCCCGCTCTGCACCTGTGTGGCTCCTGAACAGAGTGGTTGTACAGGAATGGCTTCATGCAGGCGTGAGCCCCAGGGATAAATCTCTGCAAACAGAAATACAGAGGTGAAGCCCTTCTTAAAGTATTTCTCTAGCAGCCTGTTGTCAAAGAGCAAATTCATGGATGAGGAAACGGCCTGGTCTTGAAAGGGACAGGGCAATATAAGACCAAGAGACAGCTCTGTGACAGCTGCCAATACCATGAGATGTTCTGCCGTGACCAAGGCACTTAGAGACTGCTTTTATTTGCTAATTACTATGCAGAGGTGGCATCAGGGCGGGCGAGAATGGCGTCAGGACTGGTGCCCAGCATGGGCTTCCCTGGGGGCTCAATCTGTAAAGAATCCAACCGCGATGCAGGAGACCCAGGTTCCATCCCTGGGGCTGGGAAGATCCCCTGAAGAAGAAAATGGCAGCTCACTCCAGTATTCTTGCCTGGAAATTCCTATGGACAGAGGAACCTGATGGGCTACAGGCCATATCCGTGGGGTCACAAAGAGTCAGACAGAGAGCCCAGCATACATAGAGATGTATACATAGATAGGTGTAACTGTGTGCGCACACACAAATATTCCATAGCATTCCTGTTTCTTTGTTTTCCTCTTTGCCTCCCTTTTTTCCCCCCCAGAGCATAGGACCAATATGTGGGGTGTGTGTGTGTCTGTGTGTGTGTCTGTGTGTATGCGTGCACTTGTTGACTTCTGGTTCATCCCATAAGCCTGCTCCCAGGCTGTGCTGGGGCGACCGAGGTCCTCTGGTGGATTCCCACCTTGGAGCTTCAGAATAAACCGAGACCCAGATTGTCGAGGCCTCTCTGCTCACTCAGCCTCCTCCCTGCTGGCTGCACTCAAGCTGTTGCTGCCACCACCTTTCAGCCGTGATGCTAACCAGCCTCCTGCCTCATGGGCGCTGATTCAATTAGCCAAGGTGCCCACCTCCTGCCAGGGCCATTTATAAAGTCAGCAGGGGCAGCTGGAGATCTTAGGGAGGGAGGGGTTGGGAAGAGAGGGGAGGGAGATCAGTGAGCTGGGAAGGGAAGATAGAGGTATGAGGGGGATCTGGGAAGGGGAGTCTCATCTGATTAGGCATCAGGTTGGCTTCTCCCCTGGTGGGCTGTATGTTACTGGCCTGCCTCACTCCTCAGCTCCCAGGCCCATCCCATGCCAGCCAGTGCAGAGCAAGACCATCTATCTCCAGGCTCCAGCCAGGCCTGCCTTTTTCCTCTGTGCTCCCTGCCAGCCCTCTTCTTTTCTATTTATTATTATTATTCTACAATGTATTTATTTTTAATTGGAGGATAATTAGTTTACAATGTTGTGTTGGTTTCTGCATACATCAACATGAATCAGCCATGCGTATACATAGGTCCCCTCTCTCTTGAACCTCCCTCCTTCTCCCACCCCATATCACCCCTGTAGGTTGTCACAGACCACCAGGTTGAAAGAATACTCTCTCCGACACCAGACCCTAGATCTCTGGGCCAGAGGCGGCCAGCAGGTTAGGGAGGGAGAAGCAGGGTCTGAGGGATCTGTAGGGGAGCTGGAGCCCATAGCTGTTAAGTAATTCTGAGGCCTGCAGCCTGGGACTGGCTCAGCCTTGGGCTTCGGTGTCTGATCAGAGAGGGCTGGGTGGTGCCTGAGGTGTGCCTGAGGGGACTATAGCTTTTGGGTAATAATAATGTTCTTGAGTTTGTACAGCTTTCCCTTATTTATAAAGTGCTGTGGGGGCAGTTAGGTGTAGTTGGTTAGACACACATACTGTAGCCTGTAAAGTGTGTGAAAGTGAAAGTGTTAGTCCCTCAGTTGTGTCTGACTCTTTGCGACCCTGTGGACTATAGCCCACCAGGCACCTCTGTCCATGGGATTGTCCAGGCAAGAATACTGGAGTGGGTTGCTATGCTCTCCTTCAGGGGATCTTCCTGACCCAGGGATCAAATCCAGGTCTCCCGCATGGCAGGCAGATAACCCACATTCAGATTCTGACACTGCTCCTGCTGGCCATGTGTCTTCAGGTGACTTCTCTGTGCACCTGTTTCCACATCTGTAAAATGGAGAGAGTATGTTTCTCAGAAGCTTCTTGTGAAGACTGAATGGATGGATACACAGCTCCTAGACTGGTGCTGGGACTACAGAGCTCTGTCTTCTCTACGACCTTCTTTTACCTCCCAGGGGCTCTGACAGGTGGGTAGGCAGAGATGTCGTTTCATAAGCCAGAGGCTGGAGGCCCAGAGAAGCTAAGTCGTTTAGATTTGGGGTGAACTCAGGCTTCATTGACATGGGAGGACCTGGCTGGGATTCTGATGAGAATGAAGAAAACCAGAAGAGCATTCAAGGAGAGGACAAGGAACAACATCAAAAGCCTTACAGCCCCTGGCTAGGTGGTTCCTAGTCGGCGGGCTCCATCCACCTGGGCAGAGCGGAGCTGGCCTGCGCCATGAAGCCCAGGAATGGAAGCGCTTGGGAGGAAGTTTCTTCCTAGACTAGAAGGCCTGTGGCTTGAGGCAAGGCGGAGGGCAGAAGCCACAGAGGAGATGGCCTCCCCCCATCTGAGTTGCTCCATCCCTGCTGTGGCCTGGCAGCTGGCACACCTGGGTGTGGCGGCAGGCTTCAGCTGGGTAGAAGCACCTGGGGGGCCAGTTAGCACAGCCTGCCAAGGGGCGAACATGTTGTGATCACGCAGCCCCGGGGCCACTGCCCTGCAGGAGCAGGAGGAGGCTGGCAGGGGGTAGGCAGGAAGGAGGTCCGTGGTCTCTCCCACTGGACTGCAAATGTGCTATGGGCAGGATTCGTTTCTTTTCTTTTTTTCTTAAATTTATTTGGCTGCTTGGGTCTTAGTTGCAGCATGCTGGATCTTTGAGTTTTGGCATGTGGGATCTAGTTCCCTGACAAGGGATCAACCCTGGGCCCCCTGTGTTGGGAACACAAATTCTTAGTCAGTGGACCACCAGGGAAGTTCCAGGATTCATTCTTAACTTAATTCATCCTTGTACTCCCATTACCTAATGCACTTCTAGGCACGAGGTAGGCGCAGATTAACTATTTTAGGATGGAAAGAATAAATGAAGCCCACTTTACTTGGGGGTGGGGGTGGACACAAATGGTTTGTGGAGCCCTGAGAGGACTCCCCCTCCAGAAAGTTTCCTTCACAAACTCCAGGAAGCCTGTCATCAGTGTTTTGGTCCAATTCCTCTTCCCCAAACCTCTCCCAGCAAAGCTCTTTTATTTATTTATTTTTATTGGAAAAGAACATGATGCTGGGAAAAACTGAACACAGGAGGAGAAGGGGATGACAGAGGACGAGATGGTTGGATGGCATCACCGTCTCGATGCACATAATTTGAGCAAACTCTGGGAGACAGTGAAGGACAAGAAAGCCTTGTGTGCTGCAGTCCATGGGGGTGGTAAAGAGTAGAACACAACTGAGTGACTGAACAACAACAGCAACAATGGAAATTTTATGTTTCAATTTTTCATTTTATTTTTTAATTTATTATTTTGGCTGTGAGGCTGGTGGGATGTCAGTTAGTTCCCTGAACAGGGATTGAACCCTGGTCATAGCAGTGAAAGCCTGAAAGCCCGAATTTCTAACCAGTTGGCTACCAGGGAACTCCCCAGGCCTCTTTTAAAATGCATTTGCCCTGGGGCAGGTCTTCGAGGGACCCACTAACCATTCTTGGGAGAGAGAGTGTGGAAGGAGCTGGCCTGGGAATGGAGAAGGAGGTCCCTGTGGTGGCAGGAAGGAGTGCTGAAGGGGAGAGGCCTGGCCTGAGTCTGGAGTCATGGGCTGGTTGGTGCTATGCAAGCTGGCAGCCAGGCCCTACAGGTGCAGGAGGCACAGGCCGGCCTTGGGCATGGGACAAACTTTTTTTATTACTTAAATTTATTTGTTTTTAATTGCTTTACAATATTGTGTTGGTTTCTGCCATGCATCGACATAAATCAGCCATAGGTATACATATGTCCCCTCCCTCCTGAACCTCCCTCCCACCTCTCACCCCATCCCATCCCTCTGGGTTGTGACAGAGCAACCGGTTTGAGCTCCTTGCGTCATACGGTAAATTCTCACTGGCTATCTGTTTTACATATGGTGTATTTTACATATGGTGGTATTTGGACCCCATGGACTGTAGCCCACCAGGCTCCTCTGTCTCTGGAATTCTCCAGGTCAGAATACTTGAGTTACATATAGTAATGTGTATGTTTCCATGCTACTCTCTCAATCGTCCCACCCTCTCCTTCCCTCACTGTGTCTGCAAGCCTGCTCTCTATATCACTTCTTGGCAGACCAGACTCTGACTAGAACCCTGAATGGACGGGTTTCTCCCTATTTCTGTCCCCTGTCTTCCTGGGCTACCTCTCCATGCCGCAGCCTCACTCCCCCAAAGCCAGGACCCTGGGATGCTGGGGCGAGGGGTGTAGAGGGAAGTGTGGAGCTGAGAAACCCCTGTCTGCTAACACTTCTAGGACCAGAATGTCTGAGCCAGAAAAGGGCCTTAGCTCTCCTCTTGCCTGAATCCTTATCTTCCACTTAAAGAAACTGAGGCCAAGTTAATTTTTAAATCCCTCTCAGATGTATTTACATTTTATTAAAATTTGTTTATGGTTGTGCTTAAGCCACAGGAACAAATAATTACTGTTGACACTGGCGACACCCACAGGGAGATCATGTTTGGCCTTTTGGGTAGATGGGGAGGGACAAAGCGGAGGGGCCTCCTGAGTCCCTTACTCTATTATTTCTGAGCAAGGCTTTCTTTCCTTCTCCAATGTCACTGTGGCAAGTCCTCAAGCAAATGCCCTGGGGTATGAGCCAGAGGCCCAGATTAATCAAGGGCAGTATAGCTTAGACTTGCTTTTGAACTGTGGTGCTGGAGAAGACTGTTGAGAGTCCCTTGGACAGCAAGGAGATCAAACCAGTCAATCCTAAAGGAAATCAACTCTGAATATTCACTGGAAGGACTGATGCTGAAGCTGAAGCTCCAATACTTTGGCCACCTGATGCGAAGAGCCAACTCATTGAAAAAGACTGATGCTGGGAAAGACTGAGGGCAGGAGGAGAAGGGGGCAACAGAGGATGAGATGGTTGGATGGCATCACCAACTCAATGGACACGAGTTTGAGCAAACTCTAGGAGATAGTGAAGGGCAAGGAAGCCTGGCCTGCTGCAGTCCATGGACTGAACAACAGCAAACTGCTTAGACTGAGGCTGTTTTTGTTAATTTTCTGCTGGTTACCTCCCTGGTCTGTACAGAAAGGGCCGCTCTGTGAGCCTGTTCCATTTCTGGTTTCCTCCAATAACTATACCCCACCCCCCCGCTAGTCCTTCTCCCATGGTATCCTTGACCCTCATCCTCAGGGGCAGCTCTCCTGCCTAGACAGCTCCAGAATGGGGTGCAGTTGCCACTTCTGGTGCCCAGGCTCCTGTTACACCTATAGACAGAAAAGACTTGATCCATGAGTGAGGATAAGGTTAGGGCAGGGGAGAGGCTGATGGAGGGTGGAGAGGCAGGTAGGATTAGAGTAGGGGGGAAGATGTGGACAAGAGAGGAAATGAACTGAGATGGAGAGTGGGTGGGGAAGCAGAGGTTTCAGTGGGGTGGGAGGAATGGATGGAGGAGTTATTTAGGGTAGCTTCCAGAACAACAGCTGGGGTAAGACCACCCTGCCTGGTCACCAGGGATGGAGAAACATCAAGAAGCTGCAGCTTTTGAAAAGCAGAGTGGTTGGTGAAGCCAGGTTCCTGTGCTGCTGGGTGCCCTGGGAGGTTGGTTGTTTCAAATCTGGGGTTATGCCTGAGAACCAAAGAGAAAAGCCCTGGTTCTCTCCAGGAATGTTGGCTGAGGAGGAGTGGGAACCTGGCTGGCTCTGGGATGGGAGATGGTGCTGGAGGAGGGATCAAGGGGATCAGGGGAGCACAGCCAGGCAAGGTGGGTTCCGTTGCAGAGTAGGGGCATAGAGCATTCAGCAGGCTTTTGTGGGCAAAGGCTGGGAGGCTTGTGTTGATCTTGTAGAAGTCAGATAGATCACTCAGAACCCGGCATCCAGTGTGCATCCAGTAGGGCCAGCGCAGACAGAACTGACAAGCCAAGCCCATCCTGAGCCTAAGACAGAGCTCGGGCCACCTTTCTGTGGGTTGGGACCTTCAGACTTTGTCAGACGCCTGACAGCCAAACTGAGCTCTCCTGGTCCTGCTTTCTGTTTCGGCTGACCCAGCACAGGATCCTTCTTCCCAGTAGACAAGACAGATGTGCCTCCTTAAAAAAAGATTAAAAAAAAAAAAAAATCCCTTTGAGTTTGTTGATGGTGAAGGCAGCAAGGACAGCCATGGTGTAGAGGGCTTGGTGCCTGGGGCATCTTTTCTTGTTCAGTATCTCTGTGTCTTTATCCTCCATCTGTCTATAAAGAGGGATGCTAGACTGAGCACTGAGCCAGGAGCTCTAATCCCAGCTCTGCCCTAACTGGCTGTGGGCTGTGGGGTGCTGAGCAAGTCTCTTCCCCTCTCTGGGCTTATTCTTCCATGTGGAAGATGATAGAGCCGGATTAGAAGAACTTCAATGTCCCCCTTAACTCTATAGTCCTTTGTTTTGGGGAAATCTTCAGGACAGCAAGGAAGCAGAAATGACTTTGACAAGAGGGAGTGTAGAAAATACAGCTTCAAAGTCTTAATTTAATGTGTAGTGGGACCTACTGCTGGGATTCAAAAATGTCTGGAGAACTGGTGAGAATGGGTGAGAATGGGTCCCATCCTGTGAGGGACAGAGGAGCCTCTTAGGAGAGGACTTACCTTATAGAAGGGGATGGCATTGCAGAATCTCTGTGCATGCTTGTGCAGGTTGAGCAGTGAACAACTCTAGGAGGTGCCATTTATAATGAGGGCTCAGGTGAGCCTGACATGCTTGACCGTGGAATAAAGCACAAGCTGTCGGAGAGATGGGGTGCTCTGAGGACTGTAGAGTGTCTACAGGGCCATTGTGTACAATGGCACAGGCTGTGCACTGTACAAGTGCAGGCAGCACCATTCACAGAGACCACAGTGGAGCCATCTATCTTGAAGACTTGTTTCTCAGCATCCCTGATTTCACCTAAAGCATTGGCTGCATGGTTAGGCATTTCTAAAATGGAGGTTGAAACAGAGAAGGGAGAGGGAGAGTTTCCTTGTTTTGCTACAGGTTGCCAAGCACTGTCAGCAGATCCAAGGGCTCAGTGGCTTAAGGTTTTCTTTTTTTTTTTTTTTTGCCATTTACAACATTATGGATGGACCTGGAGCGTACTAGGCTGAGTGAAATAAGTCAGACAGAGAAAGACAAATACTTTATGTTATCACTTATATTTGAAATCTAAAAAATGAAACAAATGAGTGAATATAACAAAACAGAAACTGACTCACAGATACAGAGAACAGATGAGTGGTTATTAGCCGGGAGAGGGAAGTGGGGCGGGGCACTACTGGGGTAGGGGATTAAAAGGTTACAAGCTGCTATGTATACAATAGACTAGTCACAAGGATATATTGTACAGCACCAGGAATAGAGCCAATATGTTAAAACCACTTTAAATGGAGTGTGATCTATATTGAATTACTATGTTGCACACCTAAAACTAATGTAATATTGTAAACCAACTACATTTCAGTATTTAAAAAGTGCAGAAGCGGAAGACATAGGCGCGGTGGTCTCAGTAGGGGTGGTATCAGTGCCAGAAGACAGAGAGCCAGCACCTGAGACAGCTGTGAGCAACACCTGGGAGGCACTTTCCATGGACTAGGGTCCTTCATCAGCAGATGCCTGCACAGGCTGTGAAATCCTGCTTCCCCTTACCTGGGTTTCCCTGACAGCTCAGTTGGTAAAAAATCTGCCCGCAATGCAGGAGACCCCAGTTCTATTCCTGGGTTGGGAAGATCCCCTGAAGAAGGCAAAGGCTACCCACTCCGGTATTCTGGCCTGGAGAATTCCATGGACATATATAGTCCATGGGGAAGCAAAGAGTTGGACACGGCTGAGTGACTTTCACTTTCACTTTCCCCTTACTTGGAAGCTGGCTGCAGAGCTGTCCCTTAGTCCATCCACCTCTTCCCTCTCCCTGGTCCCAAGTTGGGCTCACCCTCATTCAGATATTAGGAACCTCTGTCTCCAAGTCTAAACCATCCCTGTTCTGTATGGCTGTCTTTCCTGCTTCTCTCAGCTGTAGGCCTGGTCCACTTAGTTCTTTTCACAAAAGGAATCTTGAGAAGAAGACTATAGATTTTATTATTTATTTGTTTTTAAAATTTTTGGCTATACCCTGGGACATGTGGGACCTTTGTTCCCTGACCTGGGATTGAACCCACATCCACCGCGTTGGAAGGCAAAGTCTTAATCATTGGACCACCAGCAAAGTCCCCAGAAGGAAGACGACAGTTTTAAGGAAGTCACAGTCAGCTGTGGAGGCTGCTGTGTCACATTGGGCCACATTGTGTCAAGCACGTGGGTGTGGGTGTGTTTGGGGGTGTTGTGACCATGGTGCCTCTCTGGGGCACAGGGCTTCCTTGAACCCAGGGCATTCCATATTCTCTCTGTTGGTCTCCAAGAAGTGGGTGTTGTTTATAGTTTACAAATGAGGAAACTGAAGTTCAGATTTGAGTCTTGCCCAAGGTCAGCAAGCTCCCATGTGTCTGTGTTGGACTCAGTCAAGCCCTCCGCAGCCTGCCAGAGCTTTCTGCATGGTGGGGTGGCGCCAGGCAGCTGCCTTCCAATGCTACTCACTGCAGTCCCTGCAAGGAAGTCACCTCTTTGTGACTTGAAGATTTTCAAGAGACAATGTGGCAGAGTGGAAAGAGAACTAGGTCCTGGACTTGCCCCTGACAACTGTGCTACCTTAGGCAAATTGCATGCCAGAGAAGCAAATGGCAATCCACGCTAGGACCGTTGCCTGGAAAATCCCATGAACAGAGGAGCCTGGTGGGTTACAATCCATGGGGTTGCAAGAGTGGGACATGACTGAGTGATTAAACAACAACAAAATAGGGTTAATAATATCCATTGACTCCATGGAGTTGTTGGGCAGCTTAAATAAGATCATGAGAAGTGAGTGGGAATTGTGTGTTTCTATTCAATCATAAGTCATTATTATCTTCAAGGGTAACCCGTGGGAGTGTGTGTACATGCTCAGCTGCTCAGTCACCCTGACAGTCAGGACAAAGCCAAAATAAGCCTCAGTGGGGGACATGAGAGGTCATGGTGGCTGATACAGCTTCCTCAGTAGTCAGAGAGTTGAACTGGGCTTCAGAGAGGGTGTGGCTATAGGCTGTGTGATTTGAGGGCCTGACTTTCACCTATGTGCTCATTTGCAAGAGTATCCTTCTATCCTAGCACCTGCAGAGGCCAAGAGGCTAGTCCTTCCCTCATAGCAAGCCCCCCACAAGGAGGCTTGCACTCCCTCCAACCTTGATCCTCCTCTTCCTCTACTTTTTTTCTTCCCCATAGCACAGACCGGCATCTGACATTCCAAACATTTTATTCATCTTTTGTTTATTGTTCCCCTCCCCCCAAAAGAAAGTAAACTCTGCAAGGGTGAATATATTAATCTCTGGATCACTTTGTATCCCCAGAACCAAGAACACTGAGTTTTCACAGGTGCTTGATCAATATCTGAATGAACGGAAAAATACATCTCCCACTCTCAATGCAAACACACACACAGACACACTAATACCTCTATCCAGACCAAATTTCTGGCTCTCATCTCTTTCCGGCTAGAATAATCCTTGAAAGTTTCACTAAATGCACGACCGCTTTGTAGAGGTCTTTGCATTTTATAAGGGAGGCCTCTAGAAATGATGGTCTTCCCTGGTGATTCAGATGGTAAAGAATCTTGCTTTCAGGGCTGTGCAAGTGCCCTGAGGCTTGCCCTCTGGGCTTGCCTGCCTCCTCCTCCACCCAGTGCCTCAAGAGTCACAGAGCTCCCAGGTCTCACTGAAGGAGACCCTGGGGAGCCAAGCCCTTGGCAGACCACCAGCTGGAAATATTCTCTGAGCTGGCAGGAGGAGGGAGGCTGTGGAGTTGGCAAGCTCTGGACAAACCAAGATTAGTGAGGAATATGGTGCTTGCTCACCCAGCATGGCTCATTACCCAGCCCTAATCTGGGTAATTTCTCTCTCTCTCTCTCTTTTTTTTTTTTTTGCACCAAGATTTGGAGGGAGCAGTGTAGCCCTGTGGAGTAATGGGGGTCATTCAGCAATAGAAAGTCAAAGCTTGGGATAGTGTTGTGTGGAGAGGGGAGGATGTATCCCTCCGTCATTCCATCCTAGAGTCTTTTCTAGGCAAAAGACCAGGTAAGAGGTGAGAAAATAAAATGACATATTCCTGCCTCAAGGAATTTGGTGGGGGAGATGGGCATATACTCAAGGCGAAGTGCTGGGAAATGGGAAGGTGGGGGATTGCTACAGATACAGACTGGAGAACCGGGCACCCAACTAGAGGAAGGAGACATCAGGGAAGGCTTCCTGGGGGAGGTGATGCAGCAGCAGTACACTATCCTTCGGAGGAGAAAAGGGTGCTTCAGGCCAAGAGACAGAGTGAGATTAGCTAAGGAAAGGCTGCCTCACAACCGAAAGGACTCCACCTCAAGACAGGACCCTGAAGACGGCATCGTGGGCTTGGAAGGCATGGCAAGGAGGGGACCCAGAGCTGGCATTCTCTGACAGCTGTGTTCCTCATGGGCAGACCCAACAGGATTAAGGGACAGAGAAGGCTCTAGAGAAGGGGAGGGAATGTCATATAGGGACGAGAGGGCTGCCAAGGCCCCACGACTACAGACCGGGAGGTTTCCCTCCGAGGATGCTCCTCCAGCGTGTTTGCGCAGCAGCTGCAGTAAAAGCAACGGTAACCATTGTTGATGGAGCAGTTCTAAGCGCCTCCTATGGATGAACTCGTGCATCTGCACAAAGGCCCTTGAGGTAGAAGCCATGGTTATTGCAGACCAGGAAACCGAGGCCGAGCTGTTACTCAGGGTCACATGGCTAGCTCGAGGAAGCAGGCTTCTGATCCCCCCACAGTGTGCCCCAGAGTCCACGCTCTTAGCTCTGGAGGTGCGGCGGCGGGTGTGAACCTGCTGCCTGGCAGCGCACCGTGCAGGCACTGCACATGCTCGCCTCCATATCGGAACCCTCTACCCTGCTGACGAGTCTTCTCTATTCAAGTGCCCAGTCTCCTCCTTGCCTGTGATTGCAGACCCTCCAGCAGAGGTGAGGTGGTAGAGACAATCGTCCCTGGTGGCGGGAGATGGGGATACTATCATCTGTAGCATTTGCTGATTTCCACGGTGTGCGTATTTCCACTCTGGCCGCTTTCAGCTATCACTCTGACATCAATCGGCTTGTAAAACTCCTGAAAATCTCACCATCAGCTCTCAGCACAGGCCATCTCCAGTTCTCCAGTGCAATAGCCCTCCTTCTTCCCGACACTGCCTGAAGCTGTGCCGTCCCCCGCCCCCCAACACCCCCATCTCCTTTCCCCTGCCACCTCTCAGCGCGTCTGATTAGACTAGATTCACATAAACGGGTATGCTTTGAAAGTTCTCATCTTGGGAGGTTTGAAAACGGTTTTATTTCCTCCACTCAAAAAGAAATAATAATAAAAGATTCATGGAGTGCTTCCCACTATAATCATTTCCAGGAAGGGACCTTGGTGATTTAGTTCAAATCTTGGTTTTATAGATACAGAAAGTCCGCCCAGGAGTGGAGGTTCTGGCGGGAAGGCTCAGAGCCGGTGACTCACAGCCGTGGAGAATAGCCAGGTCTCAGGACTCCTGTTCCCCTGCTCCTCCTTGTGACATATCTCAGGTTCCATAGAGGTGATGCAAGGCAGATGAGAGGAAAATGCAGGATGGAGTTTGGCTTTGCCATACACCAGCCTGTGGCTTTGCGCCAGTATCTTAGACGCTTTAAGCCTGATCTTTATCATTTAAAAAATGTGGACCTTCTTAATACTTGCCCTCTGCAGCTTATAAGGGTGTTGTGGAGACCAAAGGAGATAAATGGGTAGCAGAATACATCTAAGGGAAGGAAATACAAATGGCTCTTAAATGTATATAATGATGTTCGATCACACTCAAAATAAGAGAAATGTAAATTAAAATTACTCTGGTAAATAATGTTTTCCTATCAGATTGGCAAGGGTCCAGAAATTTGATAATATACTCTAAATAGTGAAGTTGTAAGGAAAAACCACTCTCATATTTCTCGTGCATGCATGCTAAGTCAGTTGCCATTTCCTTACATCTTACATCTCCTGCATTGGCAGGCGGGTTCTTTACCACCAGTGCCCCATGGGAAGCCCTCTCATATTTCTCATGGGAAGGTAAAGTGTGTAATCTCCACGGAGGTCAGTCTGGCAATAGCTATCAACATTATAAATATACATATCTTCTGACCCAGCAATTCCACTTTTGGGAATTTCAGCCTACAAATATACTTGTGTAAGTACAACAGGTCTATGTTTATGGTGTTTGTTGTAGTGTTGTTTGCAATGGGAAAAGATTTGAAACAGCACAGATGTCTCTTTAAGAGACTATGGTTGGGGACTTCCACGGTGGTCCAATGGCTAAGAATCGGCTCTTCCATTGCAGAGGGTACGAGTTCAATACTTGGTGAGGGAACTAAGATCCCACATGCTGCTCAGCATGGCCAAAAATAAATAAAAATAAATTTAAAAAAAAGAGAGACTATGGTTGGTCCATATGGAGGAATATTATACTACTGTAAAAAGGAAAGAGGAAAATGCTTTGTATTAAGTATAAGGCATATTGTGAAGCTCTAGAAGGATCTCTGAGGGTCTAAGAACAGTGGTCACCTGTGTGTGTGTGTGTATGGAGGGGTAGTGAGGCTGGCCTCTGGTAGGGTAGGAGATGGATAACAGGGAGAGTCGTTGTTTGCCTCTTAAACATATACTTTTAATTTTTTGAACAATGTGAGTGTGTTAACAATGCATGTTTGGAAATTACATGTGGTTTGGTAAACTTTAAAGCACTGTGTACATGCTAGTTATTTGGGCTATTACTTGGGTTTTACTGATATAAAAACGACCTAAGTTGCATAGCTAGGACTGGAGTCTGCAGTGGGGTGGCGGTATAAAAGGAGTTGGAGTGGGGGGTCTTTAGGTAATAAGTGTTCCTTTGTGTTTTAGAGGACAGCAACTGGTGGGCGTGGCATGGTGGGTTGAGAAGTTGGTGATGAGGACTGAGGTTCCCACCCAGATTGATCAGATTGGCGGTTGTTGGTCACAGCTGAGCTGTCTAACGCACACAACCTGCAGCTCACTCGGGTGGTGGTGCCAAGGCTCCATAGTCAGCCAAGGAGTGTGGGCTCCAGAGCTCTGGCTGAGAGAGGCACACTTGGCTGGAGAAGGGCTTCCTTGTTGAGTTCTTCCCATGTGCTGGGCAGGTATGAGTGCACTACCTAGTTAGCCCCCCTGAATTAACCCTTTAAACCTTCTCCCCAGAGACTTCCCTGGTGGTCCAGTGGCCAAGACTTTGTGTTCCCAATTCAGGGCACTCGAGTTCGATCCTTGGTCAGGGAACTAAGATTCCACGTGCCACAGCTAAGACCCAGCACTGCCAAATAAATAAATAGTCGGATGTGACTGAGTGACTAACACTTTCACTTTTTCAAGCTTCCCTGGTGGCTCAGATGGTAAAGAATCCGCCTGCAATACAGGAGACCCCGGTTCAATTCCTGGTTCGAGAAGGAGCATGGAGGGCTATAGTCCATGGAGTCGCAAAGAGCTGGACTTGACTAAGTGACTAACAACAAATAAATAAATATTAAAAAAATCCTCTCCCCAATCTTCTTTCACATCTTGAAGCAGAGGTGGGTACTGTGATTATCTTCATTTTACAGATGGTAAGACTGAGGCCCCGCAAGGTCAAGCGCTGTATCCAAGGCACAGTGGTGGTGGGGCTGGGCTCTGACTCCAGTCTGGTGGTGGTGGACTGGTCCCCTCGACTACTATGGGAAATGGTCTCTTGGGAGAAGACCCTGGGCTTCCGTGCCTTCTCCCTAGTACTGCCTAGTACTCCCTAGTACTGCCTAGTACTCCCCTAGTACTGCCCCTAACCTCAGCCCTCTTTGTCGCCCCTCCCTCTGCCCCTGGATTAGAACACCACCACTGGATCTGCTAAGGCACCCCTGATTTTCTGTTATGCTGTGCTCAGCTGCTTAGTCTTGTCCGACTCTTTTGTGACCTTGCGGACTCCAGCCCACCAGGCTCCTCTGTCCATGGAATTTCTCAGGGAAGAATGCTGGAGTGGGTTTCCATTTCCTTCCGAGGGATTGGGATCGAACCTGCTGTGTCTCTTGTGTCTCCTGCGTTGACAGGCGGATTCTTTACCGCTTAGCCACCAGGTGGGGATAAACATCACCAGCAGGAGGGCTCCTTTGTTTCTACTGGATCTCATTTCAGGAGCACAGCATGGGCATGGTCCGAGGGCTGCTCTGTCCCATGTTCTGTTGCTTCTCTCTCCTCTCAGAGGGGCATTGAGCATCCCCCACCCCTTTATAATATCCCTGACATCCCAGAAACAAATCTGAGCAGACAGAGGCCTCTTGTCAATTAGAGTGAGGCAAGGGCCTTGCTATCTGTGGCGGGATCTGGCAGAGAGGCGGGGCTGCCCCTGCAAAGTGCGACCATCATGTCTCCAATTAAAGTTGTGAAGATTCATCTTCTAACCCAGCCCCTTTCAGAAATTGACATTTATTAGGTTGTCAAAGCTGATTTTTCTCCCTGGCCCTTTCCTGCCCCCAACTGTGTGTGTGTCTTTGTACAAACACGCATGCAACTGAATACCTATTTTTAAAAATTAAAGGTGTAGTATTCAGGGACTTCCCTGGTGGTCCAGTGGTTAGGACTCTGTGCTCCCAGTGCAGAGGGCGCGGATTCAATCCCTGGTCGGGAACTAAGATCCCACGTGCTGCAACAAAGTACCTCTGTGCCTAGGACTCAAAGATCCTGCAGGCCACAGTGAAGCTCCCACGTGCCGCAACTAAGACCCGGCACAGCCAAATAAATAAATCCATGTTTAGAAAAAAAGCTTCAGATGAGCCTTGCGTTCATTTAGGAAAAAAAAATGTGGCATTCAAACCTACTGGACATTTGGCTTCTTGATTCCTAATAGAGTGGAAGGCAAAGGGCCTGTGGGGAGGGGCGTGCCCCATAGAGGAAGAGGAGGGGCCTGAGATGATGGTAGGCCCATCATTTGGGGGTGATGCCAGCCTCCTGTAGAGACAAAGGACTTTAGAAGTGCTCCATCCTACTCCTCCATGTGCCCCCCAAACCTGGAATTCCTCTACTGGGGAATTACTCTTGTGAATATAAAGTAAAATAGGGGTCCCTACAAAGGAAATGATGGCACCCCACTCCAGTACTCTTGCCTGGAAAATCCCATGGACAGAGGAGCCTGGAAGGCTGCAGTCCATGGGGTCGCTAAGAGTCGGACACGACTGAGCAACTTCACTTTCACTTTTTACTTTCATGCACTGGAGAAGGAAATGGCAACCCACTCCAGTGTTCTTGCCTGGAGAATCCCAGGGACGGGGAGCCTGGTGGGCTGCTGTCTATGGGGTCGCACAGAGTTGGACACGACTGAAGTGACTTAGTAGCACAAAAGAAATGCATTAAATCACTAATATCCCAGAAGCACAGAATTCAGAGCCTGAAGATAGTTTTATCTTCCCTTGTAGAGGGGGCTTTCCTGATGGCTCAGATGGTAAAGAATCTGCCTTCAGTGTGGGAGACCCAGGGTCTATCCCTGGGTCGGGAAGATCACCTGCCGAAGGGCATGGCAACCCACTCCAGTATTCTTGCTTGGAGAATCCCATGGACAGAGGAGCCTGGTGGGCTACAGTCCATGGGGTCGCAAAGAGTCAACACGACTGAATGACTAACACTTTCTTTCAACACTTTTTTCTTGTAGAGAGGAAGCTGAAGTCTGGGAAGGCTGAGGGATTTACCCCAGATCACTTGTCACCCACATCCTTTGACTCCAAGCTCAGTGTATGTGTGTGTGCTCAGTCATGTCTTTGCAACCCCATAGACTGTAGCCCACCAGGCTTTTCTGTTTTTGGGGTTTTCCCAGCAAGAATACTGGAGTGAGTTGCCATTTTCTCCTCCAGGGGATCTTCCTGACCCAGGGATCGAAGCCAAACCTCGTAAATTGGTAGACACATTCTTTACCACTGAGCCACCAGGGAAGCCCCCAAGCTCAGTGGGATGAAGTTTATCAGATCAGTTTTCTTTGGTGACTAGAGCGGGGCTGGCTGTATGTAGGCCCTGTCCCCAAATGAAGGAAGACCAAGGAGGCAGGTGGGATGGAGTGTGATGGAGAAAAGGTATAGAAAAGCAAGAACAATGTGATGACCATTTTGCTATGTCATATTCTAATTGTATGTGTTGTCATTTTCATTTTATTCATTTTGAACTTATGATTCATGACACCACAGGCAGCTCTATAGTGGTGAGCTGGGCCTGGCTTTCTTTGAGACTGTCTTCATCCCCCATCACTACCTTTGCTATTTTTGCCATAATTTTAGTCCACTTTTATTAATATGTCATACTATTTTTCTTTAAATGAACTCCTTTTCAACTTTATTTATTTAAAAATGAAGCTTTGTTTTACTATTGTGCAAGGAAAACCAGTTATCACTTGCCAGAAATAGATGGTAATCATCAAAATAAATATAATGAGATCAAAACAAGGTTATTAAAATTTAGTTAGCTGCCTTTCCTGCCAAAAGCCCTTAGCCTGAGGCCTGTTTTTACTTTGTAAAGAGGAAAATTAGCAAGTGTTGGAGAGGCATTACAACCCTGCTAGCCCCAGATGAGACCTTCTCGAGGTAATCAGGATCTGTGTTACTTTCCTAGGGTTGCCACAAAGTGGATGTCTTAAAGCAACAGAAATTTGTCATCTGACAGTTCCGGAGACCAGAAGTTCAAAATCAAGATGTCAGCAGGGCTGTGTTCTCTTCTGAAGTTTTAGGGGAGAATCTTTCCTTGCCTCTTAGAGCTACTGGTGTCTGGCTGGCCAGCCCTACTGTTCTTTGGTGTGTGACTGCATCGCTCCCATCTCTGCCTTTGTTGTCCTGTGGTCTCCTCCCAGTATCTCTGTCTCCCATGCGCATCTTATAAGGACAACAGCCGTGCTGATCAGGGTCCATCCTACTTCAGGATGATCTCATCTTTTTATTTGTTTATTTGGCTGCCTCGGGTGTTAGTTGTGGCACATGGGATCTTTCATTGTGGTGCACGGACTTTCTCCTTGTGGCTCGTGGACTTAGTTGCTCTCTGGCAAGTGGGATCTAATGTGCGTGCCTGACATTGCAAGGCGGAGACTTAATCACTGGACCACAGAGAAATCCCGGTATGATCTTGTCTTAACTAACTACATCAGCAATAACCCCACTTCCAAATCAGGCCACACTCTGAGGTCCTGAGGGTTAGGACATCAATGTGTCTTTTTGGGAGACACAATTCTTCCCGTTACAGGGTCTTTGAAAGAGAATCAAAAAAGGAGAACCACATGATTGACCATCATGTGGTCAATGCCCTTGAATGCCTGTCCAAGGGTCAGCAGTGGAACTTGACCCACAAGTGGGGAAATAATGCATTAAGAGTGGGTGGGAAGGCTGTGAGGTGATCTCTGCTTCTCTTTCTGGGTGGAGGAACAAGGGATTCTCTTAGCTTTCAGGAACAGGTGGTGTTCTTGAGGTCTAAATGGGCCTTTGATAAGTCAGCTCTGGGGCCAGTAGGTGCCCCAGGGTTGAGGTGGAAGTGTTTTATAAAGGACCCTCAACCATTTCCCTACCCCCAGCCCCCGGGATCCAAAATTATCATCACAGAAATCTCCTTGCAAGCAGTCAAAGTTTACTGAGATCCTATTGAGTGCAAAGCCCAGTGGTTCCGGAAGTTGCCTGGGAGTGTCTGGTCTCCTGGACCAGCCACTGGGTAGCACTGGGCAGAAGGACAAATGGGAAGGGCCAAATGGGTGGGTGAGTTGGGCGGGGCTGGGACGGGTGTTAGATGCTGTGGCTTCTAGGATGGAGAGGAAGCTGCCGGCCCAGAGAGTTTCCCAGAGGCACGGGTAGGAGAACTGTATTGGATACCACACCGTGAGCAGAAGTGGAGAAAGCGCTGAAGCTCTACTGTGTGGAGGAGGGGGAGACTGACAGCTGTTCTGCCAGGTGGTGACAGTGCTAAGGAGGAAAATCTAGCACGCTAAGAGGACAGGGAAGAAGGTTCGTGACAGACAGAACAACAGGCGTAGAGGTGGAACAGCAGAGGCCGCAGGGCTGGAGCAGAGTGACCAGGAAGAAAGAAGCAGGAAAGGAAGGTAAGAGGTTGGCAGGGGTGGGGGGTTGCACCAGGTCTTGAGGGGGCTGGTGATTCCATGCTGGCGAAGATATTGTATTTTATCCTAAGTGTCAAGGCAGGATTCTGAGCGGAGAAATCAGTCATCTGACAAATTTCAAAGAGATCACCCCACTGCTGTGTTGAGAATTGACTTGGGCAAGCAGAGCAGTAAGCTTGAGCAGTAAGTAACCCCGATAAGGTGATGCTGGTGTCGACCAGGGCGATGGTAGGAAGGTGATAGTGAATGGTGAGAAATAACTGGATTTTGGATACTCTTTAAAAGTAGATCCAGTGAGATATCCTGATTGGATGAGTGATGAGAGAGACGTGTCCAGGTGGGCTCCAAGGTGTTGAGGCCTGAGCTGCTGGGAGGATGGGATTGCGGTTTCTGGAGATGGACAAGGTTGTAGCTTGTGTGGGTCTGGAGGGAAAATCAGGGGTAGGTTAAGGTGAAGATGGGACTCTCAAGTGAAGATGCTGGGTGGGCAGATGCAAAAATGAGCCGGAAACTTAGGGAGGAGTTTGGGCTGGAGATAGAAATTTATGTTAGCAGCATTTAGATGGCATTTTAAAGCCATGAGATAACGAGATCACTTAGAATGTGGGTGTTTATAAAAAAAGACAAGAAGGAGAAGGATTGATCTCTGGGGCGCTGCAATCAGAAAGGCTATGAGGACAGATAAGCAAAGACAACAGAGAGAGGGCAGCTAGGGAGCTGAGAGAAGCACCAGGAGAGAGACTGGCTGTCCTGGAAGCCTTGGGAAGCCAGCGTTTTGAGAAGCGGGTGGTCCATTGGTTACTGCAATGTTGCTGATGGGTAGGACACGGTCTTAGGAGGAGAAGCAGAACAGCAGATCCAGTGGTGGGAGCCCCCGAAACCCTCTCCTGGTCACTTCCCTTTTCTCAGAGGAATAAGAATCACAGTTGAGGGGGGAGGGGGGAGGGGGTGGTGTTGGAAGTTTGAAGATAGGAGCGAAAGTGGACTCAGGAAAGGACGTAGTGTTTGTGCCAAGGGTCACTTTGATGGGTGGCAACTCCAGGATTTCTTTTTTTAAAGCTTTTTTTAAAAGAAAAATTTATTTTTTAATTGGAGGAAAATTGCTTTATAATGTTGTGTTGGTTTCTGCCATACAATAATGCAAATCAGCCATAATTATATGTGTGTATCTCTCCTCCTTCTTGAGCCTCCCTCCCCTCTCCCTATCCCACCCCTCTAGATCATCACAGAACACCAGGCTTGACTCCCTGTGGCATATAGCAACTGCTCACCAGCTATCTATTTGACACACGGCATTGTGCATATGTTGGTGCTGTAGTCTGCATTTGGCCCACTCTCTCCTCCCCCCACTGTGTCCGCAAGTCCATTCTCTACATCTGTGTCTCCATTCCTTCCCTAACAATAGTTTCCTCAATACCATTCTTCTAGATTCCACACACACATATATATATATATGGTAATATACGATATTTGTTTTTCTCTTTCTGACTTACTTCGGTCTGTACAACAGGCTCTAGGTTCATCCACCTCACTAGACCTGATTCAAATTTGTTCTTGTATATGGCTGAGCATTATTCCACTGTATATGTGTACCACATCTTCCTTATCCATTCATCTGTAGATGGACGTCTAGGTTGCTTCCATGTCCTTGCTAGTGTAAATAGTGGTGTAATGAACATTGGGGTACATGTGTCTTTTAGAACTGTGGTTTTCTTAGGGCATATGCCCAATACTGGGATTTCTGGATCCTATGGCAGATTTATTCCAAGTTTTTTTTTTTTTTTTAAGGTATTTCCATACTGTTCTCCCTAACGGCTGTATTGGTTTACATTCCCGCCAACAGTGTAGGAGGGTTCCCTTTTCTCCACATCCTCTCCAGCATTTATTGTTTGTAGATTTTATCATGATGGCCATTCTGACTGGTGTGAGGTGATTGTAGTTTTGGTTTGCATTTCTCTAAAAATTAATGATGTTGAGTATCTTTTCCCATGTTTATAGGACATCTGTCTGTCTTATCTGGAGAAATGTCTGTTTTAAAGAAGGTAGGGGAAGAAGAGTTGGTCAGAAGGGGAGCTTGACAGTGAACCTGCAAAGCACCCACATAAAGCTGAGAAACTTCAGTCATCCAGGTCAGAGGGAAGGGGAGCCGAAGGGGGAGAAAAATAAGGCCAGCTTCTCAGAACCCCCAGGTAGGTCTTATATTAGTAGGGGAAGGGGCGGGAGGGACTTTCAGGCCAGCCAAACCATACACCGGAGAACCAGCCATCCTCTCTGTCGCTAGCTGTTTGCAGCCAGCAGAAATGCAGCTCGTGGGGTGAGAAGGAAGGGGTGGGACTGGACAGAGGGCACCAGGTGACGTGTGGCCACGCCCCCTCATCTGTCAGGACCAGAAACTCCTGAGACCCCTTTTTCTTGCTCCCTCGCCTCTCAAAGTGCCGGGTCAGACATTTAGGCAGGTTTTTCTTAGAGCATAGTTTGCATCTTTATTTTTAATTTTAATTGTATTTTATTGAAGTATAGTTGATTTACTATGTTGTGGACCTATATCTCTAAAGTAATACCTGGGCTAACCTAAATGTCTATCAGTAGAGGAATGGATATAGAAGATGTGGTGCATATATACAATGGAATATTACTCAGTCATTAAAAAGAATAAAATAATGCCATTTGCAACAACATGGATGGACATAGAGAGTATCATACCGAATGAAGTAAGTCAGAGAAGGAGATATTGAGATATATCTCAAGATATATGTATCTCTTGATATAACTTATATGTGGACTCTAAAAAGAAATGGTACAAATGAACTTATTTACAAAACAGAAGCAGATTCACAGACTTACAGAACGAACTTTTGGTTGCCAGAAGAAGAATGGGGGGAAGGGATAGTTAGGGAGTTTGGGATTTGGGGGGAAGGAATAGTTATGGAGTTCTGGATCGACAGGTACACACTGCTGTATTCAAAATGGATAACAAACAAGGTCCTACTGTACAGCACATGGAACTCTGCTCACTGTTGTGCGGCAGCCTGGGTGGGAGGGGAGTTTAGGGGAGAATGCATACATGTATATGAATCGCTGAGACCCTTTGCTGTCCACCTGAATCTATCACAACGTTGTTCGTCAGCTACATCCCAATAGAAAATAAAAGTACCTTGACTAATTAAACACACACACACACACACTAGTTCAGACATGAGAGTAGTCCTGTGGGCTGTGACCTTCTTGCAAAGATGTTGCCACGACACAACATGTTCCTACTGAGCCTGTGACTCACTGTTCTCTGTGGGGGTCACTCTTTGTGTTTCAAGGGTAGACTGGATTTCTGGAAACAGCCTAAAGTCATTTTTGAACTTCCCTGGTGGCTCAGATGGTAAAGCGTCTGCCTGCAATGCGGGAGACCTGGGTTCAATCCCTGGGTCAGAAAGATCCCCTGGAGAAGGAAATGGCGAGCTACTCCAGTACTCTTGCCTGGAAAATCCCATGGACGGAGGATCCTGGTAGGCTACAGTCCATGGGGTTGCTAAGAGTCAGATACGACTGAGCGACTTCACTTTCTTTAAAGTCATTTAGACCAAGTGTGGTGACTAAACTTGGGGATTAGAGTTTTTGTGGCCACCGATGAGGTTTGAAACAGAATAAAACTAGCTTTGTCTTGTTTAAAAGGGGACAATACTTCTTTTCCAGGATTTAATAAGTTACAGTGTGTAAAGTGCCTGCTGTGGTTTTTGATCTATAACAGGCATTGCATAATTGGTAATTATTAATAGTCCCAAAACAAAGATCCTGAAATGAATTGTTGAAATAAGCAATTCATCCCCAGTGTTATGGCTTTGAAGGGACAGACTTTATCAAGAATGATAAAATTTGCTGTTGGAAAAGCAGATTCATAACTCTGTAATCTTATCTGTGAATTTCTTTATCAACCTTGCAAGTTGAAGGATAGAGGGCTGCATATCAGAGAGAAGAGCAACTGGAGGAGATCATGGGGAGAGGAATAATGCTGACCCCTGGGTCATCTCTTGTTCAGTCACTTAGTCATGTCGGACTCTTTGCGACCCCATGGACTGCAGCAAGCCAGGCTTCCCTGTCCATCACCATCTCCTGGAGTTTGCTCTTAGGCCTGCCCTTCTCCCACACAGTAGGTCATCAGGTACCAAAGGGGTCAAGTGTGTTCTCCCCTCCCCCACTGGAGCAATGCTTCTCTCAATGGCTTGCTGATGCCAGTAGAGAAGGAAAAACTCCAGGATGAGAAATTCTTGTCTTTGGCTTAAACTTTCAATCCTTTAGGACAAGAGCAAATAATCGGAAGAAGTTAGCATGGGAGTGACTTAGAGCTTTGTGTGAGGGAAGATACGAACTCTTTTCCTGAGACCAGGTGTTGATGGTGGGAGAGGTAGCAGAAGGGCCACAGGCATTTTTGCAAAATGGGTGGGGAGGGAGGAGGCATCAGCCAGTGGTCAGAAGTGTGACTGCCTAATACCTTGTTCTGGGCAGAGCCAGACTTGCTCTGTGCTTCCTGTTCCAAGGGCTGCACGAGCAAGCCTCCCAGCCCAGGGCTATGCATGGTGAGGGCTCCCAGTGCTGCCTTGCTGCCACTGGGAGCAACAGGAAGTCTGAGCCCTTGTGTGGACTCTGCTCTAGCCAGGCTGGCCACTGTGGTTGTTCCCTCTCTGGACTTCAGTTTCCCATGAAAGTAAATGGTGGCTTAGGACTGTATCATTGTTTCCTGGCTTTTTTGCTGTTTCTTTGTTTTTGTTCGGCCATGCAGCGTGGCTTGTGGGATCTTTGTTCCCTGAGCAGGGACTGAACCTGCGCCTCCTGCACTGGAAGAGCTGAGTCCTAACACCTGGACCTCCGGGGAATTCCCTCCTAGCCTTTTTGTTCTATAACTTTGATCTGTGGTAAAAAAAAAATATGCTTTAAATTGAGACCCATTATATGTATTCATATCATGTGTGTATATGAGGATAAAGATTTATTTATCTGTTATCTATTTATCTATCTGTCATCTCTCTTTATCTCTGTCTGTCCATCTATTTCTATATAGTTCCTATCTCTCTGTTTCTTGAGAACCTTGACTTATATAAACGTATACACACGCACACACATATATGCATTTGTGTATATATATGTGTGCACCTTTCTCTACTATCTGTCTATGTTTCTACCTACCTATCATTTATCTATCTAACTGGACAAAAATCGCAAGACTTGCAGTTTGAAAAACATGAGAGTAGGTGGTCGGTAATGCACTTTCCAATTTTGCTGTTTTAGGCTTATTTCGAAGCCAGTCGTTGGTTGATTGGTTGAATATGTAGCAATGGGTTACACAGGGATGTCCTTGTAGCACAGAGCATACCTCATGGTAAGTATCTTTCGACTGTAAGTTGTGACTGTTGTTCTCATCACCTGGATTGGCATCAGCACCTTGAAACCCAGTTCACTTCTCACCCTTTGGCTTTTCTCTGTAGGTACTCCTTGGTTTCTGCTGTATCCTATAATTTAAAAAAAAAGTCCATTTATTTATTTGGCTGCGTCGAGTCTTAGTTGTGACATAGGGGATCTTGACTGTGGCTTTCAGACTTCTCTCTAGCTGTGGCATGCAGGCTCCAACGCGTGCGGGCTCAGTGGTTATGGTTTGCAGGCTTAGTTGCCCTGTGGCACGTGGGGTCTTAGTTCCCACCCCCTTGCTTTAGAAGGTGTATTCTTGACCATTGGACCACCAGGGAGTTCCCTGTATTCTGTAATTTTTGATTCTGAGATAATTTATTTCTCCAAGCTTTATTGAGGTGTAATTCACAAGTAAAATTTTAATATATTTAAAGTGTACAATGTGATGATCTGATGTATGGGATATTCCCTGGTGGCTCAGATGGTAAAGCATCTGCCTATAATGTGGTAGACCTGGGTTCAATCCCTGGGATGGGAAGATCTCCTGGAGAAGGAAAGGGCAAACCACTCCAGAACTCTTGCCTGGAAAACCCCATGGACAGAGGAGACTGGTAGGCTACAGTCCATGAGGTCGCAAAGAGTCGGACACGACTGAGCAACTTCACTTTCACATGTGATGATCTGATATATGTATACACTGTGAAATGAGTCCCATAGTCAAGTGAATTAACACATCCTCCATCTCACAGTTACCTTTTCTTTTTTTTTTTTTTTTGGTGAGAATGCTTAAGATCAACTCTTTTACCAAGTTTCAAGCACATAATACAGTATTATTAATTTTTTTTTCAGTATTATTAATTATAATCACCAAGCTGTACATTAGCTCCTCAGAACTTATTCATCTTGTTACTTAAAACTTTCATCCTTTCCCCAACTCCTGACTTCCCTGCCCCTGGCAACCACCATTTCTACTTGCCTCTATGAGTTCCATCTTTTTTTTTTTTTTTAAGATTTTTTGATGTGGACCATTTTTAAAGTCTTTATTGAATTTGTTAAAACATTGCCTCCACTTTATGTTTTGGTTTTTTGGCCCCAAAGCATATGTGATCTTAGTTCCCAGGGAAAGTGAAAGTCACTCAGTCATGTCCGAGTCTTTGACACCCCATGGACTTAGCCCATGGAATTCTCCAGGCCAGAATACTGGAATGGGTAGCCTTTGCCTTCTCCAGGGGATCTTCCCGTTCCAGGGATTGAACCCACGTCTCCCACATTGCAGGCGGATTTTTTAGCAGCTGAGCCACAAGAGAAGTGCAAGAATACTGGAGTGGGTAGCTTATCCCTTCTCCAGTGGATATTCCCGACCCAGGAATAAAACCAGGGTCTCTTGCATCACAGGCGGTGCAACTTTACCAACTGACTGAGCTATGAGGTTCCCAGAGCAGGGATCAAACTTGTACCTCCTGCATTGGAAGGTGAAGTTTTACCCACTTCTTTTTTATCTCACATGTAAGTGATACCATACAATATTTGTCTTTCTCTGTCTATTTTGCTTGGGATAAAACCCTCCACGTTCATCTATATTATTGAAAAATGGCAGATCACCTTATTTTTTAAGGCTGAGTAATATTTAAGGCTATGGTTTTTCCTGTGGTCATGTATGGATGTGAGAGTTGGACCGTGAAGAAGGCTGAGTGCTGAAGAATTGATGCTTTTGAACTGTGGTGTTGGAGAAGACTCTTGAGAGTCTCTTGGACTGCAAGGAGATACAACCAGTCCATTCTAAAGGAGATCAGCCCTGGGATTTCTTTGGAAGGAATGATGCTAAAGCTGAAACTCCAGTACTTTGGCCACCTGATGCGAAGAGTTGACTCATTGGAAAAGACTCTGATGCTGGGAGGGATTGGGGGCAGGAGGAGAAGGGGATGACAGAGGATGAGATGGCTGGATGGCATCACTGACTCGATGGACATGAGTCTGAGTGAACTCCGGGAGTTGGTGATGGACAGGGAGGCCTGGCGTGCTGCGATTCATGGGGTCGCAAAGAGTCGGACACGACTGAGTGACTGAACTGAACTGAACTGAATATTCCATTGTGCATATATACATGTATATGTATATATACACACACTGTGTCTTTATCCATTCATCTGTCAGTAGAGACTAAGGTTGTATTTATATCTTGGCTACTGTAAATAATACTGCAATGAACTTAAGAGTGCAGATCATTTCTTTGGTGCTTATTTCAGGAATTCTTTGATGTCTAAGCTTGAATGGTGTTTCTCTAGAGATAGTCTGTGTGATTGCTTTTTTCCAGCAAAACCACTTTAAAATAATTTTTTTGTTGTGATGCTTCCTAGCTGCTGTAAGTTTCACCCTAAATCCACATCAGGGCCATTTTTGGATCAGGAGTTACAAGGGGAAACAGTGGCAGACTTTATTTTCTTGGGCTCCAAAATCACTGTGGACAGTGACTGCTGTTATGAAATTAAAAGATACTTGCTCCTTGGAAGAAAATCTATGACAAACTCAGACAGCATGTTAAAAAGCAGACACATCACTTTGCCAACAAAAGTCCATATAGTCAAAGCTATCGTTTTTCCAGTAGTCATATATGGATGTGAGAACTGGACCATAAATAAGGCTGAGCACTGAAGAACTGATGCTTTCAAATTGTGGTCTGGAGAAGACTCTTGAGAGTCCCTTGGACTGCAAGGAGATCAAACCAGTCAATCCTAAAGGAAATCAACTCTGTATATTCATTGGAAGGATTGATGCTGAAGCTGAAGCTCCAATTCTTTGGCCACTTGATGCAAAGAGCCAACTCATTGGAAAAGACCCTGATGCTGGGAAAGATTGAAGGCAGGAAGAGAAGGGGATGACAGAGGATGAGATGATTGGATGGCATCATCGACTCAATGGGCATGAGTTTGAGCAAATTCTGGGAGATGGTGAAGGACAGGGAAGCCTGGTGTGCTGCAGTCCATGGAGTTACAAAGAGTCAGACAAGACTGAGCAACTGAACAACAACAAGAAGGAGAGGCTACCCAGAGCAGAGACAGGCAGGTATCCTGACCATTGTCAGGTGTGGGGTAGTTTTATTTAGAATGAAAAGGTGTGCTTCCTTCATAGCTCAGTTGGTAAAGGATCTGGCTGCAATGCAGGAGACCCCAGTTCAATTCCTGGGTCAGGAAGATCTGCTGGAGAAGGGATAGGCTACCCACTCCAGTATTCTTGGGCTTCCCTTGTGGCTCAGCTGGTAAAGAATCTGCCCACAATGCAGGAGACCTGGGTTCAATCCCTGGGTTGGGAAGATCCCCTGGAGAAGGGAAAGGCTACCCACTCCAGTATTCTGGCCTGGAGAATTCCATGGGCTGCCTAGTCCATGGGGTCATAAAGAGTTAGACACAACTGAGCAACTTTCACTTCACTTCAAAGGTATGCTGGCTTTGTGATGGCATCTCTCATCTGCCTCCCACCCTTCTTGAGCCCACATTTTGTCCCTTGGGCTACTCCCTTTCATGTTGATCCATTAAAACCCAAGCTCCAGGTCAACAGGGATTATCTGAACCCCCAACCCCCACCCCAGCCCGAATTTTAATCAGCACTTACCTCTTGAGATAGGGCTTTCTGATGATTTTTGACCTTTGGGGATTTTTCTTTTCCCTTAGTTCAGCTATGGATTTATGAAATTAATTTATTTTTCATTATCATATTTTTGGTGCTTTTTATTGGGAGACTTTTTTGGACATCTAGACTGTCTATTACCTGAAATAAAAGATCCTAATAGTACTTCTCAACAGAGAAATCCTACGCCTTTCTTACAAATGGATAGGAGGATACAGTTCTGGGGTTGTGAAGCCTTAAATATACAAGATGGGGCTTCCCAGGCGGCTCAGTGGTAAAGAGTCCATCTGCCAATGCAGGAGACTGAAGAGATGCAGGTTCGATCACTGGCTTGGGGAGATCCCCTGGAGAAGGAGATGGCAATGCACTCCAGCACTCCAGTTTTTGCCTGGAAAATCCCATGGACAGAGGAGCCTAGCAGGCTACAGTCCATAGAGTTGCAAAGAGTCGGACATGACTGAGAGACTAAACAACAACACAAATACACCAGATGGCTAGGATAGGGTGGAGCAGTGGATTAAACTGAGCAACTTGGAGGAGCACCTTGATTAAGAGCATAGCTTCTTGAATTCCTGGTTACTTATTAACTGTGACAATCAACTTGGACACTTACGCACTGTCAGCTTAACCTCTGAAGTCCCGTCTGTGTATTGCAAATAATATTTTGGAAGATAAGTGCTCTCAAGCATCTATCATGGTGTCTGGCATGTACCAAGTATTCAATAAACGCGGGCCACTATTGTTTCATTTCCTTTCTTGCTTGGCTGCTTCCTGGCCATGGTATTTCCCATCATCTGAAAAGGCTGTAGTGTCTGCACTGGGAGCCTGGGGACCCAGGTCACTGTCTAGCTGTGTAAACTGGGGCATGTCACTCTGTCTTACTGTTCTCTCACATGTAAACATTTTTCTCATCTGTGAGATGTGGGGGTGGACTAAGTGATTTCTAAGGATCTTCTCACCCTCACAGTCTGTGATTCGAGTAAGAATAGTGTGAAAAGCAAAATGTACCCCTCAAAACACAACATTTTTCCAGGCAGCCCTCAGCGTATTAACAGACTGTACTTCCCAGAGCTGATGTGTAAAAGTTGGATCTTTGGAACTGGCACATATTTTCCCATAGGAGTAGTTTTTAAGTGATGGTTGGCTTCCTGGGCTAGTGCATAAAACCCAGCTTAATCCACAGTGAAGCAGAAACACTGCATTTGCATTGGAAATGGTAAAAAACAATACTGCCACAATACTAGTAATTAAACAAAACAGAAAAACAATTTCATTGAATAAGAGCTCATTTTTAATTTATCTAGAATCCTGGTACTTGAGGGAAGCCAGTTAATTTAGAAGAGGAGGAGACCTATGGCTATGCATTGGGAAGAATCTGTAAACGCTTCTTCTGGGCTCTCTTGAGGGACGGAGGCTGATGGCACAAGTTCCTTATTTATTATTTTTGGCTGTGCTGGGTCTTCACTGATGAACGGGCTTTTCTCTAGTTTCAACAAGTTGGGGCTAGACTTCACTGCGGTGCATGGGCTTCTCATTGGAGTGGCTTCTCTTGTTGCAGAGCATAGGCTCAATAGTTGCACGGGCTTAGTTGCTCTGTGGCATGTGGAATCTTCCTGGACCAGGGATTGAACCCACGTCTCCTGCATTGGCAGGCAGATTCTTTACCATTGAGCCACCAGGGAAGCCCACTCAAGTTCTTTAAGTATCTGATTTCATTGAAGAATTCAAGGATTTCTCCTGCACCACTTTATCTTCTTGAGATAACATTGGCCTAAATCCTCTCAGGTCTAACAATCATTGTAACCTTTAGGATTTGGCAAATGGAGAGGAAGGGAAAAACGAGGAAAACAGGAGACAAGAATTATCCCAGCGTCGCAAGTTGCTGATGCTCAGGCATGTTTTGTTGAGCCTGTGTCATACTATCCAATGTAGCAATTTTTTTTCTATTTTTAAAATTTCATTTTTCCATCTTTCAGTTCAGTTCAGTCGCTCTGTCATGTCTGACTCTTTGCAACCCCATGAAATGCAGCACGCCAGGCCGCCCTGTCCATCACCAACTCCCGGAGTTGAGACATAATTGACAAAGAAAAATTGTATACATTTAAGGTGTATGGCTTGATGTTTTTGTATAGTGTACATTATACAAATATAATCACCACCACAATCAAGATAATTAACATTCTCATTATCTTGCATAGTTCACCCTTTTTTGTATATGTGATGAGAACACTGAAGATATATCCTCTTAACAAATTTCAGGTACACAGTACAGTATCCACATAGCATTTCAGACTTTAAAAGAATTACCTGCCAGGATGTTGAAATGTCATTAAAAGATACCCAGATTTCTGGCAATGGGAAGCCCTAGCAGCCTGGCCTTGTAGCATTAACCTCCCACAGGGTAACAGTAGTCTGGTGCTTACCCACCAGGTCTTCACTTAATGAGGGTATTTTCTGGTTAGACCCTGTAGGTATTTGAGTTTGAAAACCCCCCAAGTGATGTACTTTAATAAGAGGAAGGGGATTAAAAAGAATGCGTGTGTATTTGCATGAAAGAGATGATCTGCTGCTGCTGCTGCTGCTAAGTCTCTTCAGTCGTGTCCGACTCTATGCGACCCCATAGACGGCAGCCCACCAGGCTCCCCAGTCCCTGGGATTCTCCAGGCAAGAACACTGGAGTGGGTTGCCATTTCCTTCTCCAATGCGTGAAAGTGAAAAGTGAAAGTGAAGTCACTCAGTCGTGTCCGACTCTTAGCGACCCCATGGACTGCAGCCCACCAGGCTCCTCCGTTCGTGGGATCTTCCAGGCAAGAGCACTGGAGTGGGGTGCCATTGCCTTCTCCAGAGATGATTTGAGAGGGGGTCAATTGACAGAAGTAATAAAAGAAAAAATAAGAAAAGGAAGGCGAGTCACGCACCATCAGGGAGTCAGGAAAAGTCAGCCAGTTCCTCCTGTGACCACCAGGTGGCCTCGCAACCCCAGCACTGCTTGGTTGCTATTTGAAGGGACTTCTGATTGGCTGAAAGAAGCAGTATGCAAATACATAAATATATTCTAACATTGCAGACTTTAATAAGAGTTTGGGCAGTTCCCACGTGCAGGACACGGTTGATAAGTGCACTCACACCACTCTGTCCCCTCCGTTGTCTGTGTTGTGACTTCTCCCTTCAGATTCAGACAGGAAATACTTCTATGTACATGAAGTTTCTAAGTTAAGAATCAAGATTTCCATGCTTGGCTGGTTATTACTATTCTCTGAGCCAAATCCTGAAATTCCCCAGAGAAAAGGATGTGCCTGTATTTCTGATCTAAGGGCAGTTTGGCTGTGGTACCCATACTCTTTCCATCACGAGGGTGGACTTGGCTGACCTTGATGAATGGGTGGGGTCCACCTCCTCCCTCACTGTCCCATGTGAAACTGTCTGTAAGCTCTGTGTTGGTCACAGGTGGGGTCTGCCCCCCTTCCCACGTCACCATTAGATTCTGCCTTTCCCTGTCCCTGTGTCACCTGGGAGCTTCTGTATTACTACCACAGACCTCTCTCTGGAGCATCATTCTCAAGTTTTGGAAGGGACCAGTTCCACCTGGACCAGAGAAGGCAATGGCAGCCCACTCCAGTACTCTTGCCTGGAAAATCCCATGGATGGAGGAGCCTGGCGGGCTGCAGTCCATGGGGTCGTGAAGAGTCGGACACGACTGAGCGACTTCACTTTCACTTTTCACTTTCACGCACTGGAGAAGGAAATGGCAACCCATTTCAGTATTCTTGCCTGGAGAATCCCAGGGATGGGAGCCTGGTGGGCTGCCATCTATGGGGTTGAACAGAGCTGGACATGACTGAAGTGACTTAGCAGCAGCAGCAGCAGTTCTACCTGGGGAGCTGATTAACATGCTGGGTCCATCTCAGACATTTTGAAACAGACTCTAAGAGTGTGGGGTTTAGGAATCTGCCTTTAAAACAAGCAGCCATGGGGGTCCTTAGCCTGTGCTATGAGAAATATCACTCTGAAACTCTTTGGGTTTGGGTTCATGAAAGCCATTAGCACATGATCTGGAGCCCAGTTGTAGCTTGGGCAAATCCTTTTTCTTAGTTTTCCCATCTGTAAAATGAGGGCTTTGAGTAGGCTTGTCTCTAGGCTCCCTTCCAGCTGTGCAAGCTAGACTTGATAGCTCAGCCTTGGTTCAGGTGATTCTCAGGTGTGGATATTCATCTCTCCTCCTTCTCAGACCCACTTCTCCGAAGGCTGTGTTACTTGCTGCTGCTCCTGGACTATGCATACTCTCAGCCCCACCTACAGAACTGGGGAAGGGCTAAGGGGAAAGGCTCTGCATATGAGGAAAGAGTCTGCATGTTAGCTTTCCTGTTTTCTGACAGTTTTTCTGCCCCAGGAGCACATGCCCCAGGCCTGCAGAAGGAAGCTGTGTCCAAGACGAGCAACCACCAGGCCCTGCAGGGGTGCTCCTGGGGTGAAAGTCATGGGGAGGTCTTCCTATGTTTCTGTGCTCTACCCCAGAGCTTGCTTCTGGCTCATTGTATGGAGGTGTTCTGGACCAACTATGTCTCCCCCAAATTTATATTGAAGCTCTAACCATCAATGTGATTTTAGGTAGAGGTAAGAGAGTTCCAGAAAAACATCTATTTCTGCTTTATTGACTATGCCAAAGCCTTTGACTGTGTGGATCACAATAAACTGTGGAAAATTCTGAAAGAGATGGGAATACCAGACCACCTGACCTGGCTCTTGAGAAACCTATATTCAGGTCAGGAAGCAACAGTTAGAACTGGACATGGAACAACAGATTGGTTCCAAATAGGAAAAGGAGTACGTCAAGGCTGTATATTGTCACCCTGCTTATGAGAAACTCTGGGTTGGAAGAAGCACAAGCTGGAATCCAGATTGCCGGGAAAAATATCAATAACCTCAGATATGCAGATGACACCACCCTATTGGAGAAAGTGAAGAGGAACTAAAAAGCCTCTTGATGAAAGTGAAAGAAGAGAGTGAAAAAGTGGGCTTAAAGCTCAACATTCAGAAAATTAAGATCATGGCATCTGGTCCCATCACTTCATGGCAGATAGATGGGGAAACAGTGGAAACAGTGTCAGACTTTATTTTTTGGGGGCTCCAAAATCACTGCAGATGGTGACTGCAGCCATGAAATTAAAAGATGCTTAGTCCTTGGAAAGAAAGTTATGGCCAACCTAGACAGCATATTAAAAAGCAGAGACATTACTTTGCCAACAAAGGTCCATCTAGTCAAGGCTATGGTTTTTCCAGTAGTCATGTATGGATGTGAGAGTTGGACTGAAGAAAGCTGAGCGCCAAAGAATTGATGCTTTTGAACTGTGGTGTTGGAGAAGACTCTTGAGAGTCTCTTGGACTGCAAGGAGATACAACCAGTCCATTCTAAAGGAGATCAATCCTGGGTGTTCATTGGAAGGACTGATACTAAAGCTGAAACTCCAGTACTTTGGCCACCTCATGCAAAGAGTTGACTCATTGGATAAGACTCTGATGCTGGGAGGGGTTGAGGGCAGGAGGAGAAGGGGACGACAGAGGATGAGATGGCTGGATGGCATCACTGACTGGATGGACATGAGTTTGAGTAAACTCCAGGAGTTGGTGATGGACAGGGAGGCCTGGTGTGCTGAGATTCATGGGGTCGCAAAGAGTAGGACACAACTGAGAGACTGAACTGACTGAACTGACTGAAGGCTTTTAAGGAGGTACATGAGTGCATGTGCGTGCTCAGTCATGTCCAACTCTTTGTAATCCCATGGACTGTAGCCCGCCAGGCTCTTCTGTCCATCGGATTCTCCAGGCAAGAATACTGGAGAAGGTTGCCATTTCTTCCTCCAGGGGATCTTCTTGACTCAGAGATCGAACCTGCATCCCCTGAATTGGCAGGTGAATTCTTAACCACTTTACCACCTGGGAATTATTAAATGAGATATTAAGAGTGGGGCCTTGATTCAACAGAACTGGTATCCTTATAGGAAGAGGAAGAAAAATTAAAAAATAAAAAAAGAAGAGGAAGAGACACCAGATTTCCCTGCCTATCCCTCCCTCTATTTCTCTTTCTCTCTCCATGCATGCTCAGTCATGTCCGACTCTTTGCCACACTTTGGATTTTAACCCACCAGGCTCCTCTGTCCCTGGGGTTTTTCAGGCAAGAATACTGGAGTGGATTGCCATTTCCTCTTCCAAGGGATCTTCCCGATCCAGCAATTAAATTTGTATCTCCTTTATTTCGAGAGAAGGCAATGGCACTCCACTCCAGTACTCTTGCCTGGAAAATCCCATGGACGGAAGAGCCTGGTGGGCTGCAGTCCATGAGGTCGCTAAGCGTCGGACACGACTGAGTGACTTCACTTTCACTTTCATACATTGGAGAAGGAAATGGCAACCCATTCCAGTACTCTTGCCTGGAGAATCCCAGGGACAGGGGAGCCTGGTGGACTGCCGTCTATGGGGTCGCACAGAGTCGGACACAACTGAAGTGACTTAGCAGCAGCAGCAGCAGCAGCAGCAGCTCCTATATTGCAGGCGGATTCTTTACCTGCTGAACCACGTGAGAACATAGGAGAGGCCAAACAAGGACACAGTCTGCAAGCCAGGAAGAAGACTCACAAAAACCAGCTCTGCTGACACCTTAATCTCTAACGTCTAGCCTCCAGAACTATGGGACAATGAGTGTCCATTGCTTAAGCCGCCTAAGGTATTTTGTTATAAGTGCATATCTTGTTTAATTGTGCTTATTACAGATATTGAATTTTTTGACTAGGAGAAGGTTTGTGGCAACTCTGCATCGGTGCTGCTTTTTCCTCAGCATTTGCTCACTTCATGTCTGTATTACATTTTGATAATTCTCAAAATATTTCAAATATTTTCATTATTATTATATTTTTATGGTGATCTGTGATCAGTGATCTTTGTTGTTACTGTTGTAATCTTTTTGGGGCATCAAACCACATGCATATAAGATTGTGAACTTAATGAATGTTGTGTGTGTTCTGGCTGCTCCACTGACTGGCCCTTCCCCATCTCTCTCCTTTCCCTCAAGCCTCCCTTTTCCCTGAGACACAGAAATATTGAAAAATTAGGCCAATTAATAACCCTACAATGGCCTCTAAGTGTACAAGTGAAGTGTCAATTGATGTTGCAAAACTTTATTTTTGTCTTATTTAAAGAATTGCCATGACCACCGCAGCCTTCAGCGACCACCACTGTGGTCAGTCAGCTGTCATCAATATCAAGGCAAGACCTTTCACCAGCAAAAAGATTATGACACACTAAAAGCTCATGTGATGGGTTTGTGTTTTGTAGCAATAAAAAAAATTTTTTTTGGCTGAGTGTCATGTGGGATCTTAATTCCCTGACCAGGGATCAAACCCAGCCCCCATGCAGTGGAAGCTTGGAGTCTTAACCACTGGACCGCCAGTGAAATCCTTAAAATATTTTAAAAATCAAGATGTGTGTATATATATAGAGAGAGAGAGAGAGAGAAGGGAGAGAGAGAGAAAATGCTATCACACACTTAGTAGACTATACTGTAGTGTAAACACAACTTTTCAATCCATTGGGAAATAAACAAATTCATGTAACTTGCTTCATTGTGATACTCACTTTATTGTCATTGTCGGAAACTAAACCTGCAATATCTCTGAGGTCTGCTGTAGTAGTCTGAGCCGACTAAAGCTTGAGGCAACACTCATTCATTCATTCATCCATCCATTCACCCATTGAAGCAGGTAGCAAATTCATGCATGATGGATTATTTATAAGGAATGTTCAAATTTGTTTGAGCTTTGAATGATTACAACAAGGTCAGGTTTTCCCCATCTTGGTCTAGACTTCCCCAGAAGCCTCATATGCAGCCCAGCACTTCAGGACCCAAAGGATGTAGTTCCTGGACCTCTGTTTCAGCCCTTTAACCACTTCTCCCAAATTTCTACACTTTGACATCAAAAGGTCAGAGCCCAAGAGGTCAGGTCCATGCTGGGGGGTTGCTTGGTGTTCACATGCACGTGGAGCTGTGTCCATGTATGGGTTTGCGTTTGTGGACGCCAAGCACTCATTTAAGTGTGAGTGATCACACACAGACCTACAAAGTGAGGCGATGGGTGCGCCCCTGTGTTCCATGAATGCATACAGTTGTTCACATGGAAAAGATCAGGTTTAGAGTCTGAAACCCTGGGTCAAAGCTAAGTTTTTGCGTATTTGCTGTATCTTCAGCAAGGTGGCTTAATTTCTTTGGGCCTCAGTGTCTTCCTCTGTGGGACAGGGAGAAAGGATGTGTTTGTCAGAAGTGAGTTGTGGGGCCTACAGTGGAGTGAGCGTGGAAACCTTGGTAAGCCTACAGCTGCCCACAGGTCTGAGGGTTCTAGGAGTGCTTCTCCCCTGAGGCTATGTGGCCTGGTCCTGCTCCCTGACTGTCCTGCTGCGGTCCCTTGCCTCTGGTATCCCTGAAAGGGGCATGGCCACAGGCTGGATGTCCTCTGCCAGGCCTGGGCTCCCACAGCTGCTGGTTTGCTCCATTTTCTTCTCTTCCTCCTGGTGCCTGGCCCCGGCCTGTATTGGATCCCCAATAATCATATATGAGTATATATAAATGAATGAATGCCACACTGCAGACTATGCCAGTTGCTGAATGGAGTGAGGTGCCTCGTGGGGCTTGTTGAAGCATCCTGCCTAGTTTCTTGTAGGCCAGGGTGGAGATGGGACGATTAAGACAGAAGCTGCGTGTGCGTGCTCAGTTGCTCAGTCGTGTCCGACTCTTTGTGACTATAGGGACTGTAGCCCGCCAGGCTCCTCTGTCCATGGGATTCTCCAGGCAAGAGTACTGGAGTGGGTAGGCATTTCCTCCTCCAGGGGGTCTTCCCGACCTAAGGGTGTAATCTGCTGAGCCCGAGTCTCTTGCGTCTTCTGCACTGGCTGGCGTAGTCTTTGCCACTACGCCACCTGGGAAACGCCAAGACAGAAACTAACATCTCTCAATTGGATATCTGCTGAGGACAATGTTAATCTACCCCTCAATGTTTGGTGAGCAGAGAAAGGGAAAGAAAGCTCCCTGAGGATGTATGCGAGCCTAGAATCCCCCAAACAAATAGGGAGAAAAGCAGATTGGAGAACTGTCACCTCTGTGCTCTGGAATCCTTAATAGCTTTTCAGTTTATTTTTTAAAATAAATACTAATCTTTATTTATTTGGCTGTGCCAGGTCTTAGTTACAGCACATGGGGTCTTCAATCTTCCCTGTGGCATGTGAGACCTTTAGTTGTGGTGTGTGAGATCTAGTTCCCTGTTGCTGCTGCTGCTGCTGCTGCTAAGTCGCTTCAGTTGCGTCCGACTCTGTGCGACCCCAGAGACGGCAGCCCACCAGGCTCCCCCGTCCCTGGGATTCTCCAGGCAAGAACGCTGGAGTGGGTTGCCATTTCCCTCTCCAATGCATGAAAGTGAAAAGTGAAAGTGAAGTCGCTCAGTCGTGTCCGACTCTTAGTGACCCTGTGGACTGCAGCCCACCAGGCTGCTCTGTCCATGGGATTCTCCAGGCAAGAGTACTGGAGTGTGGTGCCATCGCCTTCTCCACTAGTTCCCTGATTAGGGGTCAAAGCCAGGCCCCCTGCACTGGGAGTGTGGAGTACTCGCCACTGGACCACCAGGGAAGTCCCCAGCTTCTGTTTATTGGGCAACTACTGTGTGCCAGGCATCATGCTGGGCTCTGGCATGGTGAAGGCCATGACCCAAACGGACCATTAATTATCTCACAAGACACCATGACCTCATTTAGTCTTGAAAACAGGTGTGTGAGGACCAGATGCAATACTGCACAGGAAAAGGCTTTATAAACTGTGGAGTGTTAGAAAATGTCATGATGGTTGTGGGGCTGATTCATTTTCTCCCCCATCTCTGCAGCTTGCCCGGCAGCCTCCTTTCCAGTGTGGTGTCGGCACCCACCTTGCCTGTCTTCTTCCCGGCTAATTGGGGAGGCTCTCCAGGACTGATTTATGCGGACACTCACACGTTCTCCCACTGAACATTATTCTAATCAGACACCTCATTATTGGAAGCCTGC
This sequence comes from Bos taurus, assembly GCF_002263795.3. NCBI lineage: Eukaryota > Metazoa > Chordata > Mammalia > Artiodactyla > Bovidae > Bos > Bos taurus. The sequence continues at coordinate 69,182,569 of NC_037335.1, read as the reverse complement.
CTCCTCGGGCTGCCTGGACAGGGTTATTACAGGATATTATACAGACCATTTGCATGGCCACCTTCAGGTCATTTCCATCACTTTAAGCTACTTACAGGCCCATTTTCTTCCCCATAATATTTGCCTAATTCGATTACTCCGCGGCCTCGGCTGGCTCAGAATGGAATCAGAAGTTACGTGTGGGAGTAAAGTCAACTGGATCTTGACGTTCCCTCTGAACTTTGGGGCCTACCTGGTCCCAGGTGACTGTTGTCAGGCTTCTGGTTCCAAGGGGACAACTTGGTGAGGAGGGGGCTGGGGTGGGGAAAGGGCAGCCTATTGGACAGGCCAGTATTTTATAGTTTGTTGTTGTCATTGTTTAGTTGCTCAGTTATGTCCAACTCTTTGTGACCCCATGGACTGTAGCCCACCAGGCTCCTCTGTCCATGGGATTCTCCAGGCAAGAATACTGGAGGGTGTTGCTGTGCCCTCCTTCAGGGGATCCTTTCCACCCAGGAATCAAATCCAGTCTCTTACACTTACCTACATTGGCAGGTGGGTTCTTTACCACTAGTACCACCTGGGAAGCCCTATAAAGCAGCTATGTCCCAATTAAAAAAAAAAGAAAAAGTGCTTAAGATTAGTATGGCCAGACCAGACCAAGCTCTGCAGTGACCACAGAGGCGGGCAGGGCACTCTTTGGGGGCTGCAGGTGGTGGGTGGCTAGCAGTCAGCAAAATCACGCACAGAAATAACTGCAGCCCAGACGGAGGAAGCAGTGAAGTCCGACTCCCACGGGCTTTCAGGGCAGAAAAGGCTCATGCGTTCAGCTGTGGGGGTGCAGCACATGGAGCTCTTGGCTTTGGACGTGGGCCTGGAAGAATGGTAGACATTTTCAGAGTTCATAACTTACTATTTTCAATTATTGCCGAAGCAATTTGTGTTCACCTAGAAAATTGAGGAAACACGGATACACAGAAAACACAGTCCCTTTATAATCCCATTGCCCAGAAATAATCATCGGGGAACATTTCCCAGATGATTGGCTAAAAATATGGTCACACCAACCTTCCTCCTGCAGTATGGATAAAAAGCCCAGTGCTTCCATCCTGCCCCGCACCCTCATCCATTCCCTGGGGCATTTAACTCAGACTAAAGGGTCGACCTGATCGAAAGCCAGGCCTCCACAGGACATGAAAGCCACCACCCAGGCTGAGGACTGTCTCTTGCCTGGACTCTAGGATTGCTGCTTTTATTTCACACACACACACACACACACACACGTGCACACACACACACATGCACAGGCTTCTCTGTTGTATTAGTCTGCTAGATTTGCCATAAATACCACAAACTGGGTAGCTTAGACAACAGAAATCTATTTTTCACAATTCTGGAGGCTGGAAATCCCAGATCCAGGTGCTGGCAAGGTTGGCTTCTCCTGAGGCCCCTCTCCTCGGCTTGTAGGTGGCTGCCTTCTCACCGTGTCCTCACATGGCCTTTTCTCTGTGGTGCACGTTCCTGGTGGCTCTTCCTCTTCTTATAAGGACAGCAGTCCCATTGGATCAGGGCCTGACCCTTACATCCTCAGTTGCTAAGTTGTGTCCGACTCTTTGTGACCCTATGGATGTTAGCCCACCAGGCTCCTTTGTCCATGGGATTCTCCAGGCAAGAATACTGAAGTGGGTTGCTATGCCCTCCTCCAGGGGATCTTCCTGACCAGGGATCGAACCCATATCTCCTGTGTCTCCTGCATTGGTAGGCAGGTTCTTTACCACTGTACTACCTGGGTATCCTCATTTACCGTAATTACCTCTTTAAAAGCCCTCTTTTCACAGAAATCCCACTGGAGGTTTAGGGTTTCAATATATGTACTGTGGGGAAAGACAATTCAGTCTATGGTAGCTGTCTTCCTCAAAATTCAACAGTATGTCAGGGTAGTCATCTAAAGGGGCTTACACCCCCAAGTCTCATACTGTTTTGGAATTGATAGGGTTTGGGGAGGTGACCCAGAGTGGGGTTGGGGTGGCAGGGCTCCATGCATCCCAGGGACCTGTGCTGGACTTACAGAAGGACTTGGCAGGCTGCTGGACCTCTGATAGGGTAGCTTCTAGATTCCAGGAGACAGAGCTAAGTGATGTGATCTTGGGAGCTCTAAGTCTGGCATGGAGGGCGTGGAGCTGGTGCCTTTGAAGAAATATGTTGGCTGGGACAATGGGTGTCTTAGTGATGCCCATGACAGGCTGAAGTCCAGTACCTCTGGCCCCTCTTGTTTGAATGTATAACCCCCATCCCCCAGGCCTTTAGTTAGTATGATTTTCACGAGGGAGAGGGGCCTCCAAATCATGACTAAGATTGATTTTTTTTTTTTTTTTTGGCTGATTTTGGAGAGTGGGGGCTTGTCGTCATGTTTAGCTGGATTTAGACAAATGAGTAATGTGACATTTCTGGCACCAGAGTGTTGCAGAACAAAGTCATACCTGTTATATTGGGTTGTATCAAACATTTTTAATCTCTGTCAATCTGGTGGATGAAACTGTCTTCTCCTCTGCCACCATCAAGGGGAGAGGAAACTTGTCCAAGTAGGGCTTTCCTGGTTAGCTCAGGTGATAAAGAATCTGCTTGCAGTGCAGGAGACATGGGTTTGGTTCATAATCAGGGAAGATTCCACATGGAGGGTGGCAACTGAGCCCACGTGCCACAACTTCTGAGCTTGTCCTCTGGAGCCTGGGGACTGCAACAACAGAGCCCACACACCGCAACTAGAGAGTAGCACCCACTTGCCACAACTAGAGAAAAGCCTGCAAAGCAATGAAGACCTAACACAGCCAAAAAAAAAATTTTATTCAGCTGCCCTGGGTTTAGTTGTGGCCTGTAGGATCTAGTTTCCTGACTAGGGATTGAACTTGGGCTCCATGTGTTGGGAGCATGGCATCTTAGACACTGGACCACCAGCAAAATCCCAGGGATTTTTTTATATTTTGTGACTACAAATTCATTCTTTATTATTATTATTGTCACCTGCTTATTTTTTTTTCTTTTTTAAAAATTTATTTATTTTTAATGGAAGGATACTTCCTGCACAGTATTGCTTTGGCTTCTACCAAACATCAACATGAATCAGCCACAGGTTACAAATTCATTCTTGAATGCACATGTGGCCACCATCTATTCCCAGTCCGTGGGATATCTTTTCAGTTGCTCCTGGAGTCTCTTGTTCTGATCACAACTTTTTATCTTTTCAATTTAAATTAACCCTTTCCTTTGCTGGGGGAAGCCAAGGATTTCTAGGGGACGGCGATAGGAGAAAGAAAGGGTCTGGGTTCTGTGGGATGGGGAGGCTTCTGGTGGGAATGAGGACATGCATGTGTCTGGGCTGGAAAAGCTCCCTCAGGGTGGGGTTGTAGCTGCATGATCTCAGAGTCCCTGTTAGTGGGTATGTTAGAGGCCTAGTGGAGGGGAGAATTACAGAAAAGCTACACAAGCTTTTCTCTAGTTGCAGCGAGCGGGCACTCCTCTGTAGTTGCGGTACATGGGCTTCTCTTTGCGGTGGCTTCTCTTGTTGCTACTCTAGGCTCCAAAGGACAGGCTCAGAAGTTGTGGCGCACGGGCTTAGTTGCCCCACCCTATGTGGAATCTTCCCTGACCATGAACTGGACTTGTGTCTCCTGCATTGCTAGCAGATTCTTAACCACCTGGGCTATCAGTAGTAGGTTACTGCCCAAAGATCCTTCCCCTGAGGGTGACCATATAATTTTTCATTTAATTTGGGAGACTTTTGAGGGTGTAAGGGAGCACCATTAATAATCACAGTGGGACAGTGGAAGTAAACTTGGACTGACCAGGCAAACCAGGTCGTAAAGTCACCCTGGCGGTGGAGTTTGCATTCATAGTCCTTCATTCAGTATGCCTCGCTGGTTTCTTCCAGTCTCTGCCCAGCCCTGTGCCTGTCCTTTCCCCATTGCCCTGGAGGGCTCTGGGGGTCATTTTCCAGCCTCCTCTGAGCCTTAATATCACCCCACTTCACAGTCCACTGGAAAAATCCTTTAAGAGACACCAGTCGTCTGCTGTCCAAACTCCCCTCTGTGTACGGTTCCCTGCTGCTACCAAAGCTCCTAGTCAACTCTCTTGTGAGTTCCTGTAGCACAGGCTCTGCATGGCTCATTTGGATATTTAACTTGTAAATTTCTTGGATATTGCGTGCTAAGACGCTTCAGTTTTATCTGACTCCTTGTGACCCTATGGACTGTAGCCTGCCAGGCTCCTCTGTCCATGGAATTCTCCTGGCAAGACTACTGGAGTGGGTTGCCATTTCCTTCTTCAGGGGATCTTCCTCACCCAGGGATCAAACTCTCATCTCTTCCATCTCTGGTACTGGCAAGCGGGTTCTTTACCACTCATGACACCTTGAGCATTGCCCTTCCCCCATCAGCTTGTAAGTATCATAAAAACAGGAGCGTGTATTACATTTCTCGGTCTCAGTTCTTCAAATCTGCTCCTGTACTAAATGTCCCCCTAGTCTGTTCTGCTGCTCAAACTGGGGGAGGGGTCTTTCCTCCTTTAGGGGAATGGGTTCTTTTTCATCATTTCTCTCTGAAGCACTTGTGCTTTGACTGTACTCCTCACCATGCCTCATCTACATGTCCATTTCTGCGGTCGTCTCTCCCCTTCCTGGGGTGTTTTCAGGGGCAGTTTTCTGGAACATGGCCGAGTAGACAGTTCAGCACATCCGCATGTGAAAATATATCTTCAGGCTGAAAGATAAGCATATAGTCATAAATGCTGAGCAGAGCCTCTCATTGCAGGGACGCATACATTGTAGCATAATTAAGAAGGAAGGCCCATCCTTGGGAAAGATTTGCAGAAAAGGTTTATAATTGCAAGGACAGAGATTTAGTTTTAAGGCTTCTTGACTTCTGTGATAATCTCTAGGGCTTCTTTATCAATTTGTGCCCAGATGATGTTGCTCGCCAGTCAAAAGCAATTGGCTTATCAGTTCCTGCTGGCATCTCATGGCTGAGCACAACCCCGGGTGGGGTTAGGTGGAGCATTGCTGGTCAGAAATGGTGAATTCTGTTTATTATAATATCCCATGTGGACTTAGAGCTCCATAATTAATTGACATTCCTGGAAGCATCCCCAAGATGGTGAGTCCAATACCATGGACATCTTCTTAATTATAGGAGTTACACTGGTTTTGTGACTGTTGTTTTTTAAGGAAGGAAAACATCCTAGAGATGTGTTTGCCTCAGGAAGGCTGGAAGCTGTTCTTTAGTTTTGAAAATGAGCAGATCGTGGATAGTGAGGTCGCTGCCTGGTGGCGGGAGAGGCAAGCAGTGGCCTTTGCAGACTGTGTGGTGTCTAAGCAGGTGGCACTGAGGGCCAATGTCGCACTCCTCTCCTCTTCACCTAGGACGCCTGATGTGTGCAGAGGTGTGGGATCCTGTGACACCTTTTGTGGGTTCACCTTTTATTGATTTCAAAATCAGGCCAGTATCAGAATATCTCCACCTGGAGTCCTTGATGCCTGGGGAGTTTTAGGGGCAGTGCATGCCTTGACTTTTAGGGTTCTTAACTCCATCCCAATGTTCCTCAGTGAGTGATGAGGGAATTTGTGGGTCCCTGGCAGTATCTCTGTGGATGCCCTCTCCACACAGGTTTGGACGAGGTCCTCAAAGAGGGTGGAGCTGACTCACTGCTGGGCTGGTGTGTTCGGGTCCTGCTGAATCATAAGTCACCTCGGTCTTCACAGTCTCACCAAACCATTAGGTGTTAGCAGTGACAATAATAACCACGGAGTTCATGAAATGTTTCCAGATCACCCGATTTTTAAAATTATTTATTTATTTATTTTTGGCTGTGCTGGGTCTTTGCTGTGGCTCATGGCTTTCTCTGGTTGCGGCGAGGAGTGGCTACTCTCTAACAGTGATGTGTGGGCTTCTTACTGCAGTGTATTCTCTTGTTGCGGAGCACAGGCTCTAGGTGAATGGGCTTCAGTAGTTGTGGCACACGGCATGTGGGATCTTTCCCGACCAAGGATTGAACCTGTGTCCCTTGCATCGGTAGGCAGATTCTTAACCATTGGAGCACCAGGGAAGTCCCAAATCACCCAATTTAATGACATCCCAAGCTTTGTCTTTTCAAAGACCCTTTAACAGTCTGTATTCTCAAGATCTTTAATTATTCATCCATCAGACAGGGAGTGGGTGCTGGGGACATGGCAGAGAACAAACTGGCCATGGCCTCTGCTCTCATGGAGCTTACAGTTGAGTGTGGACACAGATATTCACCAATAAAGTGTGATGTTGGCTAGAAGGAGGTGAGGAAAGAAAGCAATGGATGCCTAGTACAAAGTAACTTGGCGCTGATTTTCTTCAAAAAGACGCATGGAAATGTAAATTGGTACAGCCACAGTATGGAGATTCCTTAAAAAAACTAGGAATAAAACTACCATATGCAACAGTCTCACTCCTCGGCATATACCCTGAGAAAACCATAATAAAAAAAGACACATGTATATTCACCCAATATTCATTGCAGCACCTACAATAGCTAGGACATGGAAGCAACCTAGATGTCCATCAGCAGGTGAATGAATAAAGAAGCTGTGGTACACACACACACACACACACACACACACACAAACAATGGAATATTACTCAGTCATAAAAAGAAATGCATTTGAGTCAGGTCTAATGAGGTGGATGAATCTAGAGCCTATTATACAGAGTGAAGTAAGTCAGAAAGAGGAAAACAACTATCATACATTAACACATATATATGGGCTCTAGAAAGATGGTACAGATTAACCTATTTGCAGGGCAGCAGTGGAGATGCAGACACAGAGAACAGACTTGTGGACACAGCCGGGGAAGGAGAGGGTGGGACGAATAGAGAAAGTAACATGGAAATGTATACATTACCATATGCAAAATAGATAGACAGTGGGAATTTGCTGTATGGCACAGGGAGTTAACTCTGTGACAACCTAGAGGGGTGGGGTGGGGTGGAAGGTGGGAGGGAGGTTCAAGATGGAGGGAACATATGTATACCTATGGCTGATTCATGCTGATGTATGGCAGAAGCCAACACAATATTGTAATGCAATTAAAAATAAATAACTAGAAAAAACCCCATCTCTCTGAGGCTATTGCAACCCCATGGACTGCAGCATGCCAGGGTTCCCTGTCCATCACCAACTCCCAGAGCTTACTCAAACTCATGTCCACTGAGTTGGTGATGCTATCCAACCATCTCATCCTCTGCCATCCCCTTCTCCTGCTTTCAATCTTTCCCAGCATCAGGGTCTTTTCCAGTGAGTCAGTTCTTCCCATCAGGTGGCCAAAATATTGGAGTTTCAGCTTCAGCATTGGTCCTTCCAATGAATATTCAGGGCTGATTTCCTTTAGGATTGACCGGTTTGACCTTCCTGCCATCCAAGGGACTCTCAAGAGTCTTCTCCAACTTCTTCAGCACTCAATTTTCTTTATAGTCCAACTCTTACATCCATACACGGACAACTGGAAAAACCATAGCTTTGACTAGACAGACCTTTGTTGGCAAAGTAATGTCTCTGCTTTTTAATATGCTGTCTAGGTTGGTCATAGCTGTTCTTCCAAGGAGCAAGTGTCTTTTAATCTCATGGCTGCAGTCACCATCTGCAGTGATTTTTGGAGCCCAAGAAAATGAAGTCTGTCACTGATTCCATTGTTTCCCCATCTATTTGCCATGAAGTGATGGCACTGGATGCTGTGATCTTCGTTTTTTGAGTGTTGAGTTTTAAGCTAGCCTTTTCATTCTCCTCTTTCACTTTCATCAAGAGGCTCTTTAGTTCCTCTTCACTTTCTGCCATAAAGGTGGTGTTGGGCTGTTCCAATGCAAAGCTAGACTCGTGTTTCCTTTCCAGGCGGTGCCCCATGGCTTCTTCCAGAGGGGCTAACATTGCAAGTCTCTGACTTTGCTGCTGGTAACAGGGGCACCAGCCTGGTAGTCTGGATTAAGCACTCTGGCCCTCAGTGGTTGTGCCCAATGGTGGTGGGCAGAACTGGGGCAGGCAGGCTCACGGCTCCTTGTGGAGCCCTGAGCCTAGCTGCTGCCATACCGCTGCTAAGTTCGACTGGATGTACTGCACAAACTTCTCACATGCACAGCTCGTGGCTCCCAACAAGTGAAACTGAAGGCCTGCGCATGCCAAGTGATGTGAATGAATGAACAGTGGATCCTCTTACAATGGTCCTTCCTCTGCTCTCTGAGTCCCTGCAGCTGTAAGCCGAGTGCTGGGGGCGCTGATTTGGAAGCTGATGCAGACGCCTGGGGTGGGCACTCTCTCGAGTCCTGCAGCCCGAGCCCTGTGCCCTGTGTCAGTGTGATGGCTTTCATGGTGGGGGCCACTCCTGGAATGTCATGGGGCTGTCATAGAAGAAAGCGCATTTGTGGAGGACTTTTCGTGTGTTGGGCACCGAGCCAAAGCCTTGTGTATGTCATTTCATTTAATCCTAAAGTCCTTTGATGTCGGCACCTCCTGTTCCTTCCATTTTAGACAGAAGAACCTTGAGTCTCAGAGAGAATAAGTTCCTTGCCTTTGGCAAAACAGCCTGTACACAGCTGAGCTGGGATGGGTCACAGGGTAGGCAGAGTCCAAAGTCCAGCTCTTTCTGCCACCCCTTCTCCCCCTCCACCCTGTGTCATGCACATCCTGCAATCTTCCTGGCTGGAGGCTTTCCTTGGACCCCATAAATGTCAAGCTTGATGTAGTGACAACAGAGAACTTTACTGTGATTTCTGCATTTGAGGCGGATGGGCAATTTATCAACCAGGAGATCCCTAAGACGGCAGTGTGGAGACGGATGGTGTGGCTCTCAGGTGTATAAGAGAAGCTTCCCTAAGCCAGGCTCCTTTCCTTCCAACAGGGTCTAACAGCTGAATCAACGGCAATGGGAGGCTTTAGTGGCTCCTCCACTGCCAGCATGTGTGTCTTGGGTGAGTCCCTGGTGTCCCCAGGTGCCCATGAGCTCTGGCCTTGCTCCGAGCTCTGCTGATCATGACTGGTCAAGCAGTCTGCCCCTGGGATGGAGCCTGTCTGAGTCCCAGTATTGTTGATTGGAGCACTGTCGCTCTGGCTAACTTTTGCCACCTCTTCTAGAAGCCAAGACTGTTTTCTGCACCTCCAAGCACTGCCTAGGGTTCTGCTTAAATCCAGATGGACCTCTGCAATCAGCGAGGACTCCTGCTGGGTGAGTGTATTCACTGGATCCATGGACATCAATAGGAGCTCGATTGGACTCAAATTGCATTCTGTGATTTGGGCCCGAGGTGGTGGTGGGGCCCACTCTACCTCTGAGTCCCTTCCCTCAAGCCTTCAATTGCCCTCCTGCCCTTTCTGGCCCAGTGATAAGATTCTAACACATCTGGCATCTGAGGCTCATGGATTCTACCAGTTGATCCCATCACAAGCTCCAAACTTCTGTGCAGTGAGTGCTGGTACCAAGGATGAGCATGCTTTTAATCAGACCTTGCTGTGCCCTCTTTAGTTGCATACTTGTGTCCTACTCGTTGCGACCCCACAGACTGCAGCCCGCCTGGCTTCTCTGTCCGTGGGGATTCTCCAGGCTAGAATACTGAAGTGGGTTGCTGTGGCCTCCTCTAGGGGATCTTCCCGACCCAGGGATTGAACCTGCATCTCTTACGTCTCCTGCATTGGCAGGTGGGTTCTTTACTACTAGGGCTACCCATGAAGCCCCAAGAATCATTTGGGGGTTAATCCATCCAAAGTGTAAGTTGCTCAATCGTGTCTGACTCTTCGTGACCCCTTGGTCTATAGGCCACCAAGCTCCTCTGTCCATGGGATTCTCTAAGCAAGAATACTGGAATGGATAGTCATTTCCTTCTCCAGGGGATCCTCCTGACCCAGGGATCAAACCTGGGTCCCCTGCATTGCAGGCAGATTCTTTACCTTCTGAAATTCATTATAGGAACTTCCCTGGTTGTCCAGTGGTTAAGAATTCACCGTGCAATGCAAGGGATTCAGATTTGGTCCCTGGTCGAGGAACTAAGATCCCACATGCCACGGGGAAACTAAGCCTGTGCACTGAAAGTAGAGAAGTCTGTGTGCGTCCCAACAAAGACCCAACACAGCCAAAAGAAAAAAAAAATTCATTGTATTTGTTGCTCTTAGCGAAGGTAGGGCTGGGGAGGTGATGGGAGAGAAAACCTGGCCTTTCTCACGGTCAGAAGTATAGCCTGTATCTTTTCCGGACACTGTCTTCTCTAAACCTTTTAGGCAGTGGTTCTTAACCGGGTGAGATGTTGCCTCCTAGGGGAGATTTAGCAATGTCTGGAGATATTTTTGGTATCATAGCTAGAGACTTCTTATTGGCTTCTAGTGGGTGGAGAGGCCAGGGATGCTGCTAAAACCCTGCAATGCGTGAGGCAGCTGCTGCAACAGAGACTTATCCTACACCAAATGTCCAAAATGCCGATGGTGCCAAGGTGGAAAAATGCTTCTGAAAGTGATGGTGGAGCCTCTCTGCTTGAGGCCAGGGACCAGTGTGGATCCTAGTCACTTGTATGCAGAGGCATCCCCTTTTGTTCCGGTTTGTGGTACTTTGATTCTTTTTTTTTTTTTTAATTTATCTTACTTATTATTTTTTTGGCTGCATGGTATTCAGGATCTTGGTTCCCCAACCAGGGATTGACTGTGCCCCCTGCTCACCACAACTAGAGAAAACCCCCCCACATGCAGCAATGAAGACCCATTGCAGGGACTTCCCTGCTGGTCTAGTGTCTATAAGACTACACTGCCAATGCTGGGGGTTTGATGCCTGGTCAGAGAACTAGATCCCATGTGTCAAAACTATAGATCCTAAGACCTGATGCAGCCAAATAAATACATAGTAAAAAAAAAAAAAAAGACCCATTGTAGCCAAAAATAAATAAAATCAATCAATCAATCAAAGGAATGATTTCATTGAGCGCAGACTCTTGAATCTCTTCATACATAGAAAGGGCTTCCCTGATGGCTCAGATGGTAAAAAATCTGCCAGCAATGCAGAAGACCCAGGTTCAATCCCTGGGTTGGGAAGATCCCTTGGAGCAGGGAATGGCAACCCACTCCAGTTTTCTTGCCTGGAGAATCCCAAGGACAGAGGAGCCTGGTGGGCTACAGTCCATAGGGTAGAAAAGAGTTGGACATGACAGAATGATTTTCACTTTTTTCATACATAGAAAAGAGCTAAATTCATTAACTTGAGATGTCTGATTTTTCTTTAATTAACAGTAATCTTTTAATGTTCTGACTACCTGTTTTTTTTCTTTTTTCCAAAAAGTCCTGTATATCCTGGCTCCTCTCTTCCCTCTTCAGAGAAGTCCCTCAGAGCTATCTGAGAGGCTGCTTCCTAGGCTTACCTCCTCAGCAAGTCTACCAAATAAAACAAAATTCTCAGCTTTTAGGCTGTGCTTTTTTTTTTCCAGCCCACAGGACCCACGGTCTAAACCCATGACCAAGGCCCTTTCTGCCATTTCCTCATCACTGTCCTGCTAGCTGCTTTTTTAGACTCATTCTGCATCCTCCAGGTTTCCTTCCATGATAGGATTTGAGAGCCAGACAGAAAGGACCCTGTACTTAAGTCACCGGAAGAGACCTGTTGATGGCTCTCCAGGCCAGAAAAGACCCCGTTCTTAGAACAGAAAGGCCACCCACCCCTCTGAACTGGAAGTGAACATGCTTTCCCTCGCTCCATGTGCAGCAGAGAATTTCTTGCTAAAGAAGCAAAAGCTAAAATCAAACTCCAATTGAGTTCGCCGCACCACCCCCCCTCCCCCCCAGGGTTTAGCAGGATTCTCTGTTCTGGATTAGAAGCAGGCTTCCCTGCTGTGCCTCAGAGGACATTCTGTTCAAAGTCCTCATTCTGCTCTCGGTGAAGCTAAGGCCCAGTGAAGGGAGTGACTTGCCCACAGCCTCCCAGGTGACTGGTGCTGGAGCCCAGACCAGAAGCCAAGCTGCTCAGGGTTGACCCCACTCCAAGTCACTGGGTACAGGAACTCAAGAGGTGGAAAGTGTTATGGATGAATTCTAGCGCGTCCCAGCACACCTGCTGCCTTTCAGTGGTGGGAGGGACACTTACCTTCTGACCCCAGCTCCCCGGCTGACTCCCTGGCTGACTCCCTGGCTGACTCCCTGGCCAGGAATGATATGGACGGCACCCATCCACCTGGCATTTACATCCAGCATCTTATTTGATCCTTGCTTCCTCTGTGAAGGAGGCAGAGCTGAAATCACTAGTTCCCACTTTATAGGGATTGAAGCCAAGGTGCAACTTAAATGACTTTCAAAGGTCACACATCTATTGCAGAAGGGGAATTAGGACCCAGATCTTCTTGTTCAAAATTCCTGGAGGCCATGCCCTGCAAGTGAGTGGGCTGGCTACTGCTTCTCTTTCCTCTTCTGCTCTGCTCCCCTCCAGGAATGCAAGGCAGATGCTGCCCTAGGGCCCTTCTCCTCCTTGTGCCTGTCTTCTTTCCCTTCCATATCCATGAACATGTTAGTCCTTCCCCTAACCTCTTCCTGGTCCCTTTATCCTTCAGAAAGAGTTAGTTGCTCAGTCATGTCAGACTCTTTGTGACCCCATGGACTGTAGCCCTCCAGGCTCTTTTGTCCATGGGATTCTCCAGGCAAGAATACTGGAGTGGGTTGCCATTTCCTCCTCCAGGGGATCTTCCCAACCCAGGGATCGAACCTGGGTCTCCTGCATGGCAGGCGGATTCTTTACTATCTGAGCCACCAGGAAAGCCCTTTTCTTAAACACACTACACAGACAGAGTGTGGGCCATCTCAGAAGGCGATAGTGACCTGATGCAGGCTTGGTCCCTTGGTGGGGACTGGGTGGTTTGCACACGTGCATCTGTACCCTGGGGCTTAGGCTGCAAGCAGATTCCTGGGGGCTGGGAGGGGAAGGATTTTGGAATGGGGCTCGGGACTTCCTCTGAGTTTGGGTCGCCTCTCAGGTTCCCACTCAGATACTCTCGGTGGCTGAGTCTCAGTTTTTTCCTCTGCAGAATGGAGTGGGCTCCTCCTTGGCCCCCTTCCATTTGGGAGCTAATTCTGCCAAACAAGGGGTTAAAAATGTAATTGTGCTTAATGCAGATAGAGGCCTGGCCTGCTTATTTGCATGTAAGCATCTCGTGACAATGTACAACCTTGATGTACTCCTTTCCCTATTTGAAACCAGTCTGTTGTTCCATGTCCAACTCTAACTGTTGCTTATTGACCTGCATACGATTTCTCAGGAGGCAGGTAAGGTGGTCCGGTATTCTCATCTATTTAAGAATTTTCCATAGTTTGTTGTGATCTACACAGTGAAAGGCTTTGGTGTAGTCAATAAAGCAGAAGTAGTTGTTTTCCTGGAACTCTCTTGCTTTTTCGGTGATCCAATGGATGTTGGCAATTAGATCCCAGTCCTTGCCCTGGAAATTTGCATCTATTATCCAGGTCCGTCCTTGGTGATTCCCCACTAGACAGGTGTAAGGAGTTCAGCTCTCTCCTCTTTGGCTCTAAGAGCCTCACTTCTGCTCTCCTGGCCCCAGAGGGGATCTTAGCCCCAACCTGCCTCTGCTATCCTGGCTGCAGGCTGTCTCCCAGGCTCCCAACTGTCCTTCTGTAGAATAGCCTCCAAGGCTCAGCCAGGGAGATGCGGAGCCTGAACTGGGCTGGTGTGCATGTGTTGAGTGGGACAGGGCTCGCATGGGAGGAGGGATGGCTTCACTGCCCACGTGAACATAAAAGACCCAGGGTGTATTTGTATGCACACCCACAGACACTCACGTACACACTCATGCACACGCGCATACAAAAGCACACACATTTACCTTGAGCCCTCTGTTCCCTTGCCCCTATCCTCAGTCATCTTTATGCAACGTCTCGTTTGCTGTGAAACAGAGCTTGACATGTGTTTTATGTGAGGTCACCCAGGTAAAAGGTTGCAGGGAGGATGGTAGGAGGGTCAGGACAGGTCTTGGGTTGTATGGCCCAGCCCTGCTCCTGAGGGGCAGACTGGACCCTGGGCTCCCCCAGCATAGTCCTGTCCTTTCTAGCACAGCAGTCTCCCCAGGAAGCCAGCCCTGTAGCCTCTCCTTCAGTCCTACCCATGAAAGCCTGGGAAGTTGTGGTAGGGGCTGCCACATCCAAAGACAAAGGGAAGTCCCTGGGGTGTGAGAGATGGCTGGAGGGAGGAGAAGAGCTTTCGTGGAAAGTGGTCAGGATCAGTCCAGGGCCACATGGTGGGCTGGACTCCCTCTGCTCAATGTCATTGCCAGATTATCTGAATTAGGCTCTGCTTCCCTGAGGACTCAGTTGGTGAAGAATCGGCCTGCAATGCAGGAAACACAGGAAATGTGGCTTTGATCTCTAGGTCGAGAGGATCCCCTGGAGGAGTAAATGACAACTCACTCCAGTGTTCTTACCTGGAGAATCCCATGGACAGAGGATCCTGGAAGGCTACAGTCCAAAGGATTACAAAGAGTCAGACCTGACTGAGTGATTAAGCACGCACTATGGAGAGTGAGGGGAGGGAGTGGGGAGTTGCCGATGGGGAAGCAGGCCATGGATGTGGTCACTGAACAGCACTGTGCGCTGGGGCAATAGAACTGGGAGGGAAGAATATTGGAAATAAAAGGAAAAATAAACAAATGGGACCTAATTAAAATTAAAAGCTTCTGCACAACAAAGGAAACTATAAGCAAGGTGAAAAGACAGCCTTCAGAATGGGAGGAAATAATAGCAAATGAAGCAACTGACAAAGAACTAACCTCAAAAATATACAAGCAACTCCTGCAGTTCAATTCCAGAAAAATAAATGACCCAATCAAAAAATGGGCCAAAGAACTAAACAGACATTTCTCCGAAGAAGACATACAGATGGCTAACAAACACATGAAAAGATGCTCAACATCACTCGTTATCAGAGAAATGCAAATCAAAACCACAATGAGGTACCATTTCACGCCAGTCAGAATGGCTGCGATCCAAAAGTCTACAAGCAATAAATGCTGGAGAGGATGTGGAGAAAAGGGAACTCTTTTACACTGTTGGTGGGAATGCAAACTAGTACAGCCACTATGGAGAACAGTGTGGAGATTCCTTGAAAAACTGGAAATAGAACTGCCTTATGACCCAGCAATCCCACTGCTGGGCATACACACCGAGGAAACCAGAATTGAAAGAGACACGTGTACCCCAATGTTCATCGCAGCACTGTTTATGATAGCCAGGATATGGAAGCAACCTAGATGTCCATCAGCAGATGAATGGATAAGAAAGCTGTGGTACATATATACAATGGAGTATTACTCAGCCATTAAAAAGAATACATTTGAATCAGTTCTAATGAGGTGGATGAAACTGGAGCTTATTATAGAGTGAAGTAAGCCAGAAAGAAAGACACCAATACAGTATACTAACGTATACATATGGAATTTAGAAAGATGGTAACGATAACCCTGTATGCGAGACAGCAAAAGAGACACAGATGTATGGAACAGTCTTTTGGACTCTGTGGGAGAGGGAGAGGGTGGGACGATTTGGGGGAATGGCACTGAAACATGTATAATATCATATAAGAACTGAATTGCCAGTCTATGTTTGATGCAGGATACAAGATGCTTGGGGCTGGTGCACTGGGATGACCCGGAGGGATGGTACGGGGAGGGAGGTGGGAGGGGGGTTCAAGATGGGGAACATGTGTATGCCCGTGGCGGATTCATGTTGATGTGTGGCAGAACCAATACAATATTGTAAAGTAATTAGCCTCCAGTTAAAATAAATAAATTTAAATTAAAAATAAAATAAAATAAACCTTTAACATTAAAAAAAAGAGAGAACTGGGAGGGATCTTCCCAACCAGGGGTCAAACCCAGGTCTCTCACATTGCAGGCAGATTCTTTACCAGCTGAGTCACCAGGGAAGCCCAAGAATACTGGAGTGGGTAGCCTATCCCTTCTCCAGCAGATCTTCCCAACCCAGGAATCATACCAGGGTGTCCTGCATTGCAGGTGGATTTTTTTTTACCAGCTGAACTATAACGGAAGCCCATGTAGTGTTATGGGCCACATCTAATCAGCTGAAGGTCACATGAGAAAACAAACTGAGGTCTCCTGAGGAAGAGAGAATTCTGCCAGGAGATGGCCTTCAGATTCAAGCTGTAGCATCAACTAACGCTTTCATGAGTCTCCCGTCTGCTGACCAGCCATTTGGATTTTGAACTTGCCAGCCTCCACAACTGTATGAGCCAATTCCTTTTCCTCTGGAGGATTCTGATTAATATAGAGCCTTCTGGGAGTGCCTAGGAAGGTACTGGGGGTATGGAATGGTTCCTGAAGGAGGCAGGCTGGGCTATGAGAGGCCTGCAGCTAAGGAGGAGGAAGGGAGGGGGTCTGAGATCAGGCACCAGGAGGGCGGGAGGGCTGCAGCTGGGTTAATGGGACTGGGTCAGTCTAGAGTGTGAGCAGTTGCAAACTACCTCTGTGGTCTCAGACAAGGCCCTTGACTTCTTTGAACATCAGAGTCCTCCACCGTGAAATTCGAACACAGTCCCTGTGTCTGATCAGGTCACACAAGATGACTGTTCTGTTGCTCCCCTGCTTGACCAGGACCTGTGTCACCTACATCCTACTCACCTGGATGACCCTCCCTTTTAATCAGTAGAAAGTGAAAGTGAAAGTGAAAGTGAAGTCGCTCAGTCGTGTCTGACTCCTTGCCACTCCATGGACTGTAGCCTACCAGGCTCCTCTGTCCATGAGATTTTCCAGGCAATAGTACTGGAGTGGGTTGCCATTTCCTTCTCCAGGGGATCTTCCCAACCCAGGGATCGAACCCAGGTCTCCTGCATTGTAGACAGACGCTTTACCATCTGAGCCACCAGGAAAGTCTTGCCCTGGGCCCCTGCTAGTGATTGTTTTAATCTTTAAATCAGAACTATCTCCACTCTGATAGTTAATCAAAGGAGTGGTGATGGGTGTTCCCCTCTGCTGGTTTCCCTGGCAACCACTGAGCCAATTCCCCTGTAACTAGTAATCTCCCTCTTTCTCTGCTGCCACGTCCTGCCCATCATTTGCCACACACGTGGCATGTTGCTCCAGGACCTTGCTCTGGACGTGTAAGCTCCCCTGCCCATTAAACCATTGATGTCTCTGTTGCTGACCGCAGGCTCTTTCTTAGGCTTTGAGGTTGGGGAAGTGCCTGACTTCAGATGGTAAAGAATTAGGTGGCAATGTGGGAGACCTGGGTTCGATCCCTGGGTTGGGAAAATCCCCTGGAGAAGGGCATGGCAGCCCACTCCAGTATTCTTGCCTGGAGAATCCCCATGGACAGAGGAGCCTGGCGGGCTAGTCCATGGGGTTGCAAAGAGTTGGACACCACTGAGCGACTCAGTACAGCACAGCACAGGGGTGCAGCCCCACATCCAACAACCACCTTCAAAGAGCTTCAGGGAAGATGCAGATAAGATGCTGGAGGTGGGCGACATGGTAGATGGTGAGGAGCTGAGGGAGACGGGGGTCATGTGGCCCCTTTGAGGCTCTTGTCAGCAGTGTGGTGGTGGCTGTGCTTACTGGGGGCTTGATGTCACTTCCTTTAGACCTGGAACATGCAGGGCAGCAGCAGTGGTGCAAAGGATTGGCTTGGCTGAGAGGGGAAGATAAGGAATTTCTTCTCTGACTTGCCACAGGGACCCTTCCGGCCTCTGTGTTCCCATCTGTCAAATGGGGATGGAAGTTGTCTCAAGAATCAAATGAGCTCCTATGAAAATGAATAATGTGACAGAATCCAGTGTGTTAGTACTATAACATCAGCGGAAGGGGAACAGTGAGTGGGCTGGGCCTGGACTGGTCGGAGCTGGTGTGACCCCACCTGCAGTTCCCTCTGCTGTCGCCCAGCAGATTTTGGCCTTGAGAGTGAGTGCCTCCTTGGCTGTTACTCCTCTGGGCCTCACTCACTTGCTCCCAGTCTGGGCCCTGGAGATGAGAGCTGCCATTAGTACGCACAGGAGGTGGGGCCACTCTGGGTGGCCTGCTGGATTTTTAGGTTCTTTCAAAGGCTTGGTTGGGGCTCCCCAGGTGGCTCAGTGGGAAAGAATCTGCCTGCCCATGTAGGAGACATGGGTTCAATCTCTGCATTGGGAAGATCCCCTGGAGAAGGAAGCGGCAACCCACTCGAGTATCCTGGCCTGGGAAATCCCATGGACAGAGGAGCCTGGTGGGTACAGTCCATGGGGTCTTGAAGAGTCGGACCTCGTTGGTGTTTTTGCAGGTGGCGCTCTGTCCAAGGTGACCACGCCACACTGGCTGGGGTGGCGAGCTCCTCTAGTGTCCTGGTTCTCAGAGTTGGGGCCAGACCTGCGGCAGCAGCATCCCCTGGGAACTCACTAGAGACGCAAATCCTCAGCCCCACCCCAGACCCCCTGACTCAGAAACTGGCAATGAGGCCAGAAAGCTGCACTTTAACAAGCCCTCTGGGGGATGGCAAGTGCCACTGGGCTGTGGGCGATTGGCAGGGGCGAGAGGGTCCTTGGTTGAAACACAGACACAATTCACCTGCACAGAAAGCAATGCGCTCTTTCTCTGCTTCCTCTTCAGCCACCTTCCCCTCTTTCTCCTTCTTCCCTTTTAAAATTATTTTAATTTTTAAAAATTTTATTTTTAAATTTCTCTTTATTTTTGGCTGCACTGGGTCTTCGTTGCTGCTCTTGGGCTTTTCTCTAGTTTTGGAGAGCGGGGACTGCTCTCTAGTTGCAATGTGAGGGGGTCTCATTGCAAGGGCTCCTTGTTGCTGAGCACAGGTTCTAGGCGTGCAGGCTCCAGTAGTTCCCGCACACGGGCCCAGTAGTTGTGGCTCCCGGGCTCAGCAATTGTGGCCCACGGGCTTGACTGCTCTGCGGCATGTGGAATCTTCCCAGACCAGGGATCAAACCTGTGTCCCCTGCATTTGCAGGCAGATTCTTATCCACTGCACCAACAGGGAAGTCCTCCCCCTTCCTTCTTCATCTCTTTTTCTTTTTTTTTCAAAAGCATGAAATCAACCTCAACCATGGGAGGTCCCAAAGATTCTCTGACTCCCTGGCTCATGTTGGATCCTGTCTCTAACCCTGCTTCCACCCTGAAAAGAGGCCAGATGATTCACAAGTATCTAAAGTGGAAGTGAAATTGAAGTCGCTCAGTTGTGCCTGCCTCTTTGTGACCCCATGGACTGTAGCCTATCAGGTTCCTCAGTCATGGGATTTTCCAGGCAAGAGCGCTGGAGTGGATTGCCATTTCCTTCTCCAGGGGATCTTTCCGACCCAGGAATCGAACCCGGGTCTCTCGATTGCAGGCAGACGCTTTACTAGGAACAAGAGAAACATAAATTTAAACAATTTGAGGGGTAACCTTGAGCCCCACAATGGTACAGGTCAGAAAGCTGGGCCAAGCATGGCATTGGTGAAAGTGAAAGTGAAGTCGCTCAGTTGTATCCGACTCTTTGCGACCCCATGGACTGTAGCCTATCAGGCTCCTCCGTCCACGGGATTTTCCAGGCAAGAGTGCTGGAGTGGATTGCCGTTTCCTTCTTCAGGGATCTTCCCGACCCAGGAATCAAACCCGGGTCTCCCGCATTGCGGGCAAACGCTTTACCGTCTGAGCCACCATGGCGTCGCTAAGAATAGGCAGAAGCAAGGTCTCTCCTGAAATGCAGGTAGGAGTGTAGACTGGTACCCTTCTTTGGGAAGGCAATCTGGTAATTTAGTGCGATTTATTTTTTGTAATTACTATTTTAAAAACATTTATTTATTTGGCTGCGCTTAGTCGTAGTTGTGACATGTGGGATCTTGTTCCCTGAGCAGGGATCAAACCCAGGCCCCCTGTATTGGGAGCACAGGCTCGTAGCCACTGGATCACCAGGGAAGCCCCTTTAATTATTTTTACTGAATACACCTGACATAGTGTTTACTGTGCTTTAGCCACTCTTCTAGGCAACGTTTAGGGCTTTCCTGGTGGCTAGTCAGTGAAGAATCTGCCTGCAGTGCAGGAAACCCAGACTTGATTCCTGAGTCAGGAAGATCCCCTGGAGAAGGGAATGGCAACCCACTCCAGTATTCTTGCCTGGGAAATCTCATGGACAGAGGAACCTGGTGGGTTACAGTTCATAGGATTGTAAGGAGTCAGACAGGACTGAGCGACTAACACTTTCACCTCACTTTCTAGGCAGTTTACAAATTCTGACTCCAGTCGTTACTAAGTTACTTAACTGACTACGCATATGCTTTCTGAGGGGTGTTCCTGGTAGCTCAGACAGTAAAGAATCTGCCTGCCAATGCAGGAGACTTGGGTTCAATCCCTGGATCAGGAAGATCCCATGGAGAAGGGAACGACCGCCCACTCCGAGTATTCTTGCCTGGAGAATTCCATGGACAGAGGAGCCTGGAGGGCTATAGTCCATGGAGTGGCAAAGAGTCTGACACAACTGAGCGACTAACACACATACACGGCTTATTATCCAAGGATCCTATCCATAGGAACGGGTTGTGGAGAAGGTCTCCACTGATGGATAAAGGGACATAAAAAAGTCATAAAGATATGGAAGGACAGATGTTCTGTTTGCAGCAGAGGGGAGCTGGCGGCCTGCCTTGGCGTCCATCAGTGTGGGATGGACAAGTGGCCTGTGATGGGCGTGCCTGCCACAGTGTTGCAATCGTCTAGCAAGTCACTGACAGCAAAGATAGGTCTTAAAAAAGTGTTGACCAAAAAACGTATAATGCAGACTAAAAATTCATAACGCAACACCATTTATGAAAATTCAAAGCACGTACTGCTAACAATGTTCCATAATTTACAGGGATGTATACATAGTTAAGGATATGCAGCAGATGTATCAGAGCAGGTGCCGATGTGGAGGAGACGGACTCAGAGTGGGGACGGGGATGAGGGGACAGAAGGAAGACAAGAGGGGACCTTGCTTTATCTGGACGCTGTCTTAATAATGTGCTAGGGATGGATGAATGTGATGAACCTGACTGTCTGCGCTTCTGCCCTATAACAAAAAAAGAAAATGAAGCCACCTGTCGACTTAAAGCTGAAAAAAAAACCAGGTTGGAGGGCCAGGGGCTGAGCCTGCAGCCAGAATGTGGTATGTGGCCAGAATTTGACTCAAACTAGTCACTCAAATATCTAAAATGAGAGTAATAATAATAGAGATAATAATATTAATAGTAATAGTAATGATATTATCAATAATAGTAGCAGTAATATTAGTATAATAATAGTAACCATAAGAAAATGGTTAGGATAGTGGTGTTGCAAGTTCTAAAGTGATTGACCCACAGCAGGCACCCGACAGAGACCTGTTTCTTGCTTTTCTCATAAGAGGCATTCTCGAAAGTTGGAGGTCAGAGGTCAGAGGTTGCTTATGCCTTGACAGTCCTACAGAACCACACTTTTGAGTACAACGATCTCAGGGTCAGGGCAGGCTGTGCAGGTGGAAACTTAGAAACACAGCGTTGTTTCTTCTGCACAAAAGGAGAGAGACTAGTATAAGGAGCCCTCCTGACCCCAGGTTCAGCATCTCAACATCTGGCCAGTCTGGGGGAGCTTTGATGGAAGGGACCATAGTTAAGAAGAAGAATGCCTGATATTTGTATAGAATATTATTAAGTCCTATACACAAAAGCCTTTTGCATAAAGTATTTCGTTCAATTTTCATAGTAACCCATGAAGTAGACATTGTTATTCCCATTTTAGAGATGGAAAGAGTGAGGTCTGGAGCAGCGAGGTCACTTGTCTTGGATGGCTCTGCACTGGCCCTGGGAGTTCTGGCTACCAACCCATCTCTCTTATGCTATGAATGCTTTGAACAGCTGTTGTTAATGCTTCTCTACCACTCATTAGTGGGATGGTCTTGCGTGATCCCTCCCCTGCTCCTGGGCTTTGCCTTTAGTTGACCCCGAGAGGCCTTTCCTTGGCCTGGGGAACGTCTGAACATCCCCCTGGGCCCTCTCAGAGCTCCGTGCCATCATTCCCCGGTGTGTCCTACTTAATGGGAAGTGGAGCAGCTTAGAAACAGCCCAGAAAGCAGAGTGAGGCAGCCCACATAGTCCCACAGCCCCCACTCCAGGTGCCCAGCGCTGGCTCTGGCCCACCGGCTGGGGATAGGAGCCCCCGGGAGGTGGCAGTGATGGTGAATGGGCCAGGAGAGGCTTCCCTCATTTCCACCTAGAGTTCATTTTGGCTGCTGGGGCTCAAGGACTGGAGACCTGGTAGCTTAAGAGATGCTGGGGAAGAAAACCGGGGGATTTCTGGAACTTCCTCTGGGGACACTCAGCTCCCAGCCAGCACTGAAACCAGCTTCCAGAAACAGATTTCTTCTTTTTTAAGCTACTTTTTCTCCCCACGGTGACCCACTTTTGTAGCTAAGGCCCCAAAGGCACTCCAGTCACCTCTCTGAGTCATTTTCCTGAAGCATGGGCTCCCTAGCCAGTCCTTACTCCCTGCACGGTGGTTGGGAGGCAGGAACACCCAGCATCTTCTGGGGTGGGGGTGGGGGGCCCAGGGGCTTAGGGTGCCTGGAGCCACCACTTACTTCCTCAATCTGAAGCCCTGGCTGGGTTCCTGAGATGCTAATGGGAACGTCTGCTCCTGAGTTCTCCATGACTGGCAGGTGCGTTTGGGAGATGACCATGGGCGAGAGGGGCACGACAGACAAGGAAGTGATGGGTCCTGCCAGAGAAGCACCATCCAAGGCCCATTCAACATCTCCATATTGACTCCCTCCTCACCATCCAGCCTTGGAGGACACGGAGGGGCTCGTGCAGCTGCGGTGCAGCTGGGGGCTTGGGGGCAGGGTGGGAGTTGATGGTAATTCCTATGGCAGCAGGTGGAGAGTTCCTGCTTCTAGATGAGAACAGTGGTGGTGCTAGTAGTGAAAAAGAACGGGCCTGCCAATGCAGCAGACCTAAGAGACTGGGGTTCCATCCCTGGGCTGGGATGATCCCCTGGAGGAGGGCATGGCAGCCCACTCCAGTATTCTTGACTGGAGAACCCCATGGACAGAGGGCTATGGTCCACAGGGTTGCGAAAAGTCAGACACGACTGAAGCGACTTAGCACACACACGCAGGAAGAAAAGGACCACGTCACTGCCCTCAGGGAGTTGCAGCTTCATTGTATACGCACACGTGCACAAGCACACACAGGCATGCCCGCACTCTTCCACAGACAGGGAAGTCATTAAAGAACAATTAATCACTTGAGTCCTTCTGTTGTAACTGAGGATTCCTGAGGAGTAACCAGTCCAACTGGAACAAATGAAGAAGGCTTTTCAGCGGGAGTAGCATTGGCATCTTTGTGTGTGGGAATGTGTAGGAACAGCATTCAGGCAGGGGAACACCATGAACAAAGGGGTGGGGACTCAAACAAGCCTTGTTTGCTCAGAGGGCCCTGTGGGAGACCTGTCTGCCCCGGACCGTAGTCCTCTTGGTGTGGCCTCGGAGAGCCCAGAGCGGGAGGTAAAGGCAGGCAGAACTGGGAGCCTGGGAGACCCTGGATTTCAAATGCTACCACACTTTGGTGAATCTGGGCTCCAGAGGAGGGTTCTGAATTATCTAGTCAAGCCCAGAGGTGGGAGCAGGTACAGGAGGGCACTGTGGATGCCTCGGCGGGACCAGCAGGGCCTGTTTGCCTTGGTTGCTGTGAACCCGAGGTGCCTCTTCCCAGGCTCTCTCCTGTTTCCTATGCTCATCTCCTTTTCCATGGAATAGGGATAATGAGGGTCATCATGGGTATTAAGTGAGGAGGCATCTAACCTCTTAGGATGAGGTCTGGCCCTCACAGGTGTCCTGTGACCAGAGCTCTTTTGTTTATGGGGTGCCTCCGTTCCTCACCTGGCTGATGCCTTAGCATCCCTTAAGCTTTGTTGTTCAGTTGTGTACAACACTTTGCAACCCCATGGACTGCAGCATGCCAGGCTTCCCTGTCCTTCACCATTTCCCAGAGTTTGCTCAATTTCTTGTCTGTTGAGTCGGTGATGCCATTCAACTATCTCATCCTCTGTTGTCCCCTTCTCCTGCCTTCAATCTTTCCTAGCATCAGGGTCTTTTCCAATGAGTTGGCTCTTCACATCAGGTGGCCAAAGTATTGGAGTTTCAGCTTCAGCGTCAGTCCTTCCAGTGAACATTCAGGATTGATTTCCTTTAGGATTGACTGGTTTGATCTCCTTGCAGTCCAAGGGACTCTCAAGCATCTTCTCCAACACCACAGTTCAAAAGCATCAGTTCTTCGGCACTCAGCCTTTTCTACTGTCCAGCTCTTAGATGCATAATTGATACTGGAAACACCAAAGCTTTGACTATAAAGCTTAGCTAGGCCTGGGGCCTCTGCACTCTGACACACCTGAGCACACCTGTGACATGGCCCTGAGGGTGATGCATCCATACTGACTGAGGTCTCCCAGGCATGTGGCTTATTTGGTCTCTGTGTCCCCAGTGCCTACCCCTAGCTCCTGCCTTCCAGGAGAGGCTCAGGAACATTTATGAATGAATGAAAATGTGTCAGTGCTTTGTAAATAGGCAAGAATTTACAGAAATTAGTTAATGTGCTTCTCCAGAGAGTGAGGCTTGGGCAAACACACAATGAAGTAAACAGAGCCTGATTTCAAGGTCAAGGCCAGATTGGAGCCCGGGACTGTGGGACACTTTGTGGGTGGGGAAGGGGTGGGGCCACACCCACTGATGCCCTCTCCCTACAGCCCCTCTGCCAGCCCAGGGCCCAGGTTCCCCTAGCACTGCAGAAGGCAGCCTATAGCAGCAAGATCATCACCTTTTCATTGGAAATTTATATCCCTCCCCCAATTTAATTTTTTTGTCCTGATTATAAAATCAATCATTGTAAGACACACAAGCTTCAAATGGGAAGGAATTATTGAGCATATTTAACATGAAAAGTAAAAAATATCCCTTCTAATCTTCCCTGAGTCCTGTGAAATAGCATTTGTGTGTCCTTATAGATGTTTTTCTGGTTTATCCACTAACCTTGATGATTTATTTATTTATCTATCTACTTATTTACTTATGTTACAAAGGTAGGATCCTGCTAAGAGTAGTTCTGCAATTTCCTTTTATTACCTATGAATGTATCATGGCCATTGTGGGTTTCTTTAAAAAAAAATCTATACCGTATTCTTTTTAATGGTTATATAATATTCTGTGCTATGCATGACGTACCACTTATTTAACTAATCCTTGACTGATGGACCTGTGGATTGTTCTAAATGGAAATTGCATTCTGAAGGAGGCCTGAGTGGTGAGGGCTGATGCAGGCACAGTGCTCTCAGGATTTTAGGTGTGATGGTTTCCTTCTTTCTCCCATCCCTCTCTCCTGATGATGCCTTTACGTGATGGCAAAAACCACCTATCCCTCCCGCATCCACATCCCCCCTCCTCTGACCCCCTGCGCCTCCCCCAGGGCTGGTGATGTCACAGGTCCCTCGTATGCCCCTACCCACCTATCTTCATCTTACATCTTTGACAACCCTGTGGGATTGTTTGTCCTCCTTCCCAGGATCTGGCAGCCCACTTGCCTGGCTCAGATCTCCTTGTTTACTCAGCTTGGGGGGTGGAGGGTCTTTGGGAGTGGAGGGTCTTGGCACATGCCCAGGGCCTTGGGGAGGGCCTGAGCCAGGTCACACAGTGAAGGCCAGGACAGAGGAGGTGAGGGAGGGGGCCAGTTGCAGGAGTGGTGGTGGTTAGATGGGCAGGCTATCCCCTTCCACAAGGAGGGCAGCCAGGGAGGACTGAGACTGCTGATCCTCCTGGCATTTGGGATTTGACGATGCAAATGAGGCCTCTTGTGACTATGAATATTCATGAAGCGCTCTTCCTTCTGAGCAGTGGGGATTCCTCCAGGCTGGCTAATGAACCTGGCCAGGCAGAGGACGGCATGTGGTCCCTCTTCATCCTGTCTTTCCTCTCTCCCACCCTCCTCTTCCCCTCCTGACTTATAAGGTGGGGCAGAGGTAGAACCAGGGCAGCCAGGCCTACATTCTGTGTTTGGTCCCCAATTTGTAGGTTTCAGTCTGACTTTGGATTCCTCCTTGTCCTTCTCTTCTCCCATGAAAACCATGACTAACACCACCTCTAGGAAGGAGCCTGGGGCAGGTGCAGGGGGGAATCACAGGGAGCTAGGTAGAATCCTAGGTGCTGTTGAAACTGATGGCGAAATTGAGGGTAAGAATGCAAAGGGCTTGTCCTAGTCATAAGGCAAGTAGGTGACAGAGTCAGAGTGAAGCCCAGGTATCTCAACTCTTGATGGAGTTTGCCAGGGGGCTCGGCGATAAAGAATCCGCCTGTCAGTTTAGGAGACGTGGGTTCGATCTGTGGGTGAGCCCCTGGAGAAGGAAATGGCAACTCACTCCAGTATTCTTCCCTGGACAGATCTACAGACAGAAGAGCCTGGTGGGCTACAGTCCATGGAGTTACAAAGAGTGGGACACGACTGAGTGACTGAACACATATTTTCTGACTCTTGGCATCGTACCTTCCAGCTCACCCCTGAAGCCTGATTAGCCCATTCGCTGAGCCCCTTGTCATCCGTTCTTGGAACCCCTGGCCACCTCTGTATCCGGGACGCCCTGCAAGCCTTCTTAGCTAAAGTACTCACTCCACACATGGTATAGAGGTCTTAGCTGGGTTGTTTATCTTTTTGGGGGAGGCGCTCCTGTTTCCTGAACCTTAAGTTGGGAGTTCATGTATTATATATCCAGCCAGAGGTGTGGGGGTCCCTACTATCTGAATTCAAATCAAGGCATGTGGTCTGATGACTATGACCATCTGCTAGGGACCACAGGCAAGAATATGTGAAGTCCAGGTTGGAGTAGCCTGTAAAAAGATATACGAGAATGGATTGAATCACAGAATGAGGCAGAAGAAAGGCATCACAGAGGTCATTTCTTGGCCAATGGATTTAAGCTTTATTTTTTTTTCGACCACCAGACCTTTTTTCAAGTGAAATCCTACCCGAAGCCTTCCAAATAAAAAAGACAAGAGTAGGGCTGCTCCTGGTGCAGGATGAGATGAGGGGCCCGCCGTCCCCTTGCTGACTCCTCCCCTCATCTCCTTAGCAACAATCCCTGAGCTCCCTCATTACGTAGATAAAGAAACTGAGGCCCAGAGAGGGACAGGATCCACTGGGAGTCACATAGTTAGTGGCAGAAGCAGAGTTAGGAGTTGAGTCTCAGCGACTTCCCTGGTGGTCCAGTGGTAAAGAATCCACCTTCCAGTGCAGGGGACGTGGGTTCACCCTGGTTGGGAAACTAAGATCTCACAGCCTCAGGTCAACTAAACCTGAGTGCTACAATGAGGAGCCCAAGTCAATGAAGACCCAGCACAGCCAAAAAACAACAACAAAAAAGAAATCTCGTTGCACGTTCTCCTGAGGGACACTGCTTACGAGACCCTGAGTTCTTGAGGGGACCCTTGGATCACTCCTGGGTCAGCCAGGAAAGTGGATCTCCTTTCCCGTCCACCCTCCTCTGACAGCCAGGGTCTTTCAGATACGTGGGCTGCAACCTTGACTCTGTTGACATTTTCCTCAGTGGAGTGGGAGAGGCAGAGGGGTTAGAAGGCAGAGGGGCAGAGTGGGTAAAACGGAGGGAGGAAGAGAGAGAGCTGTCCCAGGTGGAATTTGACCTGGGTACCAGTGCTCAGCCTCTGGGTCTCATTTGGTTCCAGATGAAGAGTGGTGGGAGGCGCTGGGGGAAAGGGCAACTGCTTCAGCTCACTGAGGGAGGGAGAGGGATCAAAGATTTGCATGGAGCTTAAAACCCAGCCCCGGTGTCTCTGAAGAATTTATTGCCACGTTGAGTGTGGGGGTGAGGGGAGTGGAGGGTGACAGGGCTGGAGGGAATGACAGGGAGGATGGGTGTGGGCCTGTCTTGTGGCCCCTAGCAGTCTCTTATTTATCATTTACAGCCCCTGATGGTTTATACTGAGCCCTGCTGCCTCCCTCCCTGTGCCTCCTGTTGCCCTCCCCCGATGTACCCCTCTTCCTGAGATTTTTGGGGAATTCCTTGAAGCTCCTTCAAGAGGCCTGTGTGTGTCAGTGTCTCAGTCTCATCCAACTCTTTGGAACCTCGTGGGCTATAGCCCACCAGGCTCCTCTGTCCATGGGATTCTCCAGGCAAGAATACTGGAGCGGGTTGCCATTCCTTTCTTCAGGGGATCTTCACAACCTAGAGATCAAACCTGTGTCTCCTGCATTGCAGGCAAGTTCTTTACCCTCTGAGCCACCAGGGAAGCCCATAAGCACTCAGAAATGAAAATAAGACGATAGGAGGATGTGGATCTGGAATATAGGAGGAAAAGAATAGATGTTATCTTTCCGGGAGAATTTTCTTTCAGCTTGGCTGTGCCTCTGAGGTTTGCCGAGAGCCAGAGGGTAGGCAGAGTTGGGTGGACTGGGATTGAGGGGCCTTGAAGTCAGGGTTGTGTCTCTGTTTCCTGGGTGAGCCTTAACAGATGGCTCAGTGCCACTCAATGCCTTGCTTCCCCACCTGGAGTAAGAATGGCATGCTCACCTTCCTTTCTGGCTCGCCAGGGCATAGGAGGGTAACTGGATATTTGTAATAACTTATGGAGGCCCAAACAGAGCACCGCAGATGTGTCTAGACACACTGACTGTACCCCCTAGAGCAAAGGGCAGAGTATAACCATGACCTGAGAGGGGGCTCCTTGGCCCCCCGGGGCAGTTACCCAGAGACTGGAGTGAGGGCCATCTGAAGAAGCAACAGCCTGGGGTTGTAGCAGCCTCTGAGAATAGAAGCAGGTGGGACAGATCAAGATTTAGGGTCTCAAGGTAGCCTAAGGGGGCTACTCTGCCACCCCCTCCTTTGGGCTGAGCAAGGATGCCAGCAGAGAGAGATGCACCCCTTTCAGTGCCCTGGGGCTTGGTGGTTAGCGTCCTAGTCACCAGGGACTTCCCTAACATCACATCTTTCCATGGTCCCTTCACAGCCTGTGAGCAGAGGTTCCTGTGATCAGGACATGGCACTGAATGTCATCTAATTCACCCAAATTGCCTGTCCTCTTGTATAAAGTCTCTTTGTTTCTATAGAAACTGACTGTCTGGAATCACCTGAGTTGTGTGATATTGCTTGTCATTTCCTCTCCTTGAGTTTCAATTTATTCATCTGCAAAACAGGAGGGGAGGGCTGATGGGAAGTTGGATATCATTATCTGTAAGAATATTCCAGTTTAGTGCTGGTGTTTTCAGGTCTAAGAATCCTTGCCAACTCCTGAAGTGGTCCTCTCCTGCCCTGATGGTGTAGCAGCTCTCCACCCTCTAGGTTCCGAGGCAATCCCAACTACCACTTCTTTCTTAAGACTCTTGAGATAATGCTTCTGGCTGATTATGATCCCTGGGGCAGTGCCCAAACCCCACTCTGCAGATCAGCATGGACTTTCCAAGCTTTCCAAAAGCAGAAGGCTGCTTTTCTGCTTTCCCAGGTGGAGATGGTATACTTTTCTGACATCCATCCATCCATCCATCCATCCACTCATCCATCCATCCATCCATCCATCCTTCCATCCACCTATCCCTCATCCATTCATCCATCCTTCCATTCATACACCCACCTATTCACTCATCCATCTATCCACTGATTCATCTATCCATACTAAAAATGGTTATTTGGAGTGCCAATTCAAACCAAACACTCTACTAGGTGTTAGACAAACAGAGATGAGAAGACATAGCTCCAACATGAAGGAACTTACTGCCCAAGAGGCTGCAAATGGGCAATATACAACTATAATACAAAGCAAGCTTCCCAGGTGGTGTTAGTGATAAAGAAACTGCCTGCCAATGCAGGAAACATAGGAGATATGGGTTTGATTCCTGGGTCAAGAAGATCCCCTGGAAGAGGGCATGGCAACCCACTCCAGTATTCTTGCCTGGAAAATCCCATGAACAGAGGAGCCTGGCAGGCTATAGTCCATGGGGTTGCAGAGTCAGACATGACTGAAGTGACTTAGCATGCATGCATGCATAACAAAGCACAACAGGGTTTTAGAGTTAGCCCTAGATTTTATTTCTGCCTCTACCATTCACTTAATAGTTGTGTGAGCTTGGGTGAGGTACTTAAGTTCTCTGAATCTATTTCTTTATTTGTAGAGATAAATCTCAATAAATGTCACTTTCCTTTCTCCATAAGAGAGGTACCAGAATGTGTCATGGAAATACAGGTAAGGGAGAGGTTCCTGAGTCCCTGAAGCCTCAAGGAAGTCCTCCTAGTTGTTCAGTAGCTCAGTCGTGTCTGACTCTTTGCAACCCCATGGACTGCAGCATGCCAGGCTTTCCTATTCTTTACCATCTCCCGGAGTCTGCTCAAACTCAAATCTGTTGAATTGGTGTTCAACATCTCATTCTCTGTCGTCCCCTTCTCCTCCTGCCCTCAATCTTTCCCAGCATCAAGGTCTTTTCCAATGAGTTGGATTTTCACATCAAGTGGCCGAAGTATTGGAGCTTCAGCTTCAGCATCAGTCCTTCCAATGAATATTCAGGGTTGGTTTCCTTTAGGATTGAGTAGTTTCATCTCCTTTCAGTCCAAGGGACTCTTAAGAGTCTTCCCCAGCACCACAGTTTAACAACATCAATTCTTCAGTCCTCAGCCTTCTTTATGGTCCAGTTCTCACATCCATACATGACTACTGGAAAATCCATAGCTTTGACTAGATGGACCATTGTTGGTAAAGTGATGTCTCTGCTTTTTAATACGCTGTCTAGGTTTGTCCCCGAGTAGTTGACACCTGAGGGTAGCTGTGAAGTGAAGGGGATTCCAGTGTGAGCCTACATGGAAGAGTACAGGGTGTTACCAGACAGCAAGTGGTAAGCATGATCAAGGATACAGGGGAGTGCTAGGGGGAAGCAAAATGGAGAGTAGGTTGGACCAGATGGGGAGGTAGCCTCGGCTGGGGAGGCCACGGAGGCTTTTCCAGCAGGAAAGGGGACATTGCTTTGGTTCCTGGGGCAGAGTTAGACTCCCAGCTCCTCAGTAACTAAACTTCCTCTTGGAGCCATATGTACATCAGGATCTGACAA
Source organism: Bos taurus (assembly GCF_002263795.3). Classification (NCBI taxonomy): domain Eukaryota; kingdom Metazoa; phylum Chordata; class Mammalia; order Artiodactyla; family Bovidae; genus Bos; species Bos taurus. The sequence goes on along the minus strand of NC_037335.1, from coordinate 69,151,484 downwards.
TGAGCATGCTATGGCATGACCCCATCCAATGTTGGCATGAGCTGGGTGAACTTGGGTGAGTCCCTTCAACTAACTGGGTCCTTCTGGGTAGAAGTAGGGGCTGGGTGAAGTCTTTCCTCCAGCTCTGAATTCCATCATCAGTGTCTTTTCGTCACTCTCTTTCTTGCCTACCTCTTCCCTTTTCCCTCCTTCCCTCCACGCCCCTCCCCCTGCCTCCTCTGCCAGCCCACTTCCTGCAGGCCAGAGTCAGGTGGGAGGAGGGCTCAGCACCTCCTTCCCCGGGAGCCCAGCATTCCAGCTTTGCTGTTAGGAACCTATTGCCCATGAAGGGCTCACAGAGCTGTCTGTGAGCTGAAGTGGGCACCCCCTCTGTCTTCCCCACAGGGGGCTAGGGAGGTGCTGGGTGCAGCAGGGGACCCTCACCAGGCTCTCAGGGTGGTCTGGCTGGGTCAAAGAGCACACAGCATCTAGGCAAGTGGGGTTGCCTGAGACTGAGGCCTCTGAACCCTGACAGAGGGCAGTTAGGGAGGACAGCTGAGCCCCTTCCGGGAGGGGGAGCAGTCAGTGCTCCCTGACAGAAGTGATCAGTGCTCCCTGACAGAAGCAAGGCTGCCTCTGATTCTGGGGAGAGGTTCGGCATGTCTGCCTGGCAGAGATTTCCAAATTGGTGCCGGTGGCTGGGAATTTTTCATGGGGGTGGAGATGGGGATGGAGCACAAAGGCGACAGGTAACAACAGTCTCCAGACACCTTTTCTTCCTACCTAGACAGAGGTCAGGGCTTCCCAGGTGGCACTAGTGGTAAAGAACTCACCTGCCAGTGCAGGTTAGACACAAGAGATGCAGGTTCAATCCTTGGGTCGGGAAGATCTCTGGAGGAGGGCATGGCAACCCACTCCAATATTCTTGCCTGGAGAATCCCACGGGCAGAGGGGCCTGGTGGACTGCTGTCTGTAGGCTCACAAAGAGTCGGAGACAACTGAAGCGACAGCATGCACGCACGGACAGAGGTCCCAGAGCCAGAATGTGCTTCAAGAGTCCCTACAGGAGGAATCAGTCCATGCTGGATTACAGACATTACAGGGGCTCTTTCTGGCCCCCCCCAAGGTGTCTCTCCTACTACTCCCTGAGTCCCCTGCTAAAATTAACCATTCTTGGCAGAGACCATCCCTTAAAATGATATCAGTCCACACTCTGGGGAGACCTACTCCCCAGTGTTGAGAGTTGGCAAGGGATCCGCAGATGGCACCAGGGAGCACCAGGGGTTTCAGGATCAGGGGACAGAGATCAGAAAAGGTGAAAGAGACACAATCCCCTGTATCACACTCCACATCATGGCCACCAGAAAGTCTTCTGAATCTGGCCAGCCTGGGGAGCCCTAGCCTAGAACGGATTTACCCGGGGCTGAACCCCAGAGGGCTCCCATTGCTGTGGTGGTGAGGGGCAGGGGAAATGATGTCAGGCTCGACCTAGCTTCAACTCTGGTTCCTTGGCTTCTAGCTGGGTCTCCTTGGGCAACTACCCTGTCCTCTCCAACCATGGGTTTTTTGGAAGATAGTGTGTTGTGAGGATAGAAATGAGGTAGTGCGGAGAATTAAAAGATTTATTTATTTGGGTATGCTTGGTCTTAGTCGTGGCACGTGGGATCTTCAGTCTTTGTTGTGGCATGCTGGATCCAATTCCCTGCCCAGGGATTGAACCCAGTGTCCTTGTATTATGAGTGTGGTGTCTAAGCCACTGGACCACCAGGGAAGTCTCATGCAGAGCATTTAGAATCGCACTCGGGCCACAGAGAGCACACAGAGGGACAAGAAAGGCCGTCGTTACTGCAGGAGAGGGCCTAGCCCATGTTCCACAAAGCTCCTGTCTTCCTGTCTGCTTATTCTTCCTGCTACCCATCAGTTGGTCTTTCTCACGAAGTTTCTTTTTATCTAACCCCTTTCTTCCTCTCCATTGCTCAGCGTCTCTCTCTGTCTCTGGCCGCCGTCCTGTTATTTCCCTGCCTATCTTGCTCTCATCTCCCCATCTCTGCCTGTCTCCACCCATCTGCCGTCCCTCCATCCCCCTCCTCCCTCCTCGCTCTGGCTAGTGCCCCGCCATCTCTCTGGCAGCCTGGCAAACACCCTGTGCCTCCCTGCCCCTGCCCATCCCTCTGCCCACCGCCCCCTCTTCTGGGGCATCCCTGACTGACCCTGCTCCCCCTGCCTGTCTCCCCAACCCCTCCTTCCCCCTCACAGCCCTGGCCAGAGCCTTTTCCTGGCACCCACTCTGGGTAGGCTGCCACTGAGTGGAGCAATGCAGGCAGATGAAGCGGGTGGCGGTCTCCAGAGGCGAGGGTCGGACTGCTAATTCCCCTGCTCCGAGTGGAGGACGTGGAGGCCTCATTCAATTATGTCACATCCACTCAGCTGCTCTCCCCAGATGATGCAGAGCAGCAGCCCGCTTGCCCCTCCCGGCCAGGACCTAATGGAGAGCGGTCTCCTTCGGCCTGGCTGACCACACCGGTCCTGCTGGAACAGGCTGGGCCCCGCCTGTCTGGCCTCGGGGTTCTCGGCCTGCCATGATTCACTCTTTACCCTAATTACACCAACAATGGGCCTCTGGAGTTTGTCCCTCTCACCTTAATCACTGCGGAATTTGATCTCAGGGCCTTTCATTCCATTACTACCCCCCATCTGGCCGCTGCCTGCAGGAGCCAGGCCGGCCCTGCGTCTCCCATGGGACTAGAGGCCTGGGGGTAAGTAGACCAGGGAGGTGACCAGAGGGTCTGGGATCTTCCTCTCCAGCCTGAAATACCGACGTGTGGGCATTTCCTTGGAGTTTATCCCAGGCATCGGATCTTTCTGACTAAAGTCTATCCAGGTGTCGTGAGAGACCCCAGAAAAGGCCTGCTTCCTGTCCCTTTCCTTGAGAAGCCTAACCTGGGGAGATGAGGCCCACAGAACAAAACCATTAAGAGCAGGGCTGACTGTAAATGGAGTTGGACTCAGAGAAGGGAATATCAAATAACTAGAGAACAGACATTTACTGGGAATTTACTGGCTGGCAGAATCTCTCGTATGTGTTGTGCCATTTACTCCTTACCAGTCTGTGAGGGAGGGATCGTCTCCACTTTCAGTGGGGAAACTGAAGTCTGGAGACACTGAGGGGCCAGTCTAAGCTCAAGCAGATGCTGACAGAGTCAGTGCTCAGGGTCTTGGGGTCAAGTCCTTCCTTCCCCACCATCCCTCGGGGCTGGGGCGGCAGGGAAAGGCTCTGAGGCAGGACCCGATGGCTGGGGTGGTGGGGAACAGTTTGGGTAGGGGGACAGCTTGAGTGGGGTTTATTGAGGACACTCAGAGCAGGAAAGGAGAGGATGCTGTGGGCACATGTGGGGAGCGTAGGAAATGGAGCTGGGTAAGTTGGATGGGGAACCTTCTTTTTTTCTCTTAAGAAGATGGATCATTCTTTCTTTCTTTTTGGCCGCACTGGGTTTTTCGTTGCTTTGCGTGGGCTTTCTCTAGTTGCAGCGAGTGGGGGCTACTCTTAACTGTGGTGAGCAGAGCCTCTCATCGCGGTGGTTTCTCTTGTTGTGGAGTACTGTTTCTAGGTGTATGGGCTTTGGTAGTTGCAGCTCATGGGCTCTAGAGCGTGAGCTAAGTAGTTGTGGTACACAGGCTTAGCTGCTCTGCAGCATGTGGAATCTTCCTGAACCAGGGATGAAACCCATGTCTCACGTGTTGGCAGGCAGATTCCCATCCACTGCGCCACCAGGGAAGTCTGATGGGAAGCCTTGGATAACTCATAGGAGACTCTGGACCTCAAAGCAGGATAGAGGGGATCACTTTCAAGAGAAGCACCAGTGAACCAGTATGCATTTCCCTTTTTTTTTGTACTTGTTCACTCGATAAGTTGTGTCCGACTCTTTGCAACCCATGGACTGTAGACTGCCAGGCTCCTCTGTCCATGGGATTTCCCAGGCAAGAATACTGGAGTGGGTTGCCATTTCACAAGTATAGTAGGATGAATTTTGTCTTGTGAAAAGACAGGTCCAAGTCCTAACCCTCGATATCTAGGAATGTGCCCTTATTTAGAAATAGAGTCTTTGCAGCTGCAATTAAGAATCTTGAGATAAAGTCAACCTGGATTTAGGATGGGCTCTAAATCCAATGACGTGTCCTTATAAGGGACAGGACAGGGAGATTTGAGACAGGGACAAAGAGAGTGCCATGTGAAGACAGAGGCATAGATGAGAGAGATGCTACCACAGCCAAGGAATGCCAGGAGCCACCAGAAACTGGATGAGGTGGGGAAAGATTCTCTCCTTAAGCCTTCAGAGGGAGCACAGCCCTGCTGACACCTTGAATTTTGGACTTCTGAGAAAATGTCTTTTGTTTTCTGCTACCTGTGTGTGCATGCTCATTCATGTCAGATATTTTGCAACCCCGTGGACTATAGTCTGCCAGGTTCCTCTGTCCATGGAATTTTCCAGGCAAGAGTACTGGAGTGGGTTGCTATTTCCTACTCTGGGATTTTTACTACCTAGTTTGGGGTAATTTATTACAGTAGCTGCAGGATGCTCATACAGATAAGAATTCATCTATTTAGTGCAAGGAGCAGGACAGACAGTGGAGGCTGGTGGGAGATACTTCCCCAAAGGCAGTTTGGACCCATCACCCTCTGGGAGACTTCGCACTGAACTCACAGCAGCAGGGCTGGCCAGAGAATTCAGTCTCTCTCTTCTTGCTTTTAGCCAGGAGGACAGGCTGAATCCATGCATGAGGGCCCCAGGGAGGCTGATGGGCTTTCCACGTGGCGCTAGTGGTAAAGGACCCGCCTGCCGATGCAGGAGACATAAGGGACACAGGTTTTGATCCCTAGGTGGGAAAGATCCCCTGGAGGAGGGCATGGCAACCCACTCCAGTATTCTTGCCTGGAGAACCCCATAGACAGAGGAGCCCGGTGGGCTACAGTCCAGGGGGTCGCAGACAGTTGGACACAACTGGGTGACTAACACACAGCATGCATGTCTACAAGATGGAAAGCTGGTCTCTCCCACTTGAACCCCCCAGTGGCTCTTAGACTCCATACCATGGTACTGAAAGAGCAGAATTAACAAGATAGGCATGAGTCTAAGGGATTGAGAAATCTTTAGGAGGGGGATGTTGGTGAGTGAGGCCTAGGGTATGGCCGGGAGTCAAGGGAATAGTGTCTTCAAACAAAGAGTCGCGGTACAGAGATTAGGACTTGAGTCACTCTGGAAGGAGTGTCCTTCCGGAGGTTGGGCTCACGGAAACAGATATGAGGGAGTGAGGAGATGAGGCTGTGGATCCACTTATTTGACCACAGGCCTCAGTGCCGAGAACATGTTCCTCTTTCCTCCCTGCTGATGGGAGCTCTGTTTGCTTGTGGCTTTTTCTTCTAGAAAGAGTGAGGTGTTTTCCATCACACCCTCCATCTGAGCCATCTTCGTTCACCACAGTCTCCTCCCTGCCTCCCTCTTTTCCCGCTTGCTGGTCAGTCTAAGTGAGACCCACCCAGACAATGGTCAGTACCTGGGACTTCCATCCTCCATCGGCTTCAGTTTCTCTCTCTATAAAATGGGTAAGTGACATGGCTTTGGGCAGGACTGATACAGAACGGGGTCTCTTGATCACCCTTTGTCATTTCCTTCTCTGTAGCTCCTTCCGTAGCCCCTTCCTTCCCCCTCAGCTTGAATGTGCATTCAAGACAAGTGTGTACCAGCTAAGTGTGTGTCTGTGCACACAGCTGGCTGAGCACACCCTCTGTCTGCCAGTGGCCCCATTTGCAAGGTCACTGTCCACCACCCGCCCCCTCCGCCTCTGCATCATTCCCTTATCAAGCTTTCAAGGCAAATAAGCCAGAGTGAAGGTTTCTGGGTTCCATCCAGCTGGTACTCTCTCTTGCCTGCCCCCCTCCCAACTCTCCCCACACCTGGCAGGCCTCCACAGGGCACACATTATGCCCAATCTCCCTCAGCGTCCCCTCCCAGAATATTACTGCTAGAAGAGTCTGGAAGGACCTGACCCAGCCCTTTGTGTTTCTGATGAGGACACTGAGGCTAAGGGAAGGATACGTCACAGACTGATGCTCAGCAGAACTGGAGCCTGGGCCTGGACCACTTTGGTACATATCCGGGTAGCAGCTTACATTATGGTACACTATTGACAGGTTTTGTAAAATACCCATCCCACTCTTTTTCAGTGGAGTTGGAGTTGGTGCCTGAGAGGAGTGTCAGTGATCCCTACCCAAGCCGGTCCATTTTGGTGGGAGTGGGGACCTTCTTATTGAACAAGCCATGTATTACCTGAGTAATTTGGTACTAATTTACTTCTTTATCCCACTGATTTAAAACATTTTTAAAAATTTATTTGACTGTGCCGGGTCTTAGTTGTAACATGTGGAATCTAGTTCCCTGACCAGGGATTGAACCTGGCCCCCCTGCAGTGGGAGCACAGTGTCTTAGTCACTGGGCTACCCGAGAAATTGCCCCACTGATATTTTTGTCTCCTTTATAGACTTGTGCTCAGGTGACCTAACCTGTCATGCAACCTGGTGACATGAGAGGCCCAGACCCATGACTCATTTCTCCATGCCACTTCCCTTCAATGCCAGCATCTCGCTCAGGGCATTGGGACACTGTGCTGCCGGGACCCTGTCTCCGAGATACCATGATGCCCTCCTGTTCTATTCAAGCTCCCTTCCCAGTCCCTGTCACTGACTTTCCTCCTCTTTCAGCTGCCCCTCTTCTGTCCTCTGATACCCAAACTTTTAGAGCACTCTGACCTAGAATCTTCTGCCACTTTTTCTTTCCGCTTGTGTCTCTAAGGCTTGTTCCTCAGACTCACCCATTTCCAGAGTGATGACAACTCCATCACATCTAAGTCCCAGCTGTGTCTGCCGTTCCTCCCAGAGACTCTGGTGCCAGTCCTCCAGCCCCACACCCACCCTTGTGTGGAACGTGTGAAAAGTGGAAGGGGCTGCTGTTTTATTCACTGTGTCTGACTACCTGGAAGTGTCTCATGAGAAACTCATTTCTTTGGCTTGAATGCAAAGGCCCCTGGGAGTGGTCACACATAAAGCTATGGCCGGGGGTCGTGTCTTGAAAAATAGGAAGGGTTTTATTAGTGAAAATGAGAAGGCATGTACATTTCGTGTACTGGAGAAGGCAGTGGCACCCCACTCCAGTACTCTTGCCTGGAGAATCCCATGGACGGAGGAGCCTGGTAGGCTGCAGTCCACGGGGTCGCTAAGAGTCGGACACGACTGAAGGACTTCACTTTCACTTTTCACTTTCATTGGAGAAGGAAATGGCAAGCCACTCCAGTGTTCTTGCCTGGAGAATCCCAGGGATGGGGGAGCCTGGTGGGCTGCTGTCTATGGGGTCACACAGAGTCGGACATGACTGATGCGACTTAGCAGCAGCAGTACATTTCAGTGGGAGCTCAGATCTGCAGTAAGAAAGGGAGGCATGGTGTTGGAGGGATCTTTAGAAAGTACAGATTGTCTAGGGGAGGTTGGCAAACTTTTTTTGCAAAAGGCCAAATTGTAAATAGTCCACAGATAAGAAAAGTGTGTCTGGAAGGGTCTTTGGGGACCACATGGTCTCTGTTGTGGATGTACTCACACGTGATAAATTGCTTCAGTTCTGTCCATGTGACTCTATGGACTGTAGCCTGCCAGGCTCCTCTGTCCATGGGATTCTCCAGGCAAGAATATTGGAGTGGGTTGCTGTGCCCTACTCCAGGGGATTTTCCTGATCCAGGGATTGAACCCATGTCTCATGTCTCCTACATTGGCAGCCGAGTTCTTTACCACTAGCGCCACCTGGGAACCTTATGGTCTCTGTCACAACTATTCAGTTCTGTTGTAGTGCAAAAGCAGTCATAGGCAGAATTATATGTTGAGTTATATCCCCCCAGATCTATATATTGAAGTCCTAACGCCCAGTATCTCAGAATATGAATACATTTGGAGATGGGGGTCTTTAAACTGGTGATTAAGTTAAAATGAGGTCCCTAGGTGGACCTTGATCCAGTATGACTGGTGTCCTTATAAGAAGAGATTAGGACATAGACATGTTCAGAGGGGAGGCGACGTGAGGACACAGGGAGAAGACAACCATCTGCAAGCCAAGAAGAGAGGCCTCCAGAGAAACCATCCTTACCGACACCTTGGTCTTGGCCCTCCAGCCTCCAGAACTCTGAGAAAATAAACGTTTTCTGTTAAGCCCCCTGATTGCTGGTACTTGGTTATGGCAGCCCTAGCAAAGGAGGCAGTGTGTACCTGTTTGAGTGTGACCATGTGCCAATAAACTTTATTTATGAACACTGAAATTTGAATTATGTATTATTTTCACATGTCATAAAGTAGAATTCTTTTTTTTAAAAATTGAAATATCGTTGATTTACAATGTTGTGTTAGTTTCAGGTACACAGTAAAGTGACTCAGATCAGTTCAGTTCAGTTCAGTCACTCAGTCGTGTCCAACTCTTTGTGACCCCATGAATCACAGCACGCCAGGCCTCCCTGTCCCTCACCAACTCCCGGAGTTCACTTAGACTCATGTCCATCGAGTCAGTGATGCCATCCAGCCATCTCATCCTCTGTCATCCCCTTCTCCTCCTGCCCCCAGTCCCTCCCAGCATCAGAGTCTTTTCCAATGAGTCAACTCTTCGCATCAGGTGGCCAAAGTACCGGAGTTTCAGCTTTAGCATCATTCCTTCCAAAGAAATCCCAGGGCTGATCTCCTTCAGAATGGACTGGTTGGATCTCCTTGCAGTCCAAGGGACTCTCAAGAGTCTTCTCCAACACCACAGTTCAAAAGCATCAATTCTTCGGTGCTCAGCCTTCTTTACAGTCCAACTCTCACATCCATACATGACCACAGGAAAAACCATAGCCTCGACTAGACGAACCTTTGTTGGCAAAGTAATGTCTCTGCTTTTGAATATGCTATCTAGGTTGGTCATAACTTTCCTTCCAAGGAGTAAGCATCTTTTAATTTCATGGCTGCAGTCACCATCTGTAGTGATTTTGGAGCCCAGAAAAATAAAGTCTGACACTGCTTCCACTGTTTCCACATCTATTTCCCATGAAGTGGTGGGACTGGATGCTATGATCTTCGTTTTCTGAATGTTGAGCTTTAAGCCAACTTTTTCACTCTCCACTTTCACTTTCATCAAGAGACTTTTTAGTTTCTCTTCACTTTCTGCCATAAGGGTGATGTCATCTGCATATCTGAGGTTATTGAGATTTCTCCCGGCAATCTTGATTCCAGCTTGTGTTTCTTCCAGTCCAGCATTTCTCATGATATACTCTGCATATAAGTTAAATAAACAGGGTGACAATATACAGCCTTGACGAACTCCTTTTCCTATTTGGAACCAGTCTGTTGTTCCATGTCCAGTTCTAACTGTTGCTTCCTGACCTGCATACAAATTTCTCAAGAGGCAGATCAGGTGGTCTGGTATTCCCATCTCTTTCAGAATTTTCCACAGTTTATTGTGATCCACACAGTCAAAGGCTTTGGCATAGTCAATAAAGCAGAAATAGATGTTTTTCTGGAACTCTCTCACATTTTCTATGATCCAGCGGATGTTGGCAATTTGATCTCTGGTTCCTCTGCCTTCTCTAAAACCAGCTTGAACATCAGGAAGTTCACGGTTCACATATTGCTGAAGCCTGGCTTGGAGAATTTTGAGCATTACTTTACTAGCGTGTGAGATGAGTGCAATTGTGCGGTAGTTTGAGAATTCTTTGGCATTGCCTTTCTTTGGGATTTGAATGAAAACTGACCTTTTCCAGTCCTGTGGCCACTGCTGAGTTTTCCAAATTTGCTGGCATATTGAGTGCAGCACTTTCACAGCATCATCTTTCAGGATTTGGAATAGCTCAACTGGAATTCCATCACCTCCACTAGCTTTGTTCGTAATGATGCTTTCTAAGGCCCACTTGACTTCACATTCTAGGATGTCTGGCTCTAGGTCAGTGATCACACCATCGTGATTATCTGGGTCGTGAAGATCTTTTTTGTACAGTTCTTCTGTGTATTCTTGCCATCTGTTCTTAATATCTTCTGCTTCTGTTAGGTCCATACCATTTCTGTCCTTTATCAGGCTCATCTTTGCATGAAATGTTCCTTTGGTATCTCTGATTTTCTTGAAGAGATTCCTAGTCTTTCCCATTCTGTTGTTTTCCTCTATTTCTTTGCATTGATCACTGAAGAAGGCTTTCTTATCTCTTCTTGCTATTCTTTGGAACTCGGCATTCAGATGTTTATATCTTTCCTTTTCTCCTTTGCTTTTCGCTTCTCTTCTTTTCACAGCTATTTGTAAGGCCTCCCCAGAGAGCCATTTTGCTTTTTTGCATTTCTTTTCTATGGGAATGGTCTTGATCCCTGTCTCCTGTACAATGTCACGAACCTCATTCCATAGTTCATCAGGCACTCTATCTATCAGATCTAGGCCCTTAAATCTATTTCTCACTTCCACTGTATAATCATAAGGGATTTGATTTAGGTCATACCTGAATGGTCTAGTGGTTTTCCCTACTTTCTTCAATTTAAGTCTGAATTTGGCAATAAGGAGTTCATAGAAGGAGGGATAAATTAGGAGTTTGGAATTAACAGATATACACTAGTATATATAAAATAAACAAAAAGGACCTACTGTCTAGCACAGGAAGCTGTATTTAATATCCTATAATAACCTATAATGGACAAGAATCTGAAAAAGAAGATATTTTTGTGTATATATAATATATATTATATATATAATATTATATATAAATACAGCTATTTATTATACGTTAAATACAGCTTCCTGTGCTAGACAGTAGGTCCTTTTTGTTTATTTTATTTTATATATACTAGTGTATATCTGTTAATTCCAAACTCCTAATTTATCCCTCCTTCTCCCTTTCCCTCTGGTTATTGTAAGTAACTTGTTTCTTTATTTTCTATTCCTGTTTTGTAAATAAGTTAACTTGTATCTTCTTTTTGATTCAACATATAAGTGATATCCACATGATATTTGTTTTTCTCTGACTTCACTTAGTATGATAAACTCTAGGTCCATCCTTGTAGCTGCAGATGGCATTATTTCATTCTATTTTAATGGCTGAGTAATATTCCATTGTAGGGGTTCTCAGATGACTCAGTGGGTAAATAATCTACCTGGAGATGCAGGAGATGTGGGTTCGATCACTGGGTCAGGAAGATCCCCTGGAGGAGGGCATGGTGACCCACTCCATTATTCTTGCCTGGAGAATCCCATGGACATAGGAGCCTGGTGGGCCACAGTCCATGGGGTCACAAAGTCTGACATGACTGCAGTGACTGAGCACACACACAGTATTCCATGGTATCTACATACCGCATCTTCTTTATCCATTCATCTGATGACGGACACTAGGTTGCTTCCATGTATTGGCTATTGTAAATAGTGCTGCTATGAACATTGGAATGGATGTTCATAGCCTTTTCGAATGCATAGTCTTTGCATGTTCATGTCTTTTTGAATTATAGTTTTCTCTGGATATGTGCCCAGGAATGGGATTTCTGGATCATATGGTAATTCTATTTTTAGTTCTTTAAGGAAGCTCCATACTGTTCTCCACAGTGGCTGAACCAATTTACGTTCCCACCAACATGAAGTAAAAATTTTTGATTTTTTCCCCCATCATTAAAAAGATATGAAAATGCATTCTTAGCTTGAAGGCTGTACAAAAACAGATGATGAACTTTGATTGGCTTATGGGCTGTATCTTGATGACCCCTGACTAGGGCATTGGATGCGGCAGTGGGAGTGGGGGCAGAGCTGAGGCTGTCCACTTTGGGCAAGCCTTTCACAGTGAAAGAGGGAGCCATGGAATTTTGTAGAGCTGGGAGTGATATGGCTAAAACTGGATTTTCAGGGCAAAGATCACCCTCCTTGATGTAGAAGAAGGGAGGGGCTGAGTAATTCTGCTTTCTTGCTGAAGCCAGAAAGCTGCTGGTGCGACTAAAATTCTTATTATGTACTTTAGATTTCTCTCTCCTCTCTTTCCCACTGGAATATTTTGCAATCATATAGAGAGAATCTTGTCTCCAGAAATTGCTACCCATCTTACTTGAGCTGTCTCCCCCTTTAGAGTCTCTGGTCACAGAATTGTAGCCACCTTTTCTCTGAATGACTGGAAATTAGACTTCCAAAAGTCTTTGACACACGTCTCTCTCTCTCTGCACCACTGTTCTCTTTCTCGGCTGCTCTGAACAGTGAGAAGACACATTTACTTTCCTCTAAGCTCCTATGTCTCTATCCATGGTTTCTATCATTTCCACTACTCAGTAATTTCTTCTAGGTTGATCAGAATTAAGCCTGAGAGAGCTGCTGCCTCTGTTAGCTCCTAAACCTTCTGAGGATGAAATCGTGAATGAGGTGATTTAAGAGGTTATGAAATGCTCTGCTTTTAGCAGAGTGAGATTTCTGTGCATTTGAATCATTGCTAATGAGTCCTGATCTTCTGCTGGGTTTGTGAGCTAATTTGTGTGTGTGTGTGTGTGTGTGTATGTTCAGTCATATCTGACGCTTTGCGACTCCATGGATTGTAGCCTGCCAGGCTTATCTGTCCATGGAGTGGGTTGCCATTTCCTACTCCAGGGGATCTTCCTGACCCAGGGATTGAATCTGTATCTTTTGTGTCTCCTGAATTGGCAGTCAGATTCTTTACCACTGTGCCACCTGGGAAGCTTGGATATGATTTAGGGAAGCATCATTTGGTCTGATCTCTCAAACGTGTGGAAGAAGAGTCCAGAGACATGGACCCCGTACCATGCGGCGCTGATCTGGTCCCCAAAGGCAGGTTGGAAGAAAGCAGGGATGAGGGTGATGCTCACAGAGGGAAGAAAATCCCAGGAGGCAGCCTGCCCAAGGATACATAGCCGGTCCCTAGTATAGTTGAAAAGCAGCACACAGTCTCAGCCTGCTGTACTCTTCCAATGCCGAATCCCTGCAGGGACCCCATGCCAGCACTTCCTCTTATCAATAGACTTCTCCCACCGAGCTTCTCCCAGCTTCTCTGCTTGCCTTTACTGACCCCCTTCTTTAGGCAGAAAGGCCTTCTCGCTATTTGTTTCCAGACCTTTGCATGTGCTCTTCTCTCTGCTTGGAATGCTTCCCTTCTTCCCCCTGCTTTCCTAGATGGTATCCGTATTTGAGATTCAGAACAAGCCCCAGCTCCTTCGTTAAGCCTTTCCTGCTGGCCTGAGTTGCCTTTGCCTCTGACTCCAAAGCCCCTGTGGTCTGGACTTAGAGAAAGAACTTATGGTTAGGGAGAAAGGATGGGGGGGAAGGGATAGTTAGGGAGTTTGGGATGGGCATGTACACACTGCTATATTTAAAATGGATAACCAACAAGGACTTACTGTTGTTGTTGTTGTTCAGTCAGTCACTAAGTTGTGTCTGACTCTTTGCAACCCCATGGACTGCAGCATGCCAGTCTTCCCTGTCCTTCACTATCTCTCCGAGTTTGCTCAAACTCAGATCTGTTCAACTGATGATGCCATCCAACCGTCTCAATCTCTGCTGTCCCATTCTCCTCCTGCCCTCAATCCTCCCAGCATCAGGGTTTTTTCCAATGAGTCAGCTCTTCGTATCAGGTGGCCAAAGTATTGGAGCTTCAGCTTCAGCATCAGTGCTTCCAATGAATATTCAGTTGATTTCCTTTAGGATTGACTGGTTTGATCTCCTTGCAGTCCAAGGGACTCTTAAGAATCTTCTCCAGTACCACAGTTCAAAAGCATCAATTCTTTGGCACTCAGCCTTTTTTATGGTCCAACTCTTACATCTGTACATGACTACTAGAAACACCATGGCTTTGACTAGATCTAGCCAAAGATGGACCTTTGTCGTCAAAGGACCTATTGCATAATACAGGAAGCTCTGCTCAATACTCTGTAACAACCTAATTTGAATTTGGGAAATGAATTTGAAAAAGAACCAGTTCAGTTCAGTCGCTCAGTCATGTCCGACTCTTTGCGACCCCATGAATTGCAGCATACCAGGCCTCCCTGTCCATCACCAACTCCCGGAGTTCACTCAGACTCACGTCCATCGAGTCAGTGATGCCATCCTGCCATCTCATCCTCTGTCGTCCCCTTCTCCTCCTGCCCCCAATCCCTCCCAGCATCAGAGTCTTTTCCAATGAGTCAACTCTTCGCATCAGGTGGCCAAAGTACTGGAGTTTCAGCTTCAGCATCATTCCTTCCAAAGAAATCCCAGGGCTGATCTCCTTCAGAATGGACTGGTTGGATCTCCTTGCAGTCCAAGGGACTCTCAAGAGTCTTCTCCAACACCACAGTTCAAAAGAATAGATACATGTACGTGCATATAACTGAATCACCATTGTACACCTGGAACCAACACAACATTGATACTTCAACATAAAATAAAAAGTTAACAAACAAACAAACACCCCACAAAGCCCCTGTTGTCTGGAGCCCCCTTGGCACAAATTACACATTGTCTCATTCCGTCCAGTGCAGACACTGGGCTGCTTCTACCAAAAGATCAAGAGTTGAGTCTTATGGGTCTATGTGCCCCCATCACATTAAGAACAACCCTAAGAGGCAGAGGTGCTCAGTGAGTTCTGCAGCCAGGAAAGGATGGACAGAGAGAGGGGGGAAGGGGAAAAGGAAAAATGCTCAATGCTGAAAACCTTCATGTCCCTGGACAGGCAAAAATGCTGTTTCTAGGACAAGAAATGAGTGGGGAATTTGGGGTGGGGCATGGGTGGGCAGCCAGAAGGGGTGTTGACTCTGGGTGACCTGACACCAGGGCAGGACCAGCTTTATCCTGACAGGTGCAGAGTCTGAGGGAGTTATGTATGGGAGGAAGGGAGGGCAGAGGGATGGTCCCCTTCCTCCCATCACTGTATTTCTTCCCTGTGGTGAGTTGGAGCTGGGCTGGGGGTGGTGGCTGGGGTGGGGAGGTGTTGATGCCTTTGGTGACAGGAGATAAATGAATCCATCCTAAAGAGCAGCTCCTTTTCTAGAAATGTAGTAGTTCAGCTCTTGACTTCAATGCCTTGGGGTTTTTAATTAAATGTCAAATATAATTTAGGACTGGAGGGCTGAGAGGTGTGTGAGCATGAAGTCTAATGCCTCATCTTTGTGGATCTCCCTGGCATGTGCCTAAATTAGGGTTCATTGATCACTATTTGAATGCCACATGAGAAAACATTTGGTTCCCCTGCTCCCCTCATCTTTGGTTTTGAAATAATAGTTGGAAGAATAAAAACAAAGCCTCCCACCCAAACTTGCATACACATTATATAGAAAGAACCAGATTGGGATCCGAGACCTATAGAAATACATATATTTTATCTGTAGGTTTTTTTTTTTCCCCCAAATCCAGTTTGGAATGGCATAGCTATTGACCTGTATTCTCTGTTCAGCATTTGGTGGCTAAGGGTCTTAGTAAAGCTGTTCCACCAACTTCCCCAGCCTGTTCTGTGGAAATAAAGTGGAGTGAGCCTGGATACCTGTCCTGGTTGCCATATGTAGTCCGTCAAGGTACCCAGCATTATTGGAGAAAGTGACTAAGTTCTATACTTTCCTGTGTAGGTAAGGATGTTGAGGCCTGGAGAGAAAAGTGACACAGCCAGTGTCACAAACTGGGTTAGTGGCAGAGCCAGAAATATACCTGAAACCTACCCGAGTAGCTTTAGCAGTTGATTCAAGCAGTGTATGTCACAGGACAATGATTAAGGTAACTTTATTTCAATTCAATTCAGTATTAAGTGGCAGCTGTAACAGAGGCTGCAGAGAATGCAGAAGAGTGCTACCCACAGGAGATCATCTATATCTTTAAGGGGGTGAGCTTTCTTCCTTTGTATGATTTAAAATTTTGTAATTTAGTTTTATTTTGGAGTATAGTTGATTTACAATATTGTGTTCATTTCAGATGTATAGCAAAGTGATTCAGTTATACATGTATTCATTCTTTTTCAGATTCTTTTCCCATATAGGTTACTACAGAATATTGAGTAGAGTTCCCTGTGCTACACAGTAGGCCCTGTAGATTACCTGTTTTGTTTTTTAGATATGAATTTATTTGGCTGCATTGGGCCTTACTTACTGCACTCAGATCTTCATTGTCATGTGGGATCTTTCACTGTGGCGTGCAGGCTTAGTTGTTCCACAGCATGTGGGATCTTAGTTCCCTGATCAGGGATTGAACCCATGTCCCCTGCATTGCAAGGCAGATTCTTAATCATGAGACCACCAGGGAAGTCCTTAGAATATCTGTTTTATATATAATAGTTGAGTATGTGAATTCCCAAGCTATTAATATTCCTTCCCTCTTTGTATGATTGATTGCAGTTATTTTCTGAAACACAAATGATTATCACATGTCTTTGTGTGGGGCTCTATAAACCTCTCCTTTGTAATCCTTTAAATGGCAATGTAGACATTTGATATTCTGTGCTTAACCTTCTTCTGCAGCCTCTTCCCCTCCAATCTGTAATGCACATGCCATCCTCCAGCCAAATCAAAACTCTCACCAGCCCTGGGCGTGACTTAGACATGTACAAAGGATCCTTTCCCTGAAGTCATCCACTTAGGCTGGTTAGGATTGCATTGGGCTGCAAGTGGAGGGTACTGGAGTAGATGGGGCTTAAGTCTAGAGGACCTTACACTTCTCACATGATGAGAAAACAGGCTGTTGCCAGACATTGTTTGGCTGTTCAGTGATGCTGTCAGAGTTCCAAGTCCCTCCTCCCTTTCCACGCTGCCATGCTTAACTTGTCCTCCTGCTCAATACCTGATGGTCGAAAGATGACTATAGTAACTTAAGGCATCACATTTGCATTCAGGGGCAGAGGAGAGGAAGGACCAGCAGTAAATCCATCTGTTCTTGGGCTCAAGAGAGCAAAGGCTACTCCAGAACCCTTGCCAGCAGATCTCCTTTTTCTTCCCACTGGCCAGAATCGAGTTATGTGATAGCTAGGTTCAAGAGAGCCTGGAAAACCAAGAATTTGGCAAGAAGATGAGAATTTCATCACTTACAGGAATGGGTTGAGAAATAGCTGAACTCCCTAATCCTCCAGTGGGGATCATTTTGAGGTGTGATTTTCACTATTTTCCAGAGCTTCTCCATGGGATTGCACTTAGACACCCGACGAAGTAGGCGGCATAACAAAATGCATCTTTTGGGGCCCTTTCTTCTACCTGGCTGGTGTTTCCTGCACCCCAAGTTGGTCACATGTACTTTGATCCCTGGCTCATGGTCTACTTCTGGGGTGATCCAAACTGGGGTACTGTCTTTGTCATCTGTATTTCCAGAAGTTAGTACAGTGTTTACTTGAGAACAAACACCCAGAGCCCCATGGAATGGATAACTGGGCAGATGGAGAGGGTAGGTTTTTACACAGAGTGAAGTGTAGTTAGTAGCAAGGCGAAGGGCTCACCCAGAGTCCTGGTAGAGACATTTACTGCTCACCAGGCATCTATGTGCTTCTCTGCACTTCCCATCTTCCTGGGGGTTCAGTGGGAGCTATGGGACAAGGTTTGGCCAAAGGCTGGGCGGGGAAGGGATGTGTCGTGGTGTGCAGCCCTCCAGTTCTCTCTTTCCTGCCGCGGTCACCTGGAACCCATGCCTCAGTGTGGCAGCAGTGTGCTTTAATGCAAGGTGGTGGACAGTTTGCCGGCTCAGGCTTTCTCTCCCAGGTGGGAGGGGCTTCCGGAGGCTCCTCCTCCTCCCGTCTCAACCATCCCAGTCCTGGCATCTCTGGTGGAGAAGTTGGACAGATTATAGGTTCCTGGTTCTACTGAGGATGGAAAGCATTCATACCCAATATTTGTCAAAAAGTTTCAACTGCAACTCACAGTGAGCAATTTTTTTTTTTTTCTCAGCCGTTGTCTCTGCAGGGGTCCTGGAGTCTGTGAACGCAGGTAGGGGACAGACATCCAGGCCATTCAGAGTGCAGAGTCCTTATCTGCACCTTCCCCTGAGAAATGGATCTTACACTGCATCTGTATGCAACACGTATATATGTATACGTGCATGGGCATGCCAGCATCAATACCTATCACTGGCAGTATATTCTGATATTTTGTATTCTACTCAATTTTATTAAAGACTACTCATTGTGACCTATGGAATTGATTTCCATGACTCTTAAGTATATACAACTTGCAGTTTGAAAAAAAAAAGCAGCCTAACGATAATGGCTTCATGCTAAGTCATTTCACTCGTGTCCGACTTTTTGTGGCCCCGTAGACGTACCCTGCCAGGCTCCTCTCTTCATGGGATTTTCCAGGCAAGAATTTGGAGTGGGTTGCCATTTCCTTCTCCAGAGGATCTTTCTGACCCAGGGACTGAACCTGCATCTCTTATGTCCTCTGCATTGGCAGGTGGGTTCTTTACCACTGGCACCACCTGGGAAGCCCTAATGGCTTTAGGGAGCTAGAAAATAGTGGTAAACAGTGTGCACTGGGATAGTCTAAGAGGGCTTCCTATAGGAAAAGCCTTTTGACCAGGATCCAGGAGGATGGGCAGAAGCTGGGTCAGTTAGGAGAAGCCTTTCTAGGAGAGAAGGCTGAGCCAAACCTTGGAGGATGGCCCTACATGTTTGGTGAATGGTGGTCAGCCAACCTGTTGGGGAGTAAGCCTACAAGGGAGTGGTAATGGGAAACACTGATATTCAAGATAGCTAATACTTGGAAGAACTCTGATACCTGGAGGAATATGGGCTTTGACCAGTCAGAGCTTGTACCAGCTGTGACCCTTGTCAAAGCAATAATACCAAGGTGAGGCTGGCTGTCTTTTTGAAAGCAGGCTAGGCAAGGAAAGGGATTAGTTGTGAACAGGGGTAGGGGTGGCGGTAGAGCTGGTAATGGCAGAGTTGGGTACTGGAACTCCCTGTGGTTTGGAAAAGCATCTCTGTATTATTTAGTTAGTTCAGTCTCTCAGTCATGTCCTACTCTGTGACCCCATGAATCGCAGCACACCAGGCCTCCCTGTCCATCACCAACTCCCGGAGTTCACTCAAACTCATGTCCATCGAGTTGGTGATGCCATCCAGCCATCTCATCCTCTGTCGTCCCCTTCTCCTCCTGCCTCCAATCCCTCCCAGCATCAGAGTCTTTTCCAATGAGTCAACTCTTCTCATGAGGTGGCCAAAGTACTGGAGTTTCAGCTTTAGCATCATTCCTTCCAAAGAACACCCAGGGCTGATCTCTTTTAGAATGGACTGGTTGGATCTCCTTGCAGTCCAAGGGACTCTCAAGAGTCTTCTCCAAGACCACAGTTCAAAAGCATCAATTCTTCAGTGCTCAGCTTTCTTCACAGTCCAACTCTCACATCCATACATGACCACAGGAAAAACCATAGCCTTGACTAGATGGACCTTTGTTGGCAAAGTAATGTCTCTGCTTTTGAATATGCTATCTAGGTTGGTCATAACTTTCCTTTCAAGGATTAAGCGTCTTTTAATTTCATGGCTGCAGTCACCATCTGCAGTGATTTTGGAGCCCCCCAAAATAAAGTCTGACAGTGTTTCCACTGTTTCCCCATCTATTTGCCATGAAATGGTGGGACCAGATGCCACGATCTTCGTTTTCTGAATGTTGAGCTTTAAGCGAACTTTTTCACTCTCCTCTTTGACTTTCATCAAGAGGCTTTTTAGTTCCTCTTCACTTTCTGCCATAAAGGTGGTGTCATCTGCATATCTGAGGTTATTGATCCCAGCAATCTTGATTCCAGCTTGTGCTTCTTCCAGCCCAGCATTTCTCATGATATACTCTGCATTATGTGCCTTTTAAAAGAGCAATTTTAGCATCTTTGCATACAATTCCAGACTCCTCAAGATGCTGAACATCTCATTCTCAGGTGAGGGTCCCGTTGGGTTAGAAAGAAGCCTGGGACAGCTGCAGGACTCAGCAAAGGGCAGAGGCAGGTCACAAATAGTGACTGCTGGGGAGGACAGGCAGGCATTCTGCTGAGTTATCGTATTCAATGTTTCTGGATTGCAGACTAAGCAGGGCACCAGGGACCAAGCTTTAGGTCCAGCAACAAACTTCCTTTACCATGAGTTTCAGCATCTAATAAAGGAAATGGAACAATGCCTGCCCCACTGACCTCAGAATTATACTGTGATGAGGAGCAGTTAGAAATCACCTTGAAATGAAAAAGTTGTATTTTATGAGCATAAGCACTGCCTTGGGTCGGTAGAGGAAATGCTTTTCTCTGAACTTGCCCGAGAAGGGAAATTTTTGTTTAAATAACACAAATGTAATAGAACTGTCCAAAGTACATGATCTTGGCAATGAAATTTGTGGGACCTAACTCGTGGTTTTCTTAGTTTTATAACAGTGTAAAAATAATGCATTTTTCATCAAGCTAGAAATAAAAACAATAATAAAAATCTAACATTTATTGTGGGCTGATTATGTGCCAGCCACTCTGGCAGGTACTTTGCGTCTTATTTAACCCTCACAACCAACCTGTGCGGTGCATACTATTATCAGCCTCATTTTGCAAAGAAAAACGGTAAGGAAGTTGTTATAACTCAACTGACAATGACATGGCAAGTGTTTCATCTCATGGGGAGAGCTAAGAAAGCAGTGCCCCACCACCCACAAAAGCCTCAGGGGGCTATGCCCAAGTCCATGATGGGGTTGGTCTTTTTCCATTCCCTCCCCTCCACTGCCTCTCCTCTAACTTTTCTTTGCAAAACCTCTTACCTTCCCAAGAGCTTGGGTAAGCAAGTAGTGTGTGGAGCCAGTGCCCTAGGAGCAAATTTATCCCATCACTTCCTCTGAGATCTGATCAATTCTCCTGTCAAATCCATGAGGTAGGGGATGGAATATGGGGAGGGAGTGGGCAGACATCTGGGAGCTAGAATGGGAATGTGCATCCCTTGTTTCTTTTATGAATAAGCAATACCCAAGAGGGGCTTAAGGTTTTACTAGGTCCACTTTGTTGTGTTCAGTCCCTAAGTCATGTCCGACTCTTTGTGACCCTGTGGACTGCAGCACACCAGGCTTCCCTGTCCTTCACTATCTCCCAGAGTTTGCTCAAACTCATGTCCATCCAGTCAGTGATGACATCCAACCATCTCATCCTCTTTCACCCCCGTCTCCTCCTGCCCTCAATCTTTCCCAGCATCAGAGTCTTTTCCAATGAATTAGCTTTTTGCATTAGGTGGCCAAAGTACTGGAGCTTCAGCTTCAACATCAGTCCTTCCAAAGAATAGTCAGGGTTGATTTCCTTTGGGATTGACTAGTTTGATCTCCTTGCTGTCCAAGGGACTCTCAAGAGTCTTCTCCAGCACCACAGTTCAAAAGCATCAATTCTTTGACACTCAACCTTCTTTATGGTCCAACTCTCACATTTGTACATGACTACTGGAAAAACTGTAGCTTTGACTATATGGACCTTTGTTGGTAAAGTCATGTCTCTGGTTTTAATAGGCTGTCTAGGTTTGTCATAGCTTTTCTTCCAAGGAGCAAGCATCTTTTAATTTCATGGCTGCAGCCACCATTCGCAGTGATTTTGAAGCCCAAGAAAATAAAATCTGCTACTGTTTCCGTTTTTTCCCTACCTATTTGCCATGAAGTGATGGGACCAGATACCATGATCTTGGTTTTTTGAATGATGAATTTTAGGCCTTGAGAGTTCCCTAATTGCAAGGTTCTTCCTGTTTCCATCTTATGTTCCAGGTCTTACTCCTTGGTCAACCTCCAGGTATACTTTCTCCTCTGAATCCTTTCTTGTCTCTTGTATTCAGGTGCATCTGTCCTTCCTGACCCCACCTTTGATGACATTTGGTCACGGGCGGTCCTTACTGTGAAGGACATGGAATGTTATCAGTGGAACCCCATAGGTGGGTCATAGATTTCAGGACTTCTCCTATTGGAGTGTGAGACACACTCTTATACATTCACAAACCCACACAAACTGGCTTCTGGCTGCCCTTGATGGCTGTTTATGAGAAAGAATGGGATAATGAGCTTGAATCTCTCATCTACCACTTTTGATGTATGTAACCTTGGACTGATCACTCCATTTTCTCAAAATTAGAAATAATTTATGTAAAACACCCAGCGCAGTGCCTGCCTTCAGTCAATGGCTCTGAGTTAGTGGAATAAACCAGAAATCAGGAGAATTGAGCCCTCATTCTCACTCTGTGACTATTCAACTGAACTTAAGCAAGTTACTTCTCTCTCTGGAACCTCAGTTTCCTCCTGTGTGAAATTAGAAGGTCTGGATGGTGCTGAGGTCATTTCCAGCTCTGACACTGTCTCTGCCCCAGCCCCAGACTCCATGAGGCCTAGATGACCAGTCTAAGAAGACTCAGCAAATCCCAAGAGCTGAGTTTTGAAGGCACCTGCTATTCTAGGGGAGGGCTTCCCTAGTGGATGAGACAGTGAAGAATCTGCCTGCAATACAGGAGACTCAGGTGACTAGGATTTGATCCCTGGGTTGGAAAGGTCCCTTCGAGAAAGGCATGGCTACCCACTCCAGTATTCTTGCTTGGAGAATCCAATGGACAGAGGAACCTGGAGGGTTACAGTCCGTGGGGTCTCAAAGAGTCAGACATGACTGAGCGACTAACACTTTCATTCTAGGGGACCTGGTTGGCCTTACTGATGATTGGGGAAAGCTGGGCCCTTGGCTGTCTGAGGCCTGGCTTGGAGAGGTGAGAGGAGCAGGAAGAAAAGAAGGGGGTCATCTAGGAGGAGGACAGAGTGACCTTGAAGATTCCCATCATCAGCCCAGAAATGACAGGTTAAGGAGGGGCCCAGACGTGCTGCCCTTCTCCACTTTAATTACTATCATTTTGAGAAGACTGGAGTCTAAGCCTCAGAATTCCTCTTTGGAAAACTGTGTCTTTGCAGCGTCTGCAGACAAGGACGTTAGTGAACTGGCAGTCAACGCTCCATCAACTTCCCACACAGGGAGGGCGGCTGCTGACAGATGGAGGTGTGTGTGCGGCATGGGTCAGAGCCTGTCTGAGCACCTTCCCACGTGCCTGGCTCCCTTTGCCCCGCCATCGTGCGGCTCCTCAGCCATAGTTACAATTACACATATGAAGATGTCTATTACCTCCTGGGAAGGGATGGGGGTGATGGACAGAGGACACAGCCATTCTGAATGAGATGAAAAGATTGGGAGGAATCAGGAATGCTGACTTAGAGTGTCTTTGTGCTGGATGGCATGTCCTTGTTAGAGGGGCTGTGGGGGCCTCTGAGTATAGTTTAGTGGAGGGTGTCTCCTGGGTACGTGTGTGAACATGTGGGTGTGAATGTGGTCATGATGGCGAGTGAGAGGGGAAGAACAGCTGACAGGACTTGGAGAAGCCTTGGTTTCCACTTAAGGATCTTACTCATTCATCAGGCCCAGTTAGCCTGAAACCTTCCCTGATTCTGGAAATGATTATTCAGTCATTTCAATGTTGATTCTTGGCAAAATTCTGAAACAGATGCCTGAAATTGATGATTTGTGAGTTCTTAGAAAAGAAAGGTGATTGCTAGAAGCTAGCATGAGTTCACTTAGAACAAAGCAGATAATCCCACCTGCTTTCTTCTTTCGACGGCTGTTAAATTGATCATCAGGGTGGCACAGGGCGCTTCTGCTCAGCCCAGAGTGGTGGATGAGGGGTTACCCTTCTCCTGATACTGTCCATGTGACATGGAACTTGGGTAGAGGGCAACCTTGTTGATGGTACCTCTCTCTTAAGTCTCAGGTTTTATCCTGAGCATACACAGGAGCAGAGGGGTCCTCACAGAGATGGGGAATGGGACCTCTTGTCTACATGGATGTATTTGATGGCTGCAGGCAGGAAAGAACAGCAAGGCTCCATGGGTAGAAACTTAGCAGTAGGAAAGGGGGACTCAGGCTTGGGGTCAGGCCTGTAGGACCATCAGTCAGGGGTATGGGGGAGACAGTTCTAGAGCCCTAATGTCCTGGGGCCCTGGTGAGTCTGGGGGAAAGCTGCAGGCTTCCATGTGGTACATATATACAATGGGATATTACTCAGCCATTAAAAGGAATGAAATAATGCCATTTGCAGCAACATGAATGGACCTCGAGATTATCATACTGAGTGAAGCAAGTCAGAAAAAGAAGGAGATATATTGTATGACATCCTTTATATGTGGAATCTAAAAAGAAATGATACAAATTACCTTACTTACAAAAGAGAAAGAAACTCACAGACTTAGAGAATGAACTTATGGTTGCAGGGTGGGGTGGGGGAGGGAAGGGACAGTTAGGGAGTTTGGGATGATCATGTACACACTGCTATATTCAAAATGACCAACCAACAAGGACATACTGTATAGCACAGGGAACTCTGCTCAATCTTATGTGGCAGCCTGGGAGGGAGGGGGGCCTTGGCGGAGAGTGGATACATGAATATGTATGGCTGAGTCCCTTTGCTGTTCATCTGAAACTATCACAACATTGTTAACTGGGTACACTCCAATACAAAATAAAAAGCTTAAAGTTTGGAGGGGGGAAAACTGCAGGCTTCCAATTACAGATGCAAAACTTGGGTCCTGGGCAGATTTGATGTCCTCTGTCTGACCTCAGATAGAGTGGGACACGACTGAGGGTCATGACTGACCTCAGAAAGCCATCTTTGCCTCCACAAATAAGGCCGAGGAGCAAAACTGGCCTCTGAGTTTCAGGTTTGTTTGCAGGTAAAACAGTTAGGTAACCTTTTGGAGGGCTGTGTTTTAGATAAATGTATACAATCCTGAGTATTCTTGGGCATATTTGGGAATCAGGCTCCTGATGAAATGAGTAGAGACTCAAAGGCGCTATAACTTGGGTACAAAAGGAAGTGTGAGCATGTTTTATACTGAGAGACTGATGAGGCTTAGCTACCTCGGCTGGCCAACCCTAGAATGGACAGTGTAAAATCATTCATGGCAACCTTGTGAATAAATGGAAAAAAAAGAAGTCCAGCTGATATGCACTTGCGGGGGACCTACAGTTGCTGAAAAATTGTTCCCTAAAGGAGATTGATTAAATCTCAAATCTCAGTTTAGAAGGGGGGCTCCTAGTATTGTGCCACAGAACTCGCTTCAAGTCAACCTTTCATCTGTGACGTGGGTGAAGACACAGAGGGCAGCATTATTAAATTTTTAGATGACAGTTAGAAGGGATAATTGAGGTCCAGAGAGATAGCTGAGGCTTTGAAAACATCCTGATAAGCTGAAATGATGCCTGAAACAAACAAGATGAAATTTAACAGGGAAAAATATTAAGCCCTATATTTAGGTAATAAAAATGAATTATGTCAGTACAGTATGGGGAAGCATGACTTGGGAGAATTTCAAATTAAAATCCTGGGGCCCAGACACTTGGAGCAGCAGACTGCCTGATGAGGGCAGCAGAGAGCAGCTGCTTTCCAGTGCCAGACGGATGAGGGACCCTGTCCAGGGCAGCAAGAGGATGGAGGCAAACTGGGAGAGGAGTGAGAAGGCCCGACACGGGCAGGTGAAGGCAGGTTTGGGGCACACAGGCTCCAGGTATGTGAGGTACCTGGATCCAGGTGAGGCTGGACTCCTGGGGCCACTTGTGTCCTGGGCCTGCCGGCCCTGGTCAGTCTTCTCATCTTGGGTCTGCCCTGTCTCTGAGGTGGTTTCCAATGGCCACTAGCTCAGTGGGGCAAAGACCGGAAGTGACATACTTAACAGAGATAGAAAACCGCTAGTGATGACCTGGGGCTGGGGAGGTGAGGATGGGGGCAGGGGTGTGAGAGGGGGAGGAAGAGGAGGAGGGGCCTTGGTGGCAACGGATGGCTCTGTATCTTGGTTGCAGCGGTGGTTGCTTGTGAGAAAGTGGCCGGGGACTGCAGGCACTCGCGGTGCTCTGTCGGTTTCCTGGTGATACTGTAGGAGAGTTATGTCCATTGTAACTGTGAGGGGAAACTGCATGAAGGGTCTATGAGACCCGTCATACTGTTTTTTTTAAATTATAACTTCCTGTAAATCTATAATTAATTTTTTTTTAAATTAAAAAACAACAACAACAACAAAGGAAGCTAAGGCAGACTCTGCAGTGAGTGTCCTGGGCTGAGGGTGGAGGGGAAGACCCCCGTTTCACTCCCAGAGTGGAGCTCTTCAGGACAGCCTTTGGGGGTGTGCATAGGGGAGGGCTTTGTACGCAGGGGGACCCCAGGGTCTCTGGCATTTGAAGAACCTGTGGAGAGGGGCTGTGGACTTTGGGACTATAAACGGCTGCTCCTCGAGCCCACCAAGCACCCGAGGTGGATGGAGGACAGGGGACACTCCACATTCTTGGGCCCTGCCCATGAGTTTGGTTAGAGTTTGCTTAGCCGAGACATTCTTTGGGATTTAGTCCTGGGAGGGGCACTCAACTGCCTGGCTGATCCAGCCTGGGGAACCAGCCGCACAGTCTCTAGGAGCTGTGGAGAAGTGGCTTGGGAATTTAGAAGGGCTTAGAGCTGCAGTGGTGCTAGTGGTAAAGAACCCGCCTGCCAGTGCCGGAGACATGAGGCATGCGGGCTCCATCCTTCGGTTGGGAAGATCCCCTGGAGAGAGGCATGGCAACCCGCTCCAGTATTCTTGCCTGGAGAATCCCATGGACAGAGGAGCCTGGTGAAGTACAGTCCATGGGATCAAAAAAGTCAGATATGACTGAATGACTAACATTTTCAGTTTCAGAGCTGCAGAGAAGATCCAGCCTCCAGCCTCTGGTGGGACCTCTGGCAGCACTGAATGAGGTGTGGACCACTTGTGAGCCTGCCTCAAGGGAGGCCAGCTCTGGCTTCTGTTCCAGGGCTGCAGGCAAAAGGCAGAGAGAATAGAGAGATGCCACCCAGAGGACACTCCACAGGGGCCCTGGTGGCTTCCAAAGAAGTGACTGCAAGTACATGTTTGGTCCTGGCCCAGCATGGGGGTTTGGCTCTGTCTTGCTCCGTGCACACGGCTCCCCCTCTCTCCTGGGGGCCCAGAGAGGCTAGCCCAGCCACCATCCTGTTCTAAGTAGGGTTTGAAAATGAATTTTCTGGAAAGAGTGGAAGTGTCAAATATTTCTGCAAAGCCATCAAGAGGCAGCCCCCTACCTCTGATGTCCTGTGAGAGTGAAGTTGCTTTCCAGGTTTCTACCCCAGTGAGATTGCCTGGTTGCTGGAAGACCCTCCCAGTTTCACCAAGACAGGTACCCAGGGCATAAGAAGTACTAGGCGTGTTTAAGTGCATCTCTCACCTCCTTCCTGGGGCCCCTTTCCAGGAGCCAGGGCCTTCGTCCTGCATTGCCTTCTCTTTGTGCAACAGAGTCCCAGAGAATTCAGCCTCCGTAGCTGACATTCCCACCAACACCATCAGATCCATTGAGCGTGTGCAACCCACTCTCGCAGTAACACACTCCTGGATCCTTGGCATTGCCAAAGTCCTGCTGTGAGTGGGTCTCTGAGTGACAGCTCCTTTGATGCCTCCTTCTCCCTCCATCCTACTGGGAGTTGCCATGCTCCCACCTCTCATTCCTTTTACATCCTTAGCATGCCAAAAAGCTGGCACCACGTAGTCACAGATTTTGATCTATGCTGGCAGCAAAGGCCCAGGATAGACTCTGCTTGAGGAAGGGAAGGGCTTGAAGAGCTAGATGACATCAGTATGAGACAAAAGAGCAACTCTAAAGCTCCAGACCAATGAGGGGAGGAGGAGAGAGGCTGGGAGGCTGAGCACACTCAGGCTAGAGACAGACATGCCTGGTGAGGAGGGGTGGACAAGGACTGTATGTTTCAGGTCATTTACCCAGGAGTCCAGGCTTATACATGGCAGCAGGGGACCTGTTTGGGTTTGGACCACCTGTGTTCATCAGAGAAAAAAGCTGGCAGGGAGCCAGGAGTGGGACTATTGTGTCAACGGCTGTGTGCCTCTTGTATGGGTTTTTTATGGAGATTGTGAGGCTCACACCTTCTCCTGGTTGGCTGAGCTGATGAGAGACCATGGCTGGTTTAATCTGCCTATTTCACACCATGTGTTGAAGGATGATCAAAGAGGGTAGAAAATGTGGTCCAGTTATGCCCAGGAATGTAGGGGGAGCAGCCTCTGGGGGCCTAAATCTCCAGACTCCATCGCGTGGTGCAGGGTCTGCTGACCTTGGCAGAATTCTATTGCTGGGTGAGGGGGACGGGGAGTGCAGTTTGCACTGGCTGTTACCCCATGCCCCCTTCCTGAGCCCCGTCTTGTACCATCCCATTTGGGATTTCTTCTATCCCAAATATCCATTGGGCTGCCCAAGTGGCTCAGCTGGCAAAGAATCCTCCTGCAATGTGGGAGACCTGGCTTTAATCCCTGAGTTGGGAAAATCCACTGGAGAAGGGAATGGCTACCTACTCCGGTATTCTGGCCTGGAGAATTCCATGTACTGTATAGTCCATGAGGTTGCAAAGAGTCGGACATGACTCAGTGACTTTCACTTTCACTTTCTTTCTTTCAAGGACGGTCACTGCGAGGCTGCTATTCACAGACCAAAGAGGACTGCAGACTCAAAATCCATTAGCATCTGGATGGCAACATAACCATGCACATTGGAGACTGATGCAGTAAGATGTGATGGGGCCAGTGTGGGGCTGGAGAGTCTGCACCTCAGTTGAAATAATTCAGGTACAAAGTATTCAAAAACTCTGTGCCAAAGATGATACATCTGCATATAGTATCCGGCATCTGCTAGTGCAGGGTTTTCTCTTTTCCTCCTGCCCTAAGAGGGCTTCCTAGGTGACTCAGCAGTAGAGAATCCACCTGCAGGGCCGGAGACTCGGGTTTGATCCCTGGGTTGGGAACATCCCATGGAGAAGGAAATGGTAACCCACTCTAGTATTCTAGCCTGGGAAATCTTATGGACAGAGGAACCTGGCAGGCTACAGTCTGTGAAGTTGCAGAAAAGTCAGACACAACTTAGCTAAACAACAAATCGGTCCTAAGAAGGAGCCCCTCCTGGTTAGCTTCCTCAGACTTCCTCCCACACCAATCTAGAGATGCTGAGCAAAGGACAGGCAGTGTGAGTCAGGCCCACTGCTTCTTGTTCCACTTGGGCAAATACTTGACCTCTCTGTTTTGCTTTACTTCTCTGCCAAATGGGTATAATATCCTTCTCATCCACATTTAAGCTTTGTTTTGAGGATGAAATGAGATAATGCATTTGGGAAAATGTATACCCTGCTTCACTCCACAATATATCAGAGGGAGATTCTAAAAATACTTGTGACATAAAAGGATAAAAATAAATAATATGTGAGATGATTTTGTGATTTTATCATAAACACATTTTCATTATTGTCCCTGGGAGCAGTGTGGAAGTGAAAATAGATATATTATCTCTCAGAATCATGTTCAGTTTAACCTTGGGCTTTGGGGTCTTGACTGAAAAGCAGGCTGGCATGGGAACTTTAGGCATTGAAGCTGGCTGCCTACTGGGCCCTTGAGGGTGGGAGAGGGTGGGTGGCGGTAGTCAATACTGATTTTTCAGCCTCTTTCCACGCTGGGTCAGGATTCTAACTGCAGCTCATTCTTATTAATGCCAAACATCCCTGAGTGTCCCCTTTGTGCCTGGTCCTCGCTGGGTCTTCAGACACAGATGGAAATGACTGAGGTCTGTCCTACAGGGGTTCCTAGGAAGGGACCTGGGAGTGAAAGTCACGACTCGGGAAAGCTGATTAATTCCTTCTTACTTCAATTCTTTGTCTGTAAGATGGACATTGTAACCCTCCACTTCCTCCCTCACAGCCATGCTGGAGGGATAAAACGAGAACGTGCTCTGATAAGAAAAATTGCTATGCAAATGTGAAAAATCATCATCTCTATTCAGTACTGCTCGAAAGTGATTTCAAAAATAACAGGGCTGTAAGGATTTGGGAACCAACCTGACCAAGAGGGTTTGCCTTAAATATTCCACCCTGGAGTTTTTCTGGGATATGAGCACGACTGCGAACCAGGTCACCAAGATGAACCCTTCCCCCAGAAAAAATGGAAAGCTCCAACTTTGGAGCCTTTGGTTCGATCCCTGGGTTGGGAAGATTCCCTGGAGAAGGGCATGGCAACCCACTCCAGTGTTCTTACCTGGAGAAACCCCATGGATAGAGGAGCCTGGTGGGTTACAGTTCATAGGGTCTCAAAGAATCAGACACGACTGAAGCGACTTAGCATGCATGACTCTTTAATACAGTGGTCCCCAACCTTTGGGGCACCAGGGACTGGTTTCGTGGAAGACAGTTTTTCCATGAATGGTGGGGACGTGGGGCATGGTTCAGGCCGTAATGAAAGCCATGGGGAGTGGCTGTAAATACAGATAAGGCTTTGTTGCTCACCTGCCCCTCATGGCTCACCTCCTGCTGTGTGGCCGGTGGGGGCTGGTGTTGGGGACCCATGCTTTAATACATGTGGAGCACTGAGATATGCATTGCAGGGTGGGAAATTGTTATATGGAGAATTGTGCCCATCCCCAATTTCTCTGTTGAAATCCTGACCTTCCACTCTCTCCGTATGTGATTGTGTCTGGAGTTAAGGTCTCCAAAGAGGTAATAAAGTTAAAATGAGGTTGTTAAAATGGGCCTTAGTCAAATCCTGTAAGGGTGTCCTATAGGAAGAAATTTGCATGCATGAAGACACCATGGATACTCACACACGGAGGAAGGGCCACGTGAAGACGAAGTGAGAAGGTGGCCGTGTACAAGCCAAGGAGAACCCTAGCCTCAGTTCAGTTCAGTTCAGTCGCTTAGTCGTGTCCGACTCTTTGCGACCCCATGAATCGCAGCACGCCAGGCCTCCCTGTCCATCACCAACTCCCGGAGTTCACTCAGACTCACGTCCATCGGGTCAGTGATGCCATCCTGCCATCTCATCCTCTGTCGTCCCCTTCTCCTCCTGCCTCCAATCCCTCCCAGCATCAGAGTCTTTTCCAATGAGTCAACTCTTCGCATGAGGTGGTCAAAGTACTGGAGTTTCAGCTTTAGCATCATTCCTTCCAAAGAAATCCCAGGGCTGATCTCCTTCAGAATGGACTGGTCGGATCTTAATCGTGGACTTCCAGCCTCCAGAATTGTGAGAGAATGTATTTCTGTTGTTGAAGCCACCCAGTCTGTGGCATTTTGTTATGGCAGCCTTAGCAAGCTATTATAGATGTATCCAGGAAAGTATGAATTATTCATTCCTTTAATAAATACTTATGAATTTGGGCACTGTTGGTATGGGAGATGAAAGGATGAACAAGAAAGATGTGGCTTATATTCTCAGGAGGCTTGGAGTCCAATAGCGATCTTGTGTCTGCCTTCAAGATGGGGAAACCAGACCGACACTCAGAGAAAACATAAGATGACATTTAAATTGAACAGTACCGACTTCAAGTGGTAGAAGTTCAGAGAAAATGGAAATATAAGAAAATCGTTAAGGGGACTTCTCTGGTGCTCCAGTGATTAAGACTCTGTGCTACCCATGCAGGGGGCCCAGGTTCAATACCTGGTCAGGGAACTAGATTCCACATGCTGCAACTAAGAGTTCAAATGCTGCAACTAAGACCCAGTGCAGCCAAATAAATAAATATAAAAAAAGAAAGAAAATCAATAGGGGACGTTTTGTGGAGAGAAGACTTGAAGATTGGAAGATGATCTGGGCAGCCCTAAACTTTTGTAGGGAGCTTATAGGTCCAACAAGAGGCACCCGTCCGTACTGGCTTACCTGGAAGGTACAACTCCCTGGGAACTTCTCAGTATTCCAGGCGACTGGCCAACACAGTCTTCTTCCCTGGGAGCCATGGCCACCACCCTCTCAGGCTGAAAATTCCTGCTCTCCAGAGACCGGAGCTTGGCCAGCTCTTCTGTGGTTATTTGCTTCCATTTCTCCAGGCAGATGGGGACTGCTGGCTGTTCATCAAGTTAGCAATTAGCAAGTAATTCATTAGGCACCTAATGAACAAATTATTAACCTGGCAAGCCATGTCCAACCGCTGACTGGGGGGAGAAATGGCTATTAATAAGGTCTTGGAGTGGCAGCTGTGGTTTAGTGGTTAAAGCGTGGGCTGGGTGACAGGAGATGTGGGTTCTGGACTCGTGGGCCAAATTGCTTTACTGCTCCAGGCCTTAGTTTGGCTGCTCATGTGGTGGGAGTAAGAAAATCCTATTGCTGGGCAAACTCAATGTTAGAGAGTCTGTATAAATGCAGGCCATTGGGTTATACAAAGTCTAAGACCCCTGCATTCTAACTTGCAATGATTCCAACACCACCACCCCTGTACCTTCTGGCCCCCAAACCAAAGTAAGGCATATCACGTCCATCCCTGAAACTCTTGTAATTGCCAAGTCACATTCACAATTCACTATGTGCATGGAACCCAGCTATATGCAAAGGGCTGTGCAGGGAGGGCAGATGTGTGTGAAAAGTCCCTGCTTTCATAGCATTTACGATTTGGTTGTGGGTATCCGACATTCCCAGGTGGAGCTAGTTGTAAAGAACCTACCTGCCAATGCAGGGGACACAGGCGACACGGGTTTGATCCCTGGGTCAGGAGGATCCCCTGAAGGAGGAAATGGCAACCCAATCCAGTCTTCTTGCCTGGGAAATCCCATGGACAGAGGAGCCTAGTGGACTATAGTCCATGGGGTTGCAAAGAGTTGGGCATGACTGAGCACGCAAGGATGTGCTCAAACATTTACACACAGTCAACTAACTCAAGTACAAAGACATTTGTGGTAGGGCTGAGAGCTGTAGGATTTCAGAGTAGACAGGTAACTAGGTGTTAGAGTAAAGGGGGGCCTTGCAGGATGGCAGGGTCTTGAAGCATGACTTCACTGTGCTTTTCTGACTGTAAGAGTAGCATGGGCTCATTGCTCCAAATCTTGGAAAGAAAAAGATAACCTGTAATCTCATCAGCCAGAGATAACCGCTATTGACAATTTTGTATCCGGGAAGGATCTGACAGGCGGAGATGGTGGAAGGATTGTGTTGAGGTGGTGGAGGACTGAAGGTTCTGGGATGGGGAAGAATAGGATCTGTGGTCAGTGCTTTGGGAGATGGAAGTGTGGACCAAGCAGGCTAGAGCGGGGCCCCGGGGCGGAACGAAAGTGTGGTGGTTGTTGTTTAGTTGGTTGTGTCTGACTCTTGTGACCCCATGGACTGTAGCCTACCAGGCTCTCTGTCCATGGGATTTTCCAGGCAAGAAGGCTGGAGTGGGTTGCCGTTTCCTTCTCCAGGGGATCTTTCCGGCCCAGGGATAGAACCCATTTCTTTTGCATTGGCAGGTGGATTCTTTACCACTGAGCTATCTTGGAAGCCCAGAATGGAATTAGAGGAGGGGAAAAGTGCTGGTGAGGGCATAAGGGGCCAGACTGTTGAGGGGTGGGGAGGACGTGTATGTGAGACACTGCCTTGTGCCCTGGACCGGAAGCCTCAGCCAACAAGCCAGACTCTGTTCTTCATCACACTCGTGATGCAATGGAACTTATTGATGTAGTTGTCCTACTTGGGAGATACACTGCAAAAACCTCTGCAGGAAAAATAAAATAGGAAGCTGTGGCCAAGTTGCCAAAGGGAGCCTGGGGCCAGTGGAAGAGGCAAGGAAGGTCTCCACCTAGCGCAGCTGGCCAGCTGGCTGGGGCTGTTTCCAGTGTGTCAGCAAGAACCCTTGGGGAAATAAGGGACCTGTCCTGCTTTGCCCTCATCCAACAGGTGTGATCTTTCTCCAGACTCTTGCTTGGTCCCTAGGGGATGTCTAATCCACAGGTATTTTTTTGGTCATGTACCAGCAGAGAATGTATAGTTGACAAAAACTCTTTTTTCTCTAAGATAATTAAGAGGTAATCTTTTTTTTTTTTTTTTTTAAGATTTTTTAATATGAACCATTTAAAAAGCCTTTATTGAATTTGTTACAACACTGCTTCATTTTTATGAGTTTTTTTTTTTGGCCATGAGGAATGTGGGATCTTAGCTCCCCAACCAGGGTTCAAATTCCCACCCCCTTTTTTGGAATGCAGTCTTAACCACTGGACCGCCAAGGAGGCCCTGGAGATAATCCTTGGAGTCTCTCAAAAATCCTATGAGAAGCATGTGTGCGTGCTCAGTTGCTCAGTCATGTCCGACTTTGCGACCATTTGGACTGTAGCCTGCCAGGCTCCTCTGTCCATGGGATTCTCCAGGCAAGAATACTGGAGTGTGTTGCCCTTCCCTCCTCCAGAGGGTCTTCTTGACCTAAGGATCAAATTACCCATATCTCCTGTGTCTCCTGCATTGGCAGGCAGGTTCTTTACCACTTGTACCACCTCAGAAGTCCCTCTATGAGACAGGTATTGCTATTAATCTCATTTTACAGATGAGAAAGTTGAGGTTCAGAGATGTGAACTGACTTACCCAAGATCATGCTGCTGCTGCTAAGTTGCTTCAGTCGTGTCCGACTCTGTGCGAACCCATAGACAGCAGCCCACCAGGCTCCTCTGTCCCTGGGATTCTCCAGGCAAGAACACTGGAGTGGGTTGCCATTTCCTTCTCCAATGCATGCATGCATTCTAAGTCGCTTCAGTCGTGTCTGACTCTGTGCGACCCCATGGACAGCAGCCCCCCAGGTTCCCCTGTCCACGGGATTCTCTAGGCAGGAATACTGGAGTGGGCTGCCATTTCCTTCTCTTACCAATATCATATACCCAGAGAAAATCTGGATCTTGGGACTGCAGTGGAATAACTTGGTGGTTTTTGGAGATGGGCTAGTTCTGCATTCAACTTCCTACTCTGCTGTTTTACTCATTGAAGAGTGTGAAGAACTTGGACTTAGTCTATTATTTTCATATATCAATGGGGGCTATTTACCTCCGTGGGTTATTGTGAGGCTTAAATCAATCAACACAGATGTTATGGACTTAGCACCGGTGGCTCAGACGGTTAAGCATCTGTCTACAATGTGGGAGACCCGGGTTCGATCCCTGGGTCGGGAAGTTCTCTGGAGAAGGAAATGGCAATCCACTCCAGTACTATTGCTTGGAAAATCCCATGGACAGAGGAGCTTGGTAGGCTATAGTCCACGGGGTCGCAAAGAGTCAGACACGACTGAGCGATCTTCACCGTAAGTGCTCATTATGAGTTAGCTATGATAGTTGACTCATTGGAAAAGATTCCGATGCTTGGAGGGATTGGGGGCAAGAGGAGAAGGGGACAACAGAGGATGAGATGGCTGGATGGCATCACTGACTCGATGGACATGAGTCTCAGTGAACTCTGGGAGTTGGTGATGGACAGGGAGGCCTGGCGTGCTGTGATTCATGGAGTTGCAAAGAGTCGGACTCGACTGAGTGACTGATCTGATCTGATCTGATCTGATTTTTAACTCTGGGTTTATTTGAGTCACAGACATAACTTAAATCTCGAGGCTGTCCCTTAGTTCTCTGCCATAGCTAGTCACTCTGGAATTAGGAAGAATTCAGGTTCAGTACCATCTTCCTGAGACTGCTTGGCCCCCAGGGAATCAGACACAGATTTCCTTAAAGGACTCTCTGATTAGCCAAACACTCAAGTTTTGCAGGATGCAGAGAGGTTTCTGTGGCTCATGTGATAAAGACATTGATGCCCACCAGACTTCCCCACATCGATCAGTCCCTGTGCTGTTAGACAGGACCCCATAACTGGTTCTGGCCTATGGGTTGTAGGTGAAAGTGACACCTATCACTCTGGCTGGCTCTCTGCACTCCAGCTATAGTGACTGAGGATGCTTTGTATTCCAGGAGGTGGAAGATGACAGCCCATCAGCCAGCCTGGATCCTTGAGTGACTATGTGGAGTAGAGCCCCTGCCAACAGAGCATATTGTGTAAGGCAGAAATAAACTTTGGTGGTGTAAATGTTGGAGACTCTGCAGATTTTTTTTTTTTTTTTTGCTTTAGCATAGTCACACATAGCTTGTGTGACTTGGGTTCCATCCCTGGGTCAGAAAGATCCCCTGGAGGAGGACATGGCAACCCACTCTGTATTGGTTGCCCAGAGAATCCCATGGACAGAGAAGTCGGGCGGGCTACAGTCCATGGGGTTGCAAAGAGTCAGACACAATTGAAGTGACTTAACACACACACACACACAACCTTGTGTAACCAATACAACCCATCTTGGTTGGCCGAGGCCTGACATTTTATGTTAATAGCATAACTAACCCTTTGCATTGGACAGCTTTTTACAGTTTTTTATAGAGCAGGCTAACACCTATTACCTTTTTTGACCCTTGGCACAATTACACATATGGGAATGCTCCCTGGTAAGTCTTTAGTGCTATTTCTTTAAGCAGTGTCTGCTCTAAAATCCTCATTTCTATACATACCCAGTTTTCAGTCAACCCCTCTCCCCACTATACCCTGATTCAGCACCATAGTTTCCAAACTCTGTTGTACTTATCTGTCCATCTGCTTCCCCCAACCACGCTGGAAGCTTTTAGATACCATCTTATCTAAGACAGAGGCAGCGCCTTGTCGATTTGGTGTCCGTATCTATTACAGTAGGTGCTTTCATGATGGCTGATGAACCACTGGGTTGTGTAAGGGAGGCAAGGAAGACTACTGTCCCCACTGGGAGGCAAGTTAAAGGACTTTCCTAAGGACACGCAGCTGGTAAGAGGCGGAGCCAGGCAGCCTAATTCTGAGTGCAGAGCCTTACCTGTCTTTTTGCACGGGCTCTTTTTCCTTTTTTTTTTAAGGGTCAGAAGAGACAGTATGGGCCATGGTGCCTTGTAAGGCATTCTGCTACTTCTACATTTCCTATTTCCAGAGGCCAATCAGCAGGCCCACGTGGTGGTGTCCTAACTGGAGAAGGGTGGACCAAGGAGTGTGTCCAGGAGAGGATTGGGAAGGGTTCCCTGGGGGAAAGGCCTTGTCTGAAGCGCCCTCAACAGCAGGATGGTACCAGGAGATTGCTTGCTTGCATGCTTAGTCGATCAGTTGTGTCCTATTCTGTGTGACCCTTTGGACTGTAGCCTGCCTAGGCTCCTCAGTCCATGGGATTTTCCGGGAAAGCACACTAGAGTGGGTTGCCATGCCCTCCTTCAGGGGATCTTCCCAACCCAGGGATCGAACCCGTGTCTCTTGTGTCTCTTGCATTGCAGGCAGATTCTTTACCCGCTGAGCCACCAGGGAAGACCCTGGAGCTTAGCAGGACTCAATTCCATGTCTCCTTGAACAAATGGGAAGGAGGAAGAGGGTGCAGGGAGGCACCAAAGGAAACTCTCACTGTAACCCTAAAGGCAGGGGTCTGGGGTGGGGAACGTGGGCCCATTGGCTGCCTGCATCCCTGCAGGGCTCTCATGGCCTCCTGCCCTGTGCCTGGCGTGGCCAGCTTGGTATGGCGTTTGTGCAGCCCATTTTATCGCCCTCAATTGCTCATCAACAGACACAACATCAGCTGTGCCTCATGGCCTCCCTGACTCCAGGCTCCTCCTGTGGGAGAGGCCGGAAGGGAGGCCCTTTCTCATCCTCTGGCAACCTGAGTCAGACTGCAGGAGAAAGGAGCGCGATGGATCCCACAGAGGCTGTGAGCAGCACCTGGAGGAGAACTGGCCCTCCTTCAGGACTGATAGGAGTTGGAAGCACTTCTGTACGCGGGGATTGGTTTAAATCTGTCATCAGGTTCCAACTGGAGCTGATTGTTTTTCTTGGCATGATAGGTCTGCTCCAACACACCCGCTGCCTGTCCTCCTTAGTGGGGTGGGATGGTTTTTGTCTTTGGAAAAGCCTTTTGGACACCTCCTTGGGACACTGCTGGCATGTCTGGGCATATATGGGGGGTATCCCAGAGTGTGATTTGAACACCAGCTTCCCAGGTACCTCCCGGAACCCTGGATCTTAGAACAGAGGGTATTCAGAGTTCAAGGAGCAGCATTTACAAGGGGATTAAAGGAACTCATGAGTCAACTCAAATGACTGGTTGTGGCTGCCTGGAGTGCTGCGTTGAAAAGTCTTAGTTTCGATCAATTAACACATGTGCTCCGGTGAGGACAGAGGAGTGGCTGAGATGCTGCACAGGCAGATTTGCCTTCTTGGATTCTCATTTGTATCTCCTTTCTTCTGGTGCCTTATTTCTACTATTAGAGAGCCATTAGCTCGCATTAAGGCCTGTCTCTCTGTTCTTATTTCTTTAAAATGCATATGCGTCAGGGAGGAGAACCAAGAAGGCATTGAAGAATTCAATGACTGATTGATTGGGATTGATTACCAAAAAACAGATCATTATCAGTTTTGCTAGTGCTGGAAACTGCAGTGACACAGTGGCAACTCTTCAAATACATAGGTTTTCTCTTGGCTTAGGATGGGTTATCAGACTGCCTTGCAACATGGCAGTCGGCTGAGAGGAAATGGGAAACCAGTTGGGTTTGGTGGAAGGCAACACTGGGGAAGGAAATGGCAACCCACTCCAGTGTTCTTGCCTGGAGAATCCCAGGGACGGGGAAGCCTGTTGGGCTGCTGTCTATGGGGTTGCACAGAGTCGGACACGACTGAAGTGACGTAGCAGCAGCAGCAAACATAGACAATGGGGGTCCCTCATCAGGGGTCACCTTGCAATGGGGACATCAGGGGGTCAGAGCTGACCAAGGGTGCTGACCGTCTTTGGGAAGGCAGGAATTTCTGCTCAGAAACTTTCCTGGCAGTCCAGTGGTTAAGACTCTGAGCTTCCAATGCAAGGGGCGTGGGTTTGATCCCTGGTTGGGGAACGAAGATCCCACATGCTGTGTGGTGGCTTGGCCAAAGGAAGGGGGGAAACCTTTTTTATCAGGAAGCCCTGTGTTCCCAGCACTGTGGGCTGTGCTTCTGTTACTCACTTCAGGGGAATGGGGCTGGGGGAGAAACAAGGTTCAGTCTTAAGACTGAACAATTACTAGGGTAACTGGGTCAGGAGTGGGAGTGGGGGGGCAGTCCACACACTATCAAAGAAGACTAGACAGTTTTGCTGTGTAGACTGGAAATTCTAACCTGCCCGACTTCCATCAATGTACTAAGTCTTTGCAGATTTAGACTTTAAAGCAAAGAGTGTAAGAGATGCAGGTTTGATCCCTGGGTTGGGAAGATGCCCAGGAGGAGGGCATTGGAATCCACTCCTGTATTCTTGCATGGAGAATCCCATGGACAGAGTAGTCTGGCAGGCTATATAGTCCATAGGGTCACGAAGAGTTGGACACTACTGAAGTGACTTAGTGGCATAAGCCAATCTATGATGAAAAGAATTTAAATGGCAAAAAAAAAAAAAAAATCCTCTAGTCAGATTTGTCAATTGTTCCTAAGAAAAACAGAAGAACAGAATAGGAGGAAAGAGGAGCATTCATATATGAGTCATTTACCCCAGTCAGTCCAGTGACAGGAGATAAGTGTTTGGAACAGGTCAGTGGTCCTGGCCTGCATCTTTGTGCTAAGGTTATGTCAGGTAAAAGGAATCATTGGCTCATTCTTTCATTCATCCAATAAGCACTTACTGTTCCAGCCTCTGATGATCTGTGGTGAAGACATAGGTCTTGTCTTCAGAGAGCTTTGAGTCGATGAGGAGTATACACAATGAAAATGGGCATTAAAAAAACCTTTTTATATTGTATTGGGGTGTAGCCAATTAACAGGCTTTTGACATTTTCAGGTGGACAGCAAAGAGATTCAGCCATACATATACATGTATCCATTCTTCCCCAAATTCCTCTCCCATCCAGGTGGCCATATAACATTGGCCAGAACTCCCTGTGCTATGCAATAGGTCCCTGTTGGTTTTCCATTTTAAACATGCCATTTAAAGAGGTACTGTTTTATAACTTTAATATATAGTGGAAGTATATGTAACTTTGTTCTGTATTTTCTAATTTGCTAGTAAATGTGTTATCATACTTTAATAATTTAAAAAATTAAAAAATAAAAGGTACCATTTTAAATGTTCCTGTCCATTGAAAATGGGCATTTTTGATAGAATGTGGTAAGTGCTGAGCTCTGGAAGCCTCAGTATTCCCATTGTCAAAATGGGGATGTTCCTCTTTATCTTGTCTTCAAGTCACTAGAGCAGCAAGAGCTGCCCCAGCAGTGCCTGAGGTGTGGGCTGCTCCTCCCTGAAGTCGGGGGTGGGAGAGAAGGGAGGGGGGCCCCAGATATCCCCCGGGGGGTGGATGGGCTGCCCCCAAACAGAGAGACTGCGGCCTGCATCTGCAAAGCACCTCATACATTTCCAAGCACTGTCTTGTTCAGCATCTGATTTGATCTTTTTTCTCCCTTGTGAGGCTGGTGGGGTGGGGACCGTCACTCTAGAGGACCTAAGGTCACTCGTGTAGCTGGGGACAAGCTGTTGGCTGGAACCCGAGGATGCTTTTCTCACTCTATGGGGTGCCCTGGTTGAAGATTGAGGAGTTGGCATGGAGATGGAGGCGAGGACAGAAGTTCCAATAGCCTATAGTTCAGCCTTCCTTCCTCTTCCTTTTTTCTTCCAACTCTTTCTGAGTGCCAACTCATGGTGCTACAGTACTGAACTTCTTCTGAGGCTGCCAGCAAACCCAAGTCAAAACTGGAACTTGAGCCCTAGTCAGACCCTCATTCCAAAATGCTCCACATGCCCCCTGGGGTGTTGCTCCAGGAGCCAGGTGGCAAGAACAGGAAGAAATGGGACCAAGCCAGGGCTGGGGAAATTACAGAATCCCGCAGCTCTCACCACTATTAGCAGTGCAGATCCCTAGTATAGCCAGTTCCACACCCTCCAAGGGGCAGGGACTCACCCATCTTGGAACAGGGAGGCAGTGGGACACTGGACCTCTGGAAATGGCCCATTCTGGATGGAGCCAGCTTTGCTGGTGTGATGGCTTCACTGTGAAGTAGGAGGTGGGGACTGCACTTGATGGCTTTGATGGGAGTGGCCCTGCCCTCCTCTGCTGAGGGCAGACAGCATCCAGGCAGGCCAGCTGCCAGGGAGAATGATAGGCATCTGGCTGTCCAGGAGTGTGTGTAGCCTGAGGCACTTCTGGGAAACTCCCTCTTGCTTCCCATCCTTGTAGATGTGAAGTCATGGGGAGGCAAAGGAACAATTCAACTATCCAAGCTGTCTGGAATCAGGGAACAGGGGCCCTGAGAGTCCCCTATCCTGGCAAGTGTTTCTGTGACATTGTCTTAGTTTTTATTATTAAAAAGTATTTTATTTTACTGAAATGTTTTAAGCAAGTTGTTGCTGTTCAGTCACTAAGTCATGTCTAACTCTTTGGAACCCCATGGACTACGGCATGCCAGGCTTCCCTGTCCCTCAAGGAGGGACACTTCCCGAATACAGGACTTTGAAATCCCTCAGGACTGGATTCAAGTCGTAGGTCAGCTCCTCGCTGACAAGTCACTCATGGACAAGTCCCTGGGTGCCTTGACTTTAGGTTTTGTAGTCTGAAAAATGCCCACTTCAGAGGCTGTGCAGGAGGCCTGAGATAAATTCATAGGGGAAAGCTCTGTGAGTTGCTGAGCGCAAGGCACTTGTTGGTACTTGTTTATTATTGTCATGGAAGTTTCCTTCCAACCCTAAGAGCCTAATGATTGGAATTCATTCTTTCTGGGTAAACAGTAACCCTCCCCCTGAGAGCAGTAGGAAGGAGAAGACAGCAAGAAAGCACTAGTATATATGAGGACAGTGGGGGTAAGGAGAGAACCTTCTGGATAATGGGAAAAGAAGTTCCCAGGACGAGAGGTCAGGGTGAGGGAAGTGAGCACCCAGGCAAATGTGCTCATCTGGTAAGCTCTAGGCCGGGCCCAAAGACAGCTTGTCTGCTCAGAGAGGAACATCCTGGTCCCCACTTTCTGTTCCTAGCCCCTGCGAGCCGCCTTTCAGTCCCTGGAGACTGAGCTGGGCCCTCCAAGTGACAGTCCATCTCAGACCCAGCTCTGAGGCTCCGCCTACCTTGTCAGGCTTAGCTAAATAAAGACATGGTCCCTGTGGGGGGCCGCTGGTGCTGAGAGCTCTCCTGGGGGGCGCCAGGCAGCAGGAGCCAGCTCCCCACAGCTTGGTAAAAGCAATCATTGCCCCTCTCCCTGCATTCTGCCTCTGACCTTGGGTAACCTGGCAGATTACCAGCCAGCGCCTGAGAGCTGAGGGCGGTGGGCGTGCTCAGGAGAGAGGCTGTGGGGTTGTTCCAGGCAGTGGGGGTCTGCCAAGGGCAGTGTTGGCACCTGGACAATGCTGGAGTGTGGCTGGGACGGTGCCAGCACAGGCTGGGTGCAGGGTAGCCCGGGCAGTGGGGAGGCTTCCACACTCACTGGGATATTTTAAGCTGACAGTAGCATATCAGAAGGGACATTTACCAGCTCAGCTCCTGCTGCCACTGGGGAGTTGCGAAGGTGGCAGGGGAAGTGCTGGGTTTCAGATTTTTCAGGATGCGTGTGACTTTGGGGTAAAGAGGGGTTTAGAGAAACAAACCTTCTCAGACCTGTCCTCAGACCTGAAACGAAGTGCTGAAAATTACTGAGTGCCTTCTGCCTTTAATCCATCTCCTAATGTAGGAGAAAGCAGTAGAGCCCTGGCTCTCTGGCTGCTGGGTTTCTCTGTTTGAAGGTGAAAGCTCACTAGACCAAGGTGTGGACAGCCCCACTTTCCTTCCAGTCCTGGCTCCTCCACTTGTTGACTGCATTGTAACCTGGGCTACGTCATGGGCCATCTTCAAGGCTGAGTTTGTTCACTTGGAAGGGGTGCTGAGTCAGCCATGTCCTCTTCCCAAAGGGAGAGGGGGATGGTGTAAGGACGTCAGGATCACGGAGAAAGAAGTTGTGAAATGGTGAGGCAGGCTATATCCACAGAAGGTGGTATTGCCAGCTTTCTGCCTGAGTAACTCTTCATCTGCATTCCTGCATCCCCACTGTAGCAGCAGCTTCCTCCCCTTCTAACAGGCTACCCTGGGCCCGGCAGTGTGTGTGTGTGTGTGTGTGTGTGTGTGGTGGGTGGGGGGGCGGGGGGCAGCAGAGGGGTCTCCAGAGATCCTAGGGAGAGGCAAGGTAAAGCCAGATTCCCACCTCTTGTTGGGTGCTTACCTTGAAAGAGAACATGAAGCATGGGAACACTGACAAATCAATTAGAGAAATCAATGCCCTTGAGTGCAGTATGTATTTCTTTCCTTCTAGCCCGGTCCCACCCACCCTGGGCCAGCAGCTCTGTTCATTCTTCAGGAATTAGAAGCTTTAGTTAAATCCCTGCTGCTCTCCATCCCCAGACAATTTCACTCTGGCCAGGCTGGGGATCAGGGACCTGGAGTGGCCATGTGGGGAGGGAAGGTTGGTGAATGTGTCAGCCTGCCATTAGGAGGCAGATGGGTCTGGAATGGGGCTGAGAAAGCTCATGGATGTCCATGACCTAGGCCCAGGACACTGAGCTGGACACTGTAGCATGTACCATGGTAAGACAGCATCCTTTCTAGGCTTTAGACTTGAACTGCAAGGATGAGACCAGAAGAGATCACAAGAAAGGTAAAAAAGAAATTGCAGTTCTCACAATTTCTTCACTCTATTGCTGGACAGGGCAGGGAGAAAGGGAATATTTAAGATGTTCTGAAATTTGACATAAAAATTCATAGTCTGGAGAGCTGCCCCTTTGCTTATTTATTCAGGGCACAGAGGTTACCAGGGTGGGGCCCTGGATCCCAACTGCCAAAGTTCAAATCCTGGTTCTGCCACTTAGAATATGACCTTAAGCAAGTTATATTACCTTTTTTTGTTTTTTGGTTTTTTTTTTACTTTAGTTGTCTCATTTGTAAATTTGGCCTATTAAGAGTAACTACTTCATAGAGTTTTATCAAAATTAAAGGGATATCAATATATATCTTTCCATAAAGTTGGCTCCCTTAATTATTATAACCAGTGACAAAGTCTGAGAAGTCAGGGCTACTTACTTTCCCCAGGCCTGTCCTCTGGCTGGTCACTGCCTGACTAGAAGATAATTTCCTTTTTCCTTGTCCCCTCTGTTGGATCTACCACATATTGCTGATTCATCTTTCTAGAGCCCCTGACAACCCCTTCCTTCCATCCAGGCTCACCACCACTTCCTATTTTGGATCCCCATTATTTCAGGCCGAAATTGTTAAGTCGCTTCCTAACTGATCTCTTGTCTCCATCCTTCACGGAGTTGTCAGATCAATCTTCTAAAACACCGTTCTTATGCCACTGGCCTGTTCAAAAATCATCAGTGGCTCCTAAGGGAGCAGGAGGGAGGGCTTCAGTGCTTGTCCTCTGTGCCTCCCATCAGACCCTCCAGACCTTCTCTGACAGGCCCCTCCCCACCTGTGCCCTTGGCTCCTCCCCACTCTTGGGTGCTTCCTCAATCCTGTCTTTCTTGTTTAG
The DNA here is from genome assembly GCF_002263795.3 of Bos taurus. Classification (NCBI taxonomy): domain Eukaryota; kingdom Metazoa; phylum Chordata; class Mammalia; order Artiodactyla; family Bovidae; genus Bos; species Bos taurus. The sequence goes on along the minus strand of NC_037335.1, from coordinate 69,107,194 downwards.
CTGTGTTGGGTCTTAGTAGGAGTGCAAGTGCTCTTTGTTGCAGCTGGTGAGCTTCTCTTTGTAGTGTAAGGGCTGATCTAGTGGTGGTGAACGGGCTTCGTTGCCCCTCAAAAAGTGGGATCTTAGTTCCCCAACCAGAGATTGAACCCTCATCCCGTGCATTGGGAGGTGGACTCTTAACCACTGAACCAGCATGGAAGTCCCCTTGAACTGTTCTTACCACTGCACTTGACCTATGCTGTCCCGTCCCCAGAACACTGCCTCCCTCTGTGTTCCGCCAAATTCTACCATCCTTCCAGGCCCAGCTCCAATCCTATGTTTCCTTGTAAGTCCTCCCGAAACTCCCAGGTACTAACCCTTCCTTTCTCTCATTCGGTTCCAGTGTGTCTTTGGGTTGCTCAGGCTGTTCATGGATACCTACCTGACCTAACTCTATTGTGCACGGCTTCCATGGCAGGAGCAGCCCTGCTCAGAGCCGTATTCCCACAGCCCTCGGCACTGTTGGAGGGAATCCAGTAAAGTTGTGCTGCTTTTGTGGGAAGTCCTGGGTCAGCTGCTGTCTCATGCCTGAGGGCACCTCTGTTTGCCAACTCCCTGATTTCTGACGTATCTTACCTGGCACCTTCTTCTTCTTTATATTCCTGGTTGGATTTTCTCTCTGGGACATGTGATCCTCAGAATTTTTTGCTCCACAGAAGGAAAAGAAGGGATAAGATTCTGCTGGCAGTAGCTCAGCTCTGGTCAGTTGAGCTGTGTTAACGAGAGTGCATGCGCGCATGCGTGTGTCCTAGGGTGGGCCAGCAACCCTACTCGCTTCCACTGGTCTTTTTACATGCCTATTGCTCTTACCCTCCAGAGAATCCATGCCACCAGATGAGTAGGCCTAGAGAGATGAGGAAACAGAAACGAACAGCCAAGTGTCCTTTCTCCCTCTCCCTGCATATTGTAGCTCCCGTATCTGTGACGGTGGAGGGGCTGTCTTGGGTGGGCAGGAGAATCATCTACCCACAAGCTCACGAGCCACTGGGCTTGACCCTTAAAGGCTGATGAAAGGTATAGTCTTGGAGGGTGTGGGAATGTGTATCCGTGAACCTTAAGAGCATCTGTTCATACTTCCTGAGAGTCTCTCCTTTCTCTGAGACTCCCTCTTACAAGGTCTCCTATTCTTGACCCTCTACAATTGTTGTTTAGTTGCTGAGTTGTGTCTGACTCTTTTGGGACCCCATGGTCTGTAGCCCGCCTGAGTCCTCTGTACACGGGATTTCCCAGGCAAGAATACTGGAGTGGGTTGCCATTTACCTCTCCAGGGGATCTTCCTGACCCAGGGATTGAACCTGCATCTCCTGCATTGGCAGGTGGATTCTTTACCACTGAGTCACTGGGGAAGACTGACCTTCTTGTCTCTATTTCCCTTGAATCCCCATTGCTTTTTATCTCTGCTTCTCATTTGCCACTTAGGTTTGTATGCCTTACACATAGGTTCCTAATCCTTCTGGATCCCAGAGGAAAGGGGTGACGTTTTTTGAACAACTTTCTTAGAGCCAGGCATTTGACTCGCTGCTCTGTGTACAATATCTCATCTTGTCTCTACAGTTTGAATTAAAAATTTTTTTTAAAATTTATTTGGCTGTGCCAAGTCCCAGTTGCAGCATGTGGATTGAACCAGGGCCCCCTGCATTGGGAGCATGGAGTCCTAGCCACTGTACCACCAGGGAAGACTCAGGTTTTTTTTTTTTTTTTTAAATCCCCATTTTATAGATGAAATAACTGAGGCTCTGAGAGATTAAATTGCCTATGGCTGGCACATGTCTGTCTATGTTTCCTCTGCAGATCTTGACATGGGGTAGGGGTGCTTACACACAGGAGACACGTGGGTTATCATGTGACACTTGTACGCTGCCATATCTAAGGGCAGCTTAGGTTGAGGGTGGATCTGCAGAGAGTGAGGTGTGGTGAGTGATGCTTATATAGACAGGTGGGAAAAGAGGGCCTCAATGGCCACAAGGTGAATGCTGGCCTGGTGGCATTGTCCACTGACCCGGAGTCCCTGAAGGACTTCAGCCTCCTGCTACCAGATACCCCTCCCACCACCATGGGAATCAGTGGGCACACCCTGGGTGTTCATCACTGCTTTCTCATTAAAGCTCCTAAATATGCTTCAGAGAATTTTCTTTCTAATGTCCAGTCAGGGCTCAAAGAAAGTTAAAGAAATTGTTTTTGAGATGAAGGAGGAAGAGCAATGTGCCGAACAGTAATTTCAGAGTCTAGAGTAGGGCCCTTGGGATAGGGAAAACCTCCGGTGGGGGTCTGGAAATGTGGGAGTGGTAAAGGGCATTTGGGCAGCCAGAAGATTCAGGGAGTAGGAGAGGGGAGGGGGGAAATTTATTTACACCAGACTCCAGCCACTGAGGGCTTCCCCCAGTGGCTCAGAGGGTAAAGAATCCACCTGCAATGCGGGAGACCTGGGTTCGGTCCCTGGGTTGGGAAGATCCCTGGAGGAGGGCATGGCAACCCACTCTAGTATTCTTGACTGGAGAATCCCCAGGGACAGCGGAGCCTGGAGGGCTCTGACTTTGTGACTCATGGGGTCACAAAGAGTCGAACACGACTGAGTGACTAAGCACACACCCGGCTTCTGATTCAAGAGTATAATTCTCATCAGGTTTTCATCCTTTAACCTAAACTTTTATGAAGCTGGTTCCTTACACCCCCCAGTTCTAGGAATGAAGGTGTTTAGTCTTTTCTTAGAACTGGAGGGGCCCGGAAGAATGGCAAGAAGGTCAGCCCCCGGGTACTTTCCCCAGCTCCAATCCCCAAGCCTTCCTGGCTCAGATTCGCTCACCTGCTAGGGCCACGCCCCCAAGCGGGCACCACTCAATGGCCCTGGGACAGTACGGACTGAGGGCTGATGCCCTAGGATGGGGCAAACGTGAGGCGTTTGTACAAGACCCTCGGCTCGGCGATTCCAAGGCTGGAAAGAAGCCGCGTTCCCGCCTAAATCCCAAGACAAACGTTGCTCCCTCTAGCTTTTCTACTTGCGAAGCCTGTCGGTTTTTTAAGTGACCCCTCCCTTCGAGCCCAGGTCCATTTCTAGCATTCACGCCTCTCCAGAGTCTTGTTCATTTAAAAATGCATTTTAAAATGCACTAACACCTACATCTTTGGTCCAGCCCAGATCCGGTTTTGCGTAGCGCGGAAAGTTTACGAGGTATTGCGTGTACCCCACCCTGGCACACGGGGTGCGCGCGGAGCTGCGTGCAGGAATGTGTGCGAGGGCGCCGAGGGGTGCAGAGCAGCTTTAACGCAGCCGAGAATGTGTCAGATGGGCGCGTGAAACTGGGGTGTCGGGTGTGCGTGGGTCTGCCCGCGCGTGCTCGAAGCCCACCGCCTCTCGCCCACTTGCCAGAATGTGTCAGCAACCTTACTTCTCCTTCAGCCCTTTCCCAGCCAGACGCCCCTCCTTTTTGGTGCTTCTGAGCGTTTACTGTAAATCCCGTGACTAAAACACGCTGGTGAGCCCGGCCCGTGGACATATGGATCAGTCGCCCCCTTCCCGGAAGGGGGAGGGGGCCCCACCTGGAGCCTCGGAAGCAGGGAGCTGCCGGTTGCCTCGGGAGAACTCCCCGGAGCCCAGCTCGCCGCCAATCTTGGCGCGGAGACCTGCGTCGGTCCCGGGGCGCTCCCACCAGGGTGGGGTGCGAGCCAGCATCCCCGATCCTTCCCGCGCAGTTCGTGGAAGGGTTCGCCGGCCTCGGATGGGGTGGTCAGGACGCCGTGGCTCGGCAGCTTTCTTCCCGCACTAGGGGAGGGAGACAAGTCGGGAAGGGGAGTCTCGAAGGGTTACGACGCCAGGGAGTGTAGGGGGCGAGGGCGCCGAGGGTGTGCGGGGAAAGTTCTCGAGCCCCGCATGAAGAGCACACGTGTAGGCGGGCGCGGGGCTCGACCCGGGCAGGAGGCTGTGCGGGGACGCTGGCGGTTGGTGACGGAGGGGGTCCTTCATCTTCCTTGCGTCTTCGGGGAGACGCTCTGCCTCGGCTCCTGGGTCGAAGGACGCCCATCGGATGGTGCAGCCCCCTTCCCTGACCCGGACTCCAGCGGGTTTTTTTTTTTTTTTTTTCTAGCGCCCTTCCCCCTACGCCCCCGGGTTGGCTCGAGAGCCACGGACTCCAATCCCTCGGGCCTCCGCTGAACCTCCCCAGGGCCTCCCGGAGCTGGCTGCCCTGGCGCGGGGGCGGGGGCGGTGGGGGTTGGAGGGCGCAGCCGGCTCCGGGCGGGGAGAGGAGGGGGCGTGGGGGTTGCCGCGCAGCAGCAGGAGCAGCGGAAAGAGAAAGGTGAGGAGGTTTTGGTGGGTTTGGGTTGGAGCCCGAGCCTTGGCCGGGGTAGCTGGTCAGTTTCCGGCCAAGGCTGCAGGTCAATCCCGGGAAGGGCGGGCGGCCGAGCAGAGGGAGCCGGCGGCGGAGCTCTCCCCTCGGCCCGCGTTCCCCGGCGCCACCGCCACCGCCTTGTCGCCGCCGCCGCTGCAGAGTGTCGCTGCTCCGCCGCGCGCCCGCGCCCCGCGCCGCCAGCGCTTGGGAGCCAGAGCGCCGAGCCCCAGGCGGAGGAGAGGGGCGCGGGCGCGAGAGCCGCGGCGAGGGAGCCGCGAAGGGGGAAGGGGGCGGGCGGAGGGAGGAGCAGGGAGAGGGAGAAAGGGGAGGGAGAGGAGAGCGAGGGAGAGCCGGAGAGAGCGGGAGCAAAGAGCGAGAGCCGGGGAGAGGAGAGGGAAGCAGAGGAGAGAGAAAGACGCACGCAGAGACACAGGGTCACTGGAATTCCATTAGAAAAAAGTGACACGAGCAGGGGTTAGCGGGAGAAGATTTTTTTGAATCTTTCCTCCGTCTTGTGCGAAAGAAGCGACTCGGGTCTCTCGTCCTCGAAGCTCCCACTGGATCGTTCCTAGGCGCTGACACCCGTCGGTGGATTTCTTTCTTATTTGCGTTTTATTCTGACCCCCACCCTCGCCACTTCCTTCCAGCGCTTCACTCTCAGATCGCCTCTCCCCCCACCTCCTCAGTCCCCTCCCGGGAAGCGCAGGGGAATCGGACCCGCGGGGACTCGCGCCTTCCCGGACGAGCCGAGGGAAGGGCAGACCTGCGGACCGGCTGTCGGCTTGGAGAGCACACACGCACACACACAGATACGTGTGTATTTGATTTTAGTGGGCAAGGGGGGCGTCCAGACGCGGCCCACCGCCCTCCATTCCCCCACCCCCTCCAGCCAGAGGGGAGAATCGCAGGACTCAGGATCTTCATCCGGCGGACTAGCTGGGATCTCCGCCTTGGATTTGGGGCTGATTATCACTGCTTGGCTATTATTATTGTTGTTGTTATTATTTTTTATCCAAGGGAGAAAGACAGAAAAAACTGTGGGATTTATTTAACATGATCTTGGCAAACGCCTTCTGCCTCTTCTTCTTTTTAGGTGAGTACCTGCGGGAGGCGAGGACAGTGTGTCCGCGGGAGCCTGGGGGGCTGCGCTGCCGTGCGCGTTCTGGCGCCGGCGAGCAGCCTGGAACCTTGGGGGCGAGCGGGGCGCTGGCGGGGGACCGACCGGTGGGAAGAGCGCGCGGCGGGGCGAGCCGGGCCCGGGCGCAGCGGAACCGAGCGGGGCCGGCGGCGAGGATGCGGGTGGAGGGACGCGAGCCGCTGCTGGCTGCGTACGCGCAGGGTTGGGAAGGAGACTTAGAACACCCAGACCATCCCTGAGCGCACGAACGCAGACACAGTCGCTCACTCACATGCAGTGATAGCGTTCATTTCTCTCAACATAAAGGGTTCAAATTGCGGCAACTTAAGGAAAAAAAAAAAAAAATCCAACTCTTGATCTGGAAGAGAGAAGGGAGGGGAGAGGCTCAGGGTCGGGGAGAGGAAAATCCTGCCATCCTACCTTTTCCGGCGGCTCCTCGAGCCGATTGTGGTGGAGGGCACGGGCTTCTCCAGGAGCTCCGGGATGGACATCTGTGGGGGCAGTCCTGGCAGCCACCCCCCGCCTGCCAATCAACCCCTGGAAAAGACACCCGCTTCCCACTCTCCGAATCCCTTCCCCGCGGCTCCACTCCCTGAAACACTTTTCAAGTTTCTCCCCACCCTGTACCCTCCCTCCCGCGCAGACCCGAGCCATCTAGGTGGGCGGGAGTGGAGGATTTGAGCCGCAGTTCACAGCCTTGTCTTTGCCACCTTTGGGGCCGAGGCACCCGGTAGCTGGTGGGAAGAGATGGGAGGGAGGCCAAAGTTTGCTTCCTTGGGTGAAGAAGGAGGGGGGCTGAGGGGAAAACCTGGCCTGAACAAAGACCACTGCTCATTCTGTAAGCCCTCTCCCCCAAGGGCAGGGAAGGGAGGGCTGCCTGGTGTCCCTGAACCCTGACTGTCTTTTTCCCACCCAGAATTCCCAATCCCTAGCCCCCTTTTTATGCTGCAGGAAATCTCAGCTGCTTGGGAAGTGGGTGTAGAGGGAGCATTCTTGGGGGTGGAGGTGAGTAAAAGTGGGTGTTGGAAAGGCTGTGTGCTGACCTGGAGTCCCAGGCAAGGCTGCTGCCCCAGTAAGTGCTCCAGAGAGAGGACAGGCTAACGGGGTGTGTGTGTGTGTGTGTGTGTGTGTGTGTATGTAAGGACCACACATTTGCTTCATTGTGGATGCTGCTCCTACCACCTTGGCCTGCTGTGTAGCCAGGGTGAGCCAGCCTGCCCAGATGGGTCATAAGAGCACCCTTTCCCTCCTGGAGGAGGGGAGAGGGAAGGCCTAGGAGGGAGTTAGGTGCAGGTCACAGAAAGCCATGAAGGGTGTCCTAAGAAGTGTCTTGACTAGGACCAGGGATTCAAGTCCAGTCCTTGTTGATCGGGCCCTGGGCCCTTTGCCAGCCCCTCCTGCATTCATAGGGGCCGTGGGGCTTGGCCCAGCTCTAGGGTGTGGCCTTCACAGTCGGGCCTCAGGGAGCCAGAGGTGGCTCTTCTCAATAGTGTTCTCAGGTGGGAGGGGCTGAGGGAGGGGCTGGGATGGTTGCTCTGGGCCCCACTGTGCTCCTGCAAGCCTTTCCCGGTAACCCTCTCACTCCGAAGGGGCTATTATAAAAGCTGACCTTTTCTCCCACGGCTGGTTTGAAAACCCAGCTTTCTGGGGCCAAGAATGAGCAGGGCCAAGAAGAAAAGAAAATTGTATTTCAGGAAAAGCAGCCAGACTGCTTGCTCCTGAACTGCACACATCCCAGGCCAGCAGGGCTCCCAGGTGTGGATGATAGTCCCTTAGTCGTCTCCAGTCCAGCCCCCCAGGCTGCAGAGGTGGGGGTCCCAGCCGAGGGGCCTGAGGAGAGACTGTTCTCCTGAGCCTGTGTAGGTGTGCCTGGGGTCCTGTTCAGAGATGCCTCCCTGGTGTCTGTGACCCTGGTGGGGGTGGGGATGAGAGGAGGAAAAGCGGCAGGGGGGGCGGCCACATCCTTCCAGTTCCTTTCTCTGGAGAAGCCCCTTCTCAAAGCTGGGGTGCGTGTTGCCTGAGTGACCACAGGACATTGAAAGGCTCTGGGTTAGGCCAGCCGAGAACTAGGGATATGTTGGTTGTTAAGGAAATTTCAGCCCCAGGGCCCTTGCCTGGCAAGGGGCCCACAGTTGGGAGTTGGTTGGAAAGTTGGCTTTGGGGAGAGGCTTTTCTGGAGCTTGAGAAGTGGGGTGGGCGTTTTCAGTCAGGGATAGAGTGAAGCACGTTCCTAGGAGCAGGGGCCTTCGGTGTACTCCTCCCAAGGTTCTGAGTGAGGTCTGGGCGTGGGCATGCCTTCCTGGCCCAGCCATCCTGACCTCCAGTGTTGACAAACCCAGAGAGAAAGTGAGATGGGGACAGTGATGGGAGTGGGGACCAGGGTTGGTCAGAGAGCCCACCTCCCACTGGTATTCTCCCTCTCATGGGGGCATTTGATGTACCTGGGCGGTTGTAGGTCTCTGTGGTCTCACAGTCCCTGCTGTGTCTCCAAAAGCTGTTCCACATGTCTGTGCTTTCCATGAGAGATCCGAGTTTTCTCCTGATCTAGAACCTGGAAACATCACCAGAATACCTTCCAACCTTTACTCACCTAGAATTCTTGGCCAGAGGCACCAGGTTGCCATGATTTCTTTCTCTGGCTGGACTTCTTGGTTTTGGGGGTCATGGGACCACCGAGAAGAGTCAGGGGTAGGTGGTGGTCAGGGAGTTTGGTTGGAAAATGCACTGACCCTCCTATGGAACATCTCTCTGCCCAGGAGCTGAAAGGAAGAGGGAAGCCCTTGCTTTAGGCAGAGGAGCCCAGGACTCTATAAGGATGTCTCTTGGGGCTGTAGACCCACCTGTAGGGCAGGAAGGAAGTGTCCTTATTGCCCCAGTTCCCTAGGCTAGTGTGCTGACGTTTAAGCCTGGGGAGGAGGCCACCTTCTCGTTTTATCTCCCGCTGTGCAGCCTCAGGTAACGCCAAGGTGGAAGAGGAGACGCCTGCTGGGATGCTGGGGTGAGGAGAGTCAGTGGAAGGCCCAGGGCTGGGCCAGTCCTAAGGCTCCAGCAGGCTGGCTACCTGGTTGGCTAGATGGGACGGCAGGTACAGGTGAGGCCGGGTCAACAGAGCTGATCCTGGAGGGCCCTGTTGCACACGAGTCCTGCAGAGACCCAGGAGTTTGCTGAAGCCTGGCAATAAAGCCCCCGCCTGGGCTTGGGCCGGAGGGCGCTTCTCCATCCTACCCTGGGCAGATGCCTTATGTCTATGCCCACATTCCATGCTGGTTTCTTTAGTGGTCTTGCTCAAGCCTGGCCATAACTGTCAGCTCCTCCTGTCCTGAGGTAGAGGTCTGGTCAGCTAGAGAAAGAAAGTCTTTTGTTGTGGACCCTGAGGTTTTCTCCACCCCAGGCCCACCCCCTGCTCTCTTGGTGGGATAGGCCTGGCCCGCCAGGAGTTCATTTCTAGATGCGTTTCCCCTCCATGGCCCCGTGGGTAGTGACAGGGTTGCAGTGCAGTACGTTGCCTCTAGGTGTCGCTGTCTCCCTGTGCTAGCTGCTCCCTGAGCAGGGCCTCTTGGGAGCAAGGAGTGAGAAGTGGGAGTTCTGGGTCAAAATGGAGGAGACTCTTTGGGATTAGGGGATGGGGGAGACTTCTGCCTAAGATCTTATTATGTTTCGGGGCAGAATGGAGTGCGGAAACCCCCCCATCACTCTTCTGGTCTTGGAAAATTCAGTCTTGGCTCCGGGCCATGGCATGGCCTTTTTGTGGGGCAGGATCTGAGTGAGGGGCTTGGAGGGGACCAGGGGACTGGGATGATGTCTGTTAGGGGAGCTTGCTTTTGGAAGGACCAAGCGGCCCTTTCTGTGCCTTTCCCTTCCGTATCTCCTTCCCGGACCCCTTCCCTTTCGAGGACTGTGGGTTTGGACACTGGAGGCCATGCTGGGGAGGCGAGGGTCCATGTGCGAGACCAGGGTCCACTTGCAGCTGACTTATTACTTGGCTTCTGGAAAGAAGGAGAAACAGAGGGGAGAGGGTATCAAGGAAGGGTGGGGAGGAGAGGAAAGAAAGAGGAAAAGAAATGAGAGAGAAGGAGACAGAGACAGAGAGAGGTATCTGTGGGCGTGGTGGGATGGAGTTGCTTGGGCCCAGCATTTTTTGGGGGGCTGGGGTGGAACTTGTCTCCATGGTGGATTTTGTCTCTGTTGGACAGGATGGTGTGGAGGGCCGGGTCCCCCAGAGGAGTGCTTCCCTCTGAGCTCTCCTCAGACCTCAGGCTTGTCTGTCCCTGTTTCCTTATGAAGTCTGGGGACTCAAAATGGACAGACTGGGGGTCGGAGGGGCCGTTTTAGCCTGGGTGTGACCTTGAGTTGTCACGTCCCTTCTTTGGGCCTCAGTTTTCTGAGGGTGGAATGCGAGGACTGATCTGGTCTTTGAGAGCCTAACAGGCTGTGAGAGTTAACCAGTCAGCCTAGCTGGTTCCTTGGCCAGACCTGTTTGGACCTGAGGTTGCTGGCAGGAGGCCTGGCTACTCTGAATCTGAGATCTCCCCTTGGCCTGCCCTAGGAGGCCCATCAGCCGCCAGCTCTCTGCTGGGGCTGTGGGATCCTTCTCTGGACTCCTGGCATCTTAGACCGTCTGTGGTCTGGCTGGGGCCTCTGGCTCTTCTGGGCTGTGCTCCTGGGCCCAGGGCCGTGGAAGGAACCAGGAAAGGGTCATGTAGGGCCAGGGCCGAAGACAACTTTTCTCCTTTGGGGTCTGAGGAGAGATGGTGATATCTTGGGCCCCTTTAGCAGCGCTTACTCTGACTTGCTGGGGCAGGCAGCCTTGAATCGGCCTTGCTGTGTTGAATAGAACCGGTGTGACTCTCCCAGAAGGGCCCCCAGGCCTGCCTCTGGGGTCGGAGACTGCGGCCCTCATTCATGCTTGTCTTCCCTCCCCACCACCCAGACGAGACCCTCCGCTCTTTGGCCAGCCCTTCCTCCCCGCAGGGCCCCGAGCTCCACGGCTGGCGCCCCCCAGTGGACTGTGTCCGGGCCAATGAGCTGTGCGCGGCCGAATCCAACTGCAGCTCCCGCTACCGCACGCTGCGCCAGTGCCTGGCCGGCCGGGACCGCAACACTATGCTGGCCAACAAGGAGTGCCAGGCAGCCCTGGAGGTGCTGCAGGAGAGCCCGCTCTACGACTGCCGCTGCAAGCGGGGCATGAAGAAGGAGCTGCAGTGCTTGCAGATCTACTGGAGCATCCACCTGGGGCTGACCGAGGGTAAGGCCGGCCAGGGTCCTGGGTTCAGCGGGAGGGCCTGGTAACGGGATGGACTGGCCCGCCGTGTCTCTCTCCACCTCCTGGGCAACCTAGCACCCAGAGGAGGTAATCATCTGACCTGGAGAGGGGGGGCGCAGATGTTGCTGGAGAGACAGACCAAGGAGGAGCTAGGGAGGAGAAAGGGTCAGGGTGGTGGAATGAGAGGGGATGGGGGTCTGGATGGGGAGTGGACCAAGGCTGGCTGGCTGGCTGTGTGTCGCGGTAACAGGGCAGGTGAGGCCAGAGTGCCCAGGTGGATGGAGAAAAGCACAGAGGAGAGAGAAGGGACTGGCTGCGTGCGGGCGGAGCTGTGAGGTTTGCATGTGAGCAGACCAGCCCCTGCCACTCTCTGCTGCCCCTCTTCTGCCTGCCTGCTTCCAGGAGGCCTGCCCTTCTGGTAGCTTCCTGACCCCTGACCTGTCTTAGGCACCATCAGCAGGGATTGGAGGGCACGTGGGCAGCAGGTCCCAGAGCCCTGGGCAAGCCCTCCTCCAATTTCCAAGGCCAAACCTGTAAGCCTCTCAACCACCTCCCCCATTTCCTCCGCCTCCAGACTAGGGTGTGGAGGATTTGCAGGCCTCCTGGGTCAGACATTCATTTATTAATTCAACAGCTGTTTACTGGGAGTTTCCTGGCTGCTAGGCATTAATAGTCCAGAGCAGCTGGGGCAGCATTTGCCTTTGTGGAGCTCCTCTTCTCGGGGGACACAGATAAGTCAGGGACTTTCTGTCATTTGGTGATGTAGTGAGTGCTGTCGGAAAGCACTGGGGGCTCTGGAAGAGCCAAAGAAGGGCATCTAACCCCTTTTTGCAAAATCTAGAGAGCCTTCCTGAAAGAGGTGGGCTTCAGGCTGAGACTAAAGAGTGAGGTGCAGTTATTTCGTGAAGGCATGTGGGGAGAGTGTGGGAGGTGGGGGACAGAGCTTGGGCAAAGGGCAGCATGTAATGCAGGTTAGCTGACCTTACAGACATGCAGGTAACTCAGTGGTGCTAAGTTGCTTTAGTCGTGTCTGACTCTAGCCCACCAGGCTCCTCTGTCCATGGGATTCTCCAGGCAAAAATACTGGAGTGGGTTGCCATGCCCTCCTCCAGGGGATCTTCCCGACCCAGGGATTGAACCCTCATCTCTTCTGTCTCCTGCATGACAGATGTGTTCTTTACCACTACCGCCACCTAGAGGCAAGTGGAGTGGGGATGGAGGAGGAGAGATGGGAGGGGTTTGGATCTGGTGGGCAGCACCCCTTGGAGGTTTTATGTGATGATCTGCGCTTCAGGAAAAAGTTCACATGGTTCCAACAGGAGAGCAGATTGGAGAGACTGTTTGGAGGCCACTGCTGTGGTGCAGGCCAGGAACATGGCGGCTGAACGAGGACAGTGGTAGGAAAGAAAGATCTAAGAGCTGCCCAGGAGTTGGAATCAACAGGTCTTTGTGAAAGGCCGGAAGAGTCAGGGGGGGCCCCCAGGCTTCTGTCTGGGGCAGCTGAGTGGCTGAGGGGGCTCATCACGGCAAAGGTGTTGAGTCGGGAGAGGGCTGGAGATATGCGTTTGTTTTGGGGTTATATGCCCCTCATCGGCCTTGCCCTATAGACAGCTGGGCGTGCAGGGCTGGGGCTCAGGTGAGGAAGGGGGACTGGACTTAAGGATTGAGACGTCATGAGCAAGGACTTCCTTGGAAGTGATAAAGACTCCGACTTTCAATGCAGAGGGTGTGGGTTTGATCCCTCGTTGGGGAACTGAGATCTCACATGCTGCAGGGTGTGGCCAAAAATAAATTAAAATGTGGTAAATCAACTACAATAAAAAATAAAAAAGAAGTCACCAGCAGCCTGCAGGTGGTAACTGGGGCCAAGGGATTGGGTACAGTCACACTGGGAGGAGGTCAGGAACTGAACTACTGGGATCACTGCCATTGAAAGATGGGCTGCAGGGGTGATGAGGAGGCTGTGGGGGTGAGGTGGGAGGGAGCACCTTGGGAGGAGCTCACTGTCAGAAGGAAGGAGGATCAACAGCCTCCAAGACTTCAGGCCGGACAGGAGAGGGATGGAGAGTGTACCTGGTGCCCTTGGGGAGACTCCTTAGGTGGCCACTGGGAGCAGAAGCCTGCTTAGCGGGGTGCCTGGGAGCTGGGGAACTGGGAATGATGACTGTGGACAACTTCTTGAATTCTGGTGTGAATATACAGGGCTTCGGCAATGGCACCCCACTCCAGTACTCTTGCCTGGAAAATCCCATGGGCGGAAGAGCCTGGTAGGCTGCAGTCCATGGGGTCGCTAGAGTCAAACACGACTGAGCGACTTCACTTTCACTTTTCACTTTCATGCATTGGAGAAGGAAATGGCAACCCACTCCAGTGTTCTTGCCTGGAGAATCCCAGGGATGTGGGAGCCTGGTGGGCTGCTGTCTATGGGGTTGCACAGAGTCGGACACGACTGAAGTGACTTAGCCGTAGCCGTCCCAGGTGGCTCAGGGGTAAAGAACTCACCTGACAATGCAGGAGACAAAAGAGATGTGGTTTCGCTCTCTGGGTGAGGAAGATCCCCTGGAGGAGGGCATGGGAACCCACTCCAGTATTCTTCCCTGGAGAATCCCGTGGACAGAGGAGCCTGGCAGGCTATAGTCCATGTGGTCGCAAAGAGCTGGACATGACTGAAGCCACTTAGCAAGCATGTGAAGATAGAGAACAAAGGATGACTTTTTTAAAAAAGAGAGTCGACTAGTTTAAATTCTAAAGTAGGACAGAAGCAATGGAGAGGCTGAGGTTAAGAAGAGAGAGGGGTGTGATGTGGAACTGTGCCCTTAGGGGAGGGGAGGTGTCAGCCTGGAATCTGAGGGTCATCAGCCCGCCTCCCCTGCCCCAGCTGCTGGAGGGGCAGGAGGAAGCTGGGCCCAGGGTGGAGCCTGGATAGTGATGAGTTCCTGACCAGTGGCTCAGAAGTTTCAAATTTGCCCTAAAATTAGGAATAAACAGGCTTGGAATTATTAACAGTATTACCACCATTAGTAACATAGTAATTCCTTATGAACTGAGTGGTAACTTCTCTGTTGCTGGCAACCTGGAGTCCTAGAACTTGAAATTAGCAAAGAGAGGGAACTAGCCACAGAGAGGGGCGCTCTGTTCTCTGCGAGATAAGGGGCTGGCTTCCTCCTACCCTCCCAGGCTGACTCCATGCACAGAATACATATTTATCACAAAGAAGACTTATTTAACTTCTTACAAAACTCACATAACAGAAACTGACAAATCCATGTTGCTGTTTAGTTGCTCAGTCATGTCTGACTCTTTTGCGACCCCATGGACTGTAGCCCTCCAGGTTCCTCTGCCCTGGGATTTCCCAGGCAAGAATACTGGAGTGGGTTGCCATTTCCTTCTCCCCATGCACAGAACAGTAAGGGCCCCAATTCAGGAAGCCGGTTTGTTTAGGTTTTTGCTTTCTTTCCATGGCCTTTGGTTTCAACCCAAGGGAGACTGGGCAGAAGGTGGGTGGGCTTGCTGTAGGTGCAGAATGGGAAGGGAGGGGATAGAAGAGTTTAGGGCTAGAGAGCTGGATGGGCCACTGGAGACCCTTCCCATTGGACTGGCACCCTCAGCATCACCACATCAGTGCACTGGGGACCTTGCTTGGAGCTGGGTGGTGAGGTGTTTTGATGACAACAGAAAGCATAATATGCATTTTATGCTGCCTTCTGCCACGTCTTCAAGGCCCCTTCAACCCAAGAGGGCTCTGACTGTAGAGTCTCTGGATCCCAATGCTTGAGATGGTTTGTTGGTTCATTTACTCAACAAACATCTGTTAAATACCTACTGTGTGCTTCAGAGGGCGAGAGCACTGAGGAAGCCTTGGGCCCTGTGTGGGCACCTGTAGTCTGGGAGGCCCTTCTTTGGGTCCACTCTAGAAAGTCAGGCCCCTGCTTTTCTCCTTCCTCAGAACCATGCTCCCTACCCCTTGCAGACTGCTCAGTCCCCTCCCCTGGGTCTTTGGGCCAGTGGTTTCTGTTCGGGGCTGACTGGGGAACCCAGAGGCCTTTTATTAGTAACAGCAGGTGGTGTTCCTCCGAAGGACAGAGTCTTCCTGAGAGGGGGCTCTTCCTGGAGTGGGAAGAGTGGTCTCCCGGGAAGATGCAGGCACTTCCTCCCTATTCCTTGTGCGTGTGTGTGTGCTAAGTCACTTCAGTTGTGTCCAACTCTTTGCAACCCCGTGGACTGAGCCCACCAGGCTCCTCCATCCATGGGATTCTCCAGGAAAGAATACTGCAGTAGGTTGCCATGTCCTACTCCAGGGGATCTTCCTGACCTTAACATTTTGATAACCTGACTTGGGTCTGGACGGGTGAGGGGATCAAGGAGTGGAGAGACTCATGGGGGTTTGCACTTAGATTCTCGCTTCTCCAGGGTCCCTGCTGGTGGATGCAATTCCTACAGACTTAGTCCCACCTTTTGCCTCTGAGAGAGAGGCCCTACCTGTCACCTCCCCACCTGAGGCTGAGCTCACTGCATGGACTGAGGACCTCAGCAGTCCATGTGTGGGCAGAGCTGGGAGCTGAACTCTCAGACAGTCCCAACTGCCAAGGGCCTTGAGATCATTCTAGCAGGAGGCTGAGATGCAGAGAGGTGTGGTAGGCCTCACAGGGCACACAGCAAGCTGCTGGTGGGACCAGACCCTGGACTCTTCTAAGTAGACCCCTTTCCACTGTCCTGGAAAGCAGAGACATCACTTGGCCAACAAAGGTCCATATAGTCAAAGCTATGGTTTTTCCAGTAGTCACGTATGGATGTGAGAGTTGGACCATAAGGAATGTTGCTGCTGCTGCTGCTAAGTCGCTTCAGTCGTGTCCAACTCTGTGCGACCCCATAGACGGCAGCTCACCAGTCTCCCCTGTCCCTGGGATTCTCCAGGCAAGAACACTGGAGTGGGTTGCCATTTCCTTCTCCAATGCATGAAAGTAAAAAGTGAAAGTGAAGTCGCTCAGTCATGTCTGACTCTTAGTGACCCCATGGATTGCAGCCCACCATCCATGGGATTTTCCAGGCAAGAGTACTGGAGTGGGGTGCCATTGCCTTCTCTGAAGGAAGGTTGAGTGCCAAGGAATTGATGCTTTCGAACTGTGGTGCTGGAGAAGACTCTTGAGAGCCTCTTGGACTGCACGGAGATCAAACCAGTCTATCTTAAAGGAAATCAACCCTGAATATTCATTGGAAGGACTGATGTTGAAGCTGAAGCTCCAGTACTTTGGCCAATTGACATGAAGAGCCAACTCATTGTAAAAGACCCTGATGCTGGGAAAGACTGAGGGCAGGAGGAGATGGGGGTGACAGAGGATGAGATGGTTGGATGGCATCATTGACTCAATGGACATGAGTTTAAGCAAACTCCGAGAGACAGTGTAGGACAAGGAAGCCTGATATGCTGCAGCCCATGGGGTCACAAAGAGCTGGACACAACTGAGTAACTGAAAAGTGACCACTGCCCTGGGGGAGAGCTGTGGCCTTGAGCTCGTCTTCCCCTCTGCCATAACTGCCCCCGTAATCACCAGTATTTACATTGGGGTGAGGGGAGGGATGTCACTGTTGGCTGCACAGGGCACTTGAGACCAGGCTTCTTGCCTCCTCCAGTGGCAATGCTGAAGTTCAAGGTCATCCTGCTTCTGCAAATGTGAAGTGCACAGGGTTCTCCCTACATGTCCTCTCCCAGCTCGTGGGCCTGGAGTCTGACATCCTGCATTTGACTTCAGTCTTGCTGCCAGGCAGACCTCAGATTTCCTGATGGTGAATTCTGCTGCAGGAGCAGGCAAGGAGAATTGATTTAAATAGGATGGGCCCCTCCCAACCAGTCATGGAAGAGGCTCTTTTCCCCCAGAGATCCATCCCCTGGGCCAATCAGTCATACTAGCCTATCTGTACCCAGGCACAGTGCTGTGTCAGATGCTATAGGGAAGGACAGGCCCTGCTGTAGGGAAGTGGTCCAGCCAGGAGAAGACAGCTCTGTGAAAAGTATGCAAGAGTTGTTTAGTCGCTCAGTTGTGTCCAACTCTTTGCGATCCCATGGACTACAGCACACCAGGCTTCCCTGTCTGTCACTATTTCCCTGAGTTTGTTCAGACTCATGTCCATTGAATTGGTGGTAACATCCAACCATCTCATCCTCTGCTGCCCACTTCTTTTGCCTTCAGTCTTTCCTAGCACCAGGGTCTTTTCCAATGAGTCAGCTCTTCGAATCAGGTGGCCAGAGTTTTGGAGCTTTAGCCTCAGTCCTTCCAATGAATCTTCAGGGTTGGTAGTACTTGTTTAAGAATTTGGTTTCGGTAACACTTTTTATTTTTGGAGGCAGTATTCATACTGGTTAAGTACTTGGACTCTGGAGCCAACAGCCTGGATTTGAAACTTAGCTCTGCCACTCACCGGCTGTGTGTCTTGGGCAAGTGCTGTAGCATCTCCATGCCCCAGTCCCTGATCAGAAAAATAGGGAGAATAATAGTGCCTAGCCCCTGGGGAAATTAAGAGGATTAAATGAGTTAGTACATCTAAAGCACTTCTAATAGTGCCAGTATGAAGAAAGCACAACATAACCTCATCGTTATTACAAAAGCGCTTCCTAAGTTCTCTTGTTATTTGTTTGCACCAGCTAGCATGGCTGGTACGCTCCACCCCCCCCCCCCCCCTTCAGGGAGTTTCTCCAGTGCTGGTGGGCAAAGGGGAGGATGCTGAGATCTTGCAAGCCCATGATGGCCCTGCAGGCCCTGGGGGGGAGGTGGGGTTGGAGACAGGCCTGGACCAAAGAGTCATCTTTGGATTAGGCAGATACCAGTGGGCACCCCCTGTGCATAAGGCGCCCTGTGTGCTGGATCGGGTGGGGCCTAAGGGTGTTCTTGTGAGATACAGTGAAGGGTGGGGCCACTTCTCAGGGGGCATGCTCTTCCTTCATGTCCTCTGGGGGGGTCTGTACCCTTTTTTGGGGGGTCATCCTAGTATAGTGGAGAGATGCCCCTTCATGTCCTCTGGGGGGGTCTGTACCCTTTTTTGGGGGGTCATCCTAGTATAGTGGAGAGATGCCCCTTCATGTCCTCTGGGGGGGGTCTGTACCCTTTTTTGGGGGGTCATCCTAGTATAGTGGAGAGATGCCCCTTCATGTCCTCTGGGGGGGGTCTGTACCCTTTTTTGGGGGGGTCATCCTAGTATAGTGGAGAGATGCCCCTTCATGTCCTCTGGGGGGGTCTGTACCCTTTTTTGGGGGGGGTCATCCTAGTATAGTGGAGAGATGCCCCTTCATGTCCTCTGGGGGGGTCTGTACCCTTTTTTGGGGGGTCATCCTAGTATAGTGGAGAGATGCCTTGTCCCTGGACCGGCAGAGAGCCAGTCAGGGGCTAGCCTGTGGGTGACTTTGGGGCCTGGCTGAAGAAGCAGATTCCAAGACCCCCTCCCCCGGAGGCCAGCCCCGGAGGCCGGCCCCTTCCTGCAGGTGGCCCCCTGCAGGGGTGCCACCCCCATGGACTCCTCTTTAGGTGGTGAGCTTGCCTGTGGCTCTGGGCCTCAGGTGGACAGGAAATCAATGTGTGAGGCTGTGGTCATCACCTGTCTCCCCCGCCCCCTCTGCATGCACACACAGTCTGAGTGATTATCCATTGATTTCTTCTCACCATCATGTCCGTCTCGAGGATCTTCCCTTTCCTGCTGAGGTACTGGTGGAGGGGGCAGGAGTCCCGCTGAGGTGGTGCTGGGTCTCCAGGGCAGTCATCCGCCATTTATCTGCTGTCACTCATTCACATCCTCGAGCCTCTGGTGCACCCCAGAGCCTGGGGGAGGGGCAGCAGGTGGAGGGGAAGACAGGTCGGAAGGCATACAGGAATCACCGGTCAGGCCTCCGTCCAGTGGACCTCAGCCAGTCACTCCTGGTGACATGGTGGGAAGCAATGGGGAAATCCTGTCCCCTTAAGCTGGGGTATGGGCTTCCCAGGTGGCTCAGTGGTAAAGAATCTGCCCACCAATGCAGGAGAGGTGGGTTCAATTCCCGGGTTGGGAAGTTCCCCTAGAGAAGGAGACGGCAACCCACTCCAGTATTCTTGTCTGGAGAATCCCATGGTTAGAGGAATCTGGTGGGTTACAGTCCATGGAGTCGCAAAAGAGTCAGACACGACTGAGGATGCATGCACCCAAGTAAGCCTGGGCAGAGCCAGTCTCTTGTGATGGGAGAGGATGTTAGTGTCAGGGCCAGGTAGCTCTAGGTCTGCCATGAGGAGCTGTGTGGTCTCAGGCAGGTTGCTTCACCTCTCTGGGCCACGTCAGAGCCCTCTCCTGTGAAATGAGGAAGTTGTACTAAATGACTGTTGGAGAGTCCTTCGGCTTCAAATCCTGGGATTTGTTTAATACCTGGCCTTCCATGGTGAATATCAGGGTTCCACCTTCCCCTGTGCCTTCTTTCCAGAAGCATATAGAAGTCCTTAGAAGAGGCCGGGGCATGCAGGGAGTCATGAGAGAGCTGTATTGGGCAGTCTGATCTGCTCTGGTTGGAGAGAAATACCTTACCCACATAAAGTGTGCAAAGCTTTGGGCAGGATGTGAGCCTGGTCTGATGCGGTTCTCTCTTCCAGGCGAGGAGTTTTATGAAGCCTCACCTTATGAGCCAGTGACCGCCCGCCTCTCGGACATCTTCAGGCTTGCTTCAATCTTCTCAGGTGAGTGGGCTTGTGCTGGGGCCTTGACAGTTCTGCTCAGGTCCCCTGGGGCTGGCAGATCGAACCTTGTGGCTTGGGTGAGATGTCCTCTCGCCAGTAAGCCCCTGAACACCTCCAAATCTGGGGTCTTCATCTGTAAAGAGAAAACCATGACACCTTCCCCCTTTCTCACCACCACCGAGGTTGTGTGTGGCCTAAAGCATTTATGGGAATGGCCTAGAATGACCTGCCATGCAGGAGGTCTTGAATCTGACATCTGGTATTGCTTTCCCATTTTGTCACTCATCTTGCCTGGCTGGGTCCTTTCCAGCTGTTCTACTTTGGTAAATTTGCTCAGCCTCTCTGTGCCTCAGTTTGCTCTTTGGTGCAGAGGGGAGGGCACCTATCTTGTTGGATGGCCATAGGGTCAGAATGAACCAATGGTTGACCATGGCTGAGCATGTTGCTGGGCTCGTGGGAGCTGTTAGTTGAGGTGGCCTGTGTTCCTGTCACCATCGTCCATTCTGTTCAGAAATTCTTGTCTCCCCTGGGCGTTCTGCTTCTGAAATCCCTCTGAGGAGAGCCTCTGCTTTCTGGCCACTCCTGCCTCAGGCTGCCTAGGGAGTGAGAGGCTCACTTGAGCTCCAGTTTGCTTGCCATGGTCTGTGTGTAGGAGCCCCGTGAGTTTTTTTGGTTCTTTCTTCTTGACCTTGTTCCCTCTGGCTTTTGGGTGACCAATGGGTCTAGGGCAGCCTACCTCTACTTGGGCACTGGGGAGGGCCTTCTGGTCTTGGGAACTCTGTGGAGGCTGGGATGAGCTTTCTGGAGTCACCAGTCGTGCTTAGAGAGGGCCAGGGTGGGCTTTCTCACCGAGACCTGTGAGTGTAGGGCCCCAAATCTCAGGCTTGTGGCACTTTGTGACTGTGAAACATTCTGAAGTTTCTTTTGCTCTAAACCAAGGTTTCTCAATAGCAGCACTGTTGCCATTGACCTGGGTAATCCTCTCTGTGGCAGAAGCTGTCCTGTGTATGGTGTTTAGCAACATCCCTGGCCTCTACTCACTGGATTCCTGGAGCAGCCCCGCAAACTGTGACAACCCAGTGCGTCTCCAGACACTGCCACTTGTCCCCTGAGGGGAACAGTCACTGCCAGTTGAGAATCAGAACTCTAGACTGAAATGAAAGACTCTCTAGCGAGACCCTGGGCCCTTTCCAATGAAGAATTCTCCAGGACAGTATTTCCCAAATTTTTCTTTTTTTTCATTGTTGCCCCTTTAAGGAGAAAAATTAATTCTAAAGAGAGAAATAGTCTCAGTCTGCTGGGCCTGCCATAAAAGAATATCCTAGACTGGATGGCTTAAATGATGGAAGTCTATTATCTCACAGTTCTGGAGGCCAGAAGTCCAGGGTCAAGGTCTGGCAAGTTCGGTTTCTGGAGAGGGCTTGCTTCATGGTTTGCAGACAGCAGCCTTCTCACTGTGTCCTCTCAGGGTAGGGGGTGTAGATGGGTGGGAAGGATGTGGGGGATTGGAGCAGGGAGATACAAAGAAGAGAGGGGGGAGAGAGAGAGAGAAAGAGAAAGAAAGGCCTCTTCCTCTTCTTATGAGGACACTAATCCTATTGGATCATGGCCCCATCCATATGACCTTAATTTAACCTTAATTACCTCCTAAGAGCCTTGTCTTCAAATACAGTCACACTAGGGGGTTTAAGGCTTCAGCATCATGAATTTAGGGTGGGGACACAATTCAGTCCATAGCCAATGCTAAGTAGTAAAATTTTGTCAGATAGGGTTGAGGTTTGGAGGGCCACATGCCACTGTCATATCTCCTTTTTTTTTTTTTTTTGCTTACCCAGGAGCCCATTTTTGCTCCTTTAGGGCTGATACCCTCCTTTTCTGTTGAGAAGGCATGCTCTAAGGGATTAAGAGGTGGTGATACACATGTACCTGGTGGGAGAAATCCTGGGACCCATGCAAAGGGAGGCAGTGGCCAAAGACGGACCATTTGGATGTGCCTTTGGCACTGGTAGTGGCGGGGATGGCGGTGGATGGGATGGTGACTTCACAGATGGTCCCTGCATGGAGTGGCCTGCCCTAGGCTCTCACTCTCACACCCTGCAATGGGGTGATGGCTGAGGTACCCATCTTGTCTCTGTTTATGGCTTTGTGATGACTCTGTGATGAGCCTCGCCCATCTCTCAGGGGCTGAACTGGCTGATGGACTGGCTGAGGCCCCTCCTAGCACAGACATTTGATTCTCACATCTCTTGATTAGTTTTGGATAGAAAACCACCTTGGGCCACTCTTTCGGAGGCAGTGCTTGGGGACTCCAGCAGATTGAGGAGGTAGTTGGCATGTGGATGCTGTGACGGGGAAATCCTAGCAACCTGACCTACCCGTTTCCTACCCCACCCCAAGCTAAGGTGCCACTGTCTGGGCGGGAGCCATTGGATTTACCTCCAGGGAAGAAATGGCTTTGGCTTGCTCCCTGGAGGTTGAAGGTCAGAGGTCTTCACCCGAGCTGGGATCTCCAGTGCTTCCTAGACTGACACTAAGTATCTTCCTGGCAGAAAATCTTTCTGTAATGGATTTGGCATTCTGCAGGACAAGGAGGTTGACAAGACAAATGAGGAGATTGCTGGTCTGCAGCTCACTCAATCAGCATCCTTTACCTGATGCTCAGACATAACTGGGCCCTGCATGACCCTGGATCCCTGGGCTCTGGGGACCACTCCCCACAGTGAGGGCAAGGCTCCCCCTCATTGCGCCTGCTGCCCCTGCTTCACCCAGAGCAGCCCTTGAGTTGGTGCATGGGGTGGCTCTATCTGAGGGAAACCTGGCCACCAAGAAACCAAGCAGACCGTGGTAGGAGGCATGCAGCAGAAAGAAAGCTGAGTGGGGAACTGCGAGCCTGATTCCAGCATAGTCTCTGCCACAGATCAGCTGATGGGCTTGGGCAGGTCACTTCCCTGCTCCAGACCTTATGTCTCTTTTCTGAAAAAGGAAGGTGTGAGCTTAGAGCAGGCTTGACCTCATCAAGGCGCACTGACCACGGTGGTGTTATTTGACATCCATAGGATGGAGTAGAGCAGCTTGGAGCTCAGATGGTCATGGCCGTTGCCTGCCTGCCCAGGAGGCTGAGGGGTCAATATCTGGGCAGGTGTATGACCCACCTGTGGCTCGCTGGCTGGGGAGGCCCAGCCTGGGAGACCTCAGGTCCTGCACTGATGCTTCAGGATGATAAGGCTGCCGCCCAATACGATTGTATGAAGCACTGTCTCCTACCTTTCCACACATTTATATGTGGTCTTAGGCTGCCCCCTCCACCATCTTGATGTGGAAAGGCTGTGGTGAGGGGCAGAACTGGGAATTCTCCAGACTGTAATACTCCCATTTGGAACCCAGGGACTTGGGGGAGGCTGCTCTTGTATCTTTGGGGCTAAGTTGCTACTGTCTCTTTATTGATCTGTTTTCGGCTGTGTGGGGTCCTTGTTCCTCTGCGCGCCCTAGTTGCTCCTCCCCCTCTAGTTGCGGCAAGTGGGGCTACTTTCTAGTTGTGGTGCACAGGCTTCTCAGGGTTGCAAGGGGTGATGCGAACAGTGAGGGAAAGGAAATGCTTCATCTACAAGGGGTGAGGCCATAAAAGTGAGGATGAAGGGCCTGGGCGGGCCAGGCAGTGGCTTCCCTCTCGACTGCTGGGCCATGCCTCAGGGCCAGGGAGAAGCAGCAGGCAGGGGCCTTTATGGGGCTGTCAGTGGGCACTCTTTCTGTGTTACTGGTGAGGCTGGGGGCCTCCACGGCCTTGGGCACCTGATGCAGGTGTTGCCAGATACATGGGTACAGGCGTTGCCAGATACGTGGGTTCAGTTCAGTTCAGTTGCTCAGCTGTGTCCGACTCTTTGCGACTCCATGAACTGCAGCACGCCAGGCCTCCCTGTCCATCACCAACTCCACCCACGTCCACTGAGTCGGTGATGCCATCCAACCATCTTATCCGTGGGTACAGAGTAAATTTATGCAAACTTGTCTTTTCTATAGTTGGAAGGGAACTTAGAGATCATCTAAGCCCACTCCTTACTTGGCAACAAGGGAAACTGCGGCTCCAGGTGCAGGGGTAGTCCACATCAGGATTCAGTCCTGCTTGTCCCCCTGCCCGTCATGTTCCTCAGACTTCTTCCGGTGCTTCAGCTCTAAGCCCTGGTTTCTTCTTACACAATGCTGGACTGATGGCAACACCTACCTGCTCAGGTTTTAAATCCTGTGGACAGAGGACAAGAACAATAAATACAAATATCTGCTATTAAATTTGGGCTTCTCCAGTGGCTCAGCGGTAAAGAGCCCACCTGCCAACGCAGGAAACATAAGCGACGTGGGTTCGATCCTTGAGTCAGGAAGATCCCTGAAGAAGGAAATGGCAAACTGCTCCAGTATTCTTGCCTAGTAAATCCCATGGACAGAGGAGCCTGATGGGTTATAGCCCATCAGATTGCAAAGACTTGAACCCAACTTAGTGACTAAACAACAAAAACGACAACAAAAAATTGAGAAATTGCGTGCAGATTCCTGGCCCAGTACCTGGGATATTGGACTCAAACATGTAGCTTCTTGGCCTGGAGAATTCCATGGACTGTATAGTCCATGGGGTCGCAAAGAGTTGGACACAATTGAGCAACTTTCACTTTCATGCATTGGAGAAGGAAATGGCAGCTCACTCTAGTGTTCTTGCCTGGAGAATCCCAGGGACAGAGGAGCCTAGTGGGCTCCCGTCTATGGGGTCGCACAGAGTCAGACACAACTGAAGCGACTTAGCAGTAGCAGCAGCAGAGCAACTTTCACTTTTTACAACTGACAGTGGGAGTGATTTCTCCAAGGCCATCAGCGGCTCAGGCAAGGTTGTCCTGGAGCCTGTTTATGGGAGATGGTTGCATGGCTTTTGGTGACATGAGGCTCCCTCCCAGCCATGTTCATGCTGGGTGGGGGCTGCAGTGGGAGGTGGCTGGGCGATTTTTAGGGGACAGTGGGTCCCTGGGGCGCCTTCTGGGCCTCTGTGGCCTTAGCTCACTGTGATCAGGTGGGAACACAGGGTGGCTGGTGAGAGGCCTGGCTTGGGCCTTCTGTTAGTGGTTAGAGGAAGAAGTGATGGGTGGTGACAGTGTCAGTTGGCTGTGAGCGTCTGGGGTGGGCTGTCTTGCTTGGATGGAGCCAGGAGAGGCCTGAGGATGTTCTTTTTTTTTTTTTTAAGGAAATTTTTGTTTTATTTTGTTTATTTGAGTGTAGTTGGTTTATAATGTTGTTAGTTTCTGCTGTACAACAGAGTGAGTCACCTATATGTATACACATATCCCCTCCCTTTTGAATCTCCCCTCCCATCGTACCCATCCATGTAGGTCATCACGGAGCACCAAACTGCACTCCTCAGATGTTCTTTTTTTAAAAAAATTAAGTAATTAAATTTTAATTGGAGGATAATTGCTTTACAATACTTTGTTGATTTCTGCCAGACATCAGCATGAATCAGCCATAGGTATAAGTTTGTCTTCTCCCTTCTGAACGTCCCTTCCCACCTCCCTCCCCATCCCACCGCCTCTGGATTGTCACAGAGGACTGGATTTGAGCTCCCTGAGTCATACAGTAAATTTCCACTGGCTATCTAATCTTACATATGGTAATGTATATGTTTCCCCGCTGCTCTCTCAATTTGTCCCGCCCTCTGGTTCCCTCCCTGTGTCCACAAGTCTCTTATCTGTGTCTCCACTGCTGCCCTGCAGTTAGGTTCATCCCTACCATCTTTCTAGATTCCATACATATGCATTAAAATATGATATTTGTCTTTCTCTTTTTGATACTTTATTCTGCGTAATAGGCTATTAGTTCATCCACCTTGTTAGAACTGAGTCAAATGCATTCCTTTTAGTGGCTGAATAATATTCCATTGAGTGTATGTACCACAACTTCTTTATCCATTCATCTGTCAATGGACATTTAGGTAAACAGTGCTGCGATGATCATTGGGGTGCATGCATCTTTTTCAATTATGGTTTTGTCACTCGAGTGTATGTTCCTCGGTTCTTCATCTCATCACAACAAAGATTTGGAGCGACGGACATTAAAGCCCTCAGCGCGTCACACCTCTTGGGTCTTGGACAAACCATGCTACAGCTCTTAGGCAAATCAGTGTTACAGCTCTATTTTATTTAGAAGATAGCAGGAGAGTGAGAGAGAGAGAGAGAAAGAGAGCGTGCACGCACGCGGGAGATAGAGTCCGAGAGAAAGCGCTTTGGCTCCTCCTTTTATATGATTTTTCCTCCACCTGGGCCTGCCCTATGCAAATTGGGCTTAGCCAGGAGTGCTGTTTGTTCTGCCTGAAGTTTTCACTGTGGTCCTCGGACCTTCCTTTGACCTTCCTTGTCTTTTAGCCACCGCCATTTTGGACTCCTTTTCCCTATTCTACCTACTTAACAGTCTCCTTGGGGTTTATACCCAGTAGTGGGATTGTTGGGTTATATGGTAGATTTATTTCTAGTTTTTTAAGGAATTTCCATACTGATCTCTATAGTGGCTGTATCAGTTTGCATTCCCACCAAGAGTGCAGGAGGGTTGCCTTTTCTCTGCACCTCTGGGGTGTTCTAGTTGGAGGCTCCACTGGTCCTTTTTCAGGGGCCTCAGGAGAGGAGGGAACCCTACCCTTGCCAAGAAGCTTTGGAAATGGCCCCTGAGGGACACCACCCTCCCGCTCTGTGCCCTTGTGCTTCGTTCGTATTACAGTGCTTACTCTTGCGTGCTGGGGGCACGAATATGATTGCAGTGTGATTGTTGGGCTCTGTGTCACTGCACGCACGCATCTCTGTGTTTCCCTGGGTGCCTAACACTGGCACTGACACCCATCCACGGAGGATCCTGGACTAGAGGATGGTGGCGGACTAGAGACCTGCTGGTCCTAGTTTGAATCCTAGCTGGACCCTATTCACTGATTGACTACAGGGTGGATCAGTTGACTGAATCTCATTTTCCTCATCTGTAAAATGGAGCCCTGCAAGGATGGGTGGTGACCTCCCCAGAAGGCGGTGGAGCCCAGGAGCACCCTAGGTGGTGGCCACGGGTGATGCTGCCAGGCGCTGGCGGGAGCTAGTGGTTTAGTGTGAGCTCTTAGAGCTGCACCAGGAAGGCTGGCTAAGAGGTCCAGGTGGGTCTGAGGTGCCCCATGTGGGCTGCCTGTCGGGTGGCCCTGAGGTTTAGAGAAGGACTGGGGGCTCCGGAGGGTTTCATGGAAGAGGTGGACCTCGGTGTGATGCAAGCACTACCTGAGATGCTGCTTTGAAGGGAATCAGACTGTGTCCTCACTGGATCGTTGGGGCAGGTGGACACAGCTTAGACACCCACGAGGTGGTTTATGCATGGTGCTAGTGTAGCCCTGAGAGCCCAAGGGAGGCAGCAGTAGGTGGCGCCTGGGGAAATCAGCAAAGTCTTGGAGGAGGGCAGTGGGATCTGAGGGTGACAATCTCAGCAGCATCGTGGCTCAGAGGCTACCCCCACTTCTAGGTCTCGTGGGCTCAGAGGACAGTGACTGGAGACCCTTGTGGCGGGTGGAAGATTGGCCTCTCTGGGGTCTCCTCCCTTGGGACTCTTGCTCAGGAATTCTCTGGGACAGAACTCAGCGTGACTGACTCGGGTTGAGTCCCTGGTGGGGTGGGGCTGAGCTGCCTTTGGGTGAAGGAGTGGCTTAGCCCTGGGCTCCAGAGTCAGTCCCCCGTGAAGGTCACCGGAGTGCATGAGTAGGGACCCGGAGAGTTGGGCTTGGCTCATTTCTGTCGGATGCCCTGGGAGGCTCTCTCCCTTCCCTGGCTCCGCTGAGGGCCCCCTTGCCCCTCCTCCCCTGAAGTTGCTGAGCTGAAGAGACAAGCATGGCCCAGCAGGTCGGCTGGTGCCTCTCAGAGGGAACTCAATCCCAAGGCAGCCCCTGTGAAGAGGCTTTGGGGACTCAGGGCAGGGGATAGTGGGGGGAACTGCAGCCTGTTTCCCTGCCCCCCTGCATGGTGGCTCAGGCGATAAACTGCTTATCCTCAGGTTGTCTGCCTGAGCCGAATGCAGAAGCGTGTTATTTAAATTTCAAAATCACATTCTTCTTCAAACAGCTGTCAGAGTCTCTGAGCATCAGTGAAAATTGGGCCTTAGCTGCGGCTCTGTCACCTCTTCCACCTCCCCTTCCAGGGACAATGTGTCTGGTGGCGAGGAGAGGGTGGAGAGGGTGTGGTGTGGGGAGGGGCTGTGGGGACAGGGAGAAATGGGTGGGGGGGTGACCCGTGACTCTAGCCATGCTGGTTAGCAGTTGGGACTGATGGGAGGAGGCCAGCTTCCCCATCGGGGTGCCAAGCGCTTCCTGTCTTCCGTTTCATTTCCTCTTCTCCCCCGGGCTCCCCCGGCCAGGAGGATTTGCTTGCAGGAGGTGTGAGCAGAGTGCCAGTGGCTTCATGTTTACTTCTCTTTGTGTCCATGAAAGAAAAAAGGAGAGAACAATATTTAACCCAATGAGAGGTTTTTTAAGGATAGAGGCTCAGGTGCTATGGTTGGGGTGAGGTCTTGGTTGGGCAAAGTGTTTCTGGTTCCCTTCAAATAGCATCTTCTAGGGGCACCTACTTGCTTCCCCGTGGGTGGATAGACAGGCTTTGCCGGCAGCGGGGGTGAGGGTGGTTCCGGGCTCACCCTGCACTCTTGGCATGCAGGGCTCGATCCATTCCTCCCCACAACACCCTCTCCACCCCTCACCCCACCCTGGTGCCCCTCATGCTCCTCCTGACTTAGCCAGGAACTGTGCTCCTCTTATTTATCTGGGTAGAAAGCAGGATTTGAGTAACTGTTTTGGGAATGCTCCTCCTAACTATGTCTGTCAGCATGTTCTTTTAACCCCATGGATGTGTAGAGAAAGGAACAGATCTGACTGGGGTCACTTGTGTACATGTGTGTAGTGTGTAGATGGGGAGTATAAGTGTGTGTGGTGAATGCCTGGGTGGTGTGTGTGTGTGTGGTGTGTGTAGGGTGCTGTGTATATGTGTGGTGTGTATATGAGTGGTATGTGTGTGTGTGTGCAGTGTGTAGGGTGGTGTATGTGTGTGGTGTGTGTGTGTGTGTGGGGTGGTGTGTGTGTGTGGGGTGGTGTGTATGTGTGGAGTGGGGTGTGTGTGGGTGGTGCATGGGGTGGTGTGTGTGTATGTAGAGTGATATATGCATGTGGGGTTGTGTTTGTGTGGGACGTGTGTGTGTGTGTGTAGTGTGTGTAGGGTGGTGTGTATATGTGTGGTGTGTGTGTGTAGTGTGTGTAGGGTGGTGTGTATATGTGTGGTGTGTGTGTGTAGTGTGTGTAGGGTGGTGTGTATGTGTGTGGTGTGTGTGTGTGGGGTGGTGTGTATATGTGTGGTGTGTGTGTATGTGTAGTGTGTGTAGGGTGGTGTGTGTGTGTGGTGTGTGTGGAGTGGTGTGCATGTGTGGGGTGGGGTGTGTGGTGTGTGTAGGGTGTGTGGTGTGTGTAATGTGTGTAGTGTGTGTAGGGTGGTGTGTATGTGTGTGGTGTGTATATGTGTGTGTGTGGGGGTGGTGGTGCATGGGGTGGTGTGTGTGTATGTAGAGTGATATATGCGTGTGGGATTGTGTTAGTATGAGTGCGTGTGTATGTGGTGTTGGTGGGGTGGTATGTGTGTGGGGTGGGGGGTGTGTGTGTGTAGTGTGTGTAGGGTGGTGTGTATGTGTGTGGTGTGTATATGTGTGGGGGGTGTGTGTGTGTAGTGTGTGTAGGGTGGTGTGTGTATGTGTAGTATGTTTAGGGTGGTGTGTGCGTGTGTAGTGTGTGTGGGGTGGTGTGTATGTGTGGGGTGGGGTGTGTGGTGTGTGTAGGGTGGTGTGTATGTGTGGGGTGGTGTGTATATGTGTGGTGTGTATATGTGTGGTGTATATGTGTGGTGTGTGTGTGTGTGTAGTGTGTGTGGGGTGGTGTGTATGTGTGGAGTGGGGTGTGTGGGGGGTGGTGCATGGGGTGGTGTGTGTGTATGTAGAGTGATATATGCGTGTGGGGTTGTGTTAGTATGGGTGCGTGTGTGTGTGGTGTTGGTGGGGTGGTATGTTTGTGGGGTGGGTGTGTGTGTGTGTAGTGTGTGTAGGGTGGTGTGTGTGTGTATGGTGTGTGTGTGTGGTGTATGTGTGGGGTGGTGTGTATATGTGTGGTATGTATGTGTGTGGTGTGTGTGTATGTGTAGAGTGGGGTGTGTGGTGTGTGTGTGTAGTGTGTGTAGGGTGGTGTGTATGTGTGGGGTGGTGTGTATATGTGTGGTGTATATGTGTGGTGTGTATGTGTGTGGGGTGGTGTGTATGTGTGGAGTGGGGTGTGTGTGGGGTGGTGCATGTGGTGGTATGTGTATATGTAGAGTGATATGTGCGTGTGGGGTTGTGTTAGTGTGGGGTGCGCACGTGTGTGGTGTTGGGGTGGTATGTGTGTGGGGTGGGGGTGTGTGTGTGTGGTGGTATGTATGTTGGGTGACATATGTGTGTGGGTGGTGTGTAAGTGTTGGGTGATGTGTGTCTATGAGTTCTGGCGGTGGCTCCCTTCTGCACGTGGAGGAGGGGGAGGGGAGGGAGGCAGGGATGGAGAGACTTGAGTGGGAATGTGGGCGATGGTGATCCTTCCCTTGGGGAACAGACATTGCCCTCAGGCCCTTTCTGACCTCTTAGGGAACCCCTGGGAATGGGGGTCAGGGGTGAATACTGAGGGATGTTAAGGGATGGAAGGCCATTCTCCTGATCAACAAAAATGAACAGACTGAAACTTACTGTGAGTTTCGCGGCTTTCTACAGTCAGGAGGTTATGTTGCTGGGCTCTGGACGCTTGGTACCCATACTGCAGAGGCGTGCGTGTGAGTCCATCTCTCACGGAGCATCCCTTGCATGCCATGCCCTGATCCAGTGGACATGACAGAGGAGTCTGTTGCTCTCGTGGAGCTTACATTCGATTAGCTTGAGACTAAGAAAAACCAAATAAGCCAACAAGCAAATTCTCAAAAATAAGTGAGATAGTGATGAATGCTGAGTAAGGATTAAAATACAATGAGGAGCTAATTGTCTTGTGGCTACTCTGGATTGGAAATGCCCAAGTATGATTCCCGGGAAGGATGCTGCCATGGGAAATTCTGGGAGTGGCAGAAGGAACAGCAGGTAAAGGCCCACAGGTGGGGACCCGTGTGGTGGAGGGTGAGACTTCTGGAAGGTGGGCTGGGACAGTGATGATTTGGGAGGTGGGCACAGAGGTGGGCAGGGGCCAACTCCCTGAGATGCCGCAGGCAAGTTAAGGAGTTAAGATTTCCTTTTAAGAGCAATGAGAAACCTTTGAGGATTTCAAATACCAGCGTGGCACAGTATGATTTATGTTTTTGAAAAGGTTCTTCTTGTGCCATGGGAGGGTGGATCGGGGGCAGGGAGAGCCTGTGAGCTGTTGCAGTGGCTCACGTGCTATGACAGAAAAAGAGGAAAAGATGCACAGAGCTGGGATCTACTGGGATCTGATAATTTAGGCTTGAACAACACTGCTACCACCATTTACTAGAATGGAGAAGGTGACGGAAGGAGCAGGTTGGGGCGGGGAGCAGAGATCCAGGGTTCTCTTTCAGCCACGTGGATATTGAGATGCTAGTTAGACCTCCACCTGGAAATGCCAAGTAGGCAGTTGGATGTAAGCCCAGAGTTCTGGGAGAGGTCAGAGTTGATATACAGATTGCGAATTGTTAGCATATAGATGGTACTAACAGCCATGGGATCATGA
This sequence comes from Bos taurus, assembly GCF_002263795.3. Taxonomy (NCBI): domain Eukaryota; kingdom Metazoa; phylum Chordata; class Mammalia; order Artiodactyla; family Bovidae; genus Bos; species Bos taurus. The sequence goes on along the minus strand of NC_037335.1, from coordinate 69,075,963 downwards.
GGTCACTTAGGGAGAATGTAGACAGGGAGGGAGGCAGGGGCTCTCCATGCAGAGGAGGCTGAAACCAGGGCCAGTGATGAAAAGAGAGCTGAGTCAGGCAGGGAGGCTGAGTGTGGAGGGGCAGCTGCGGGGCAGGGTAGCAGGGACTGGGCAGAAGGGAGGACAGTGAGCTGGGTGTGAGGTCATTCATGAGCGGGGGCAGCAGGGAATGATTGGGTCCACAGATAACAGTGCCAAGGAGGAGTAGGGGGGTGGACTGGTATCAGCAGTCCCGTAGGAGGAGAAATGGCCCAAAAATGGCCCTGAGGAGAAAGCAGGACCCCCCACCACCTCTGGGCTCAGTGGTCAGCTGTCTATAAGCTGCCCCATGGTCGCTTCTTCCAAAACCAGTATGACCAAATGACCACATCACTGATTGATTTTACCAATTTATGGATCTGCCAAAACTTGTTTCTTTTCATTATTATTATTTTACTTTTTCCCCCCCCTTAAATTTATTTTTTGGCCACGCCATTTTGCATATGGGATCTTAGTTCCCCAACCAGGGATTGAACATGTGCCCCTTGCATTGGAAGCTCAGAGAGTCTTACCACTGGACTACAAGGGAAGTCCTTCTTTTCATTATTTTTAAAGCTTTTAGAAATGCACATTTGAACGATTTTCATGGCTTCTGAAGATTTTTTTTTTTTGCAAATGGTCTTCACTGTTGTTTTTTAAGATATATTCAGGTTTTCAGGAATCTAAGCATTGGGAGTTGATGTTGACTTCTTAGAGCAAGAAAGGTATATTTCATAATCAGTAAAAAAAATTTAGCTTATGATTGGTGCTTCTAATCCTACTTTCATTCACCAGAAATAAAAGAAATTGACAAAGAATTAAGGTGAACCACACCAATATGAAATGGCTCAATTTTGGCTTTTAACTGTTACAAACAATTAAAACTGATAGGCTGTTGTGGGAAAAGGTATGAGAATGCTAAAATTCCTAAATATTAAAAAAATTGCACCAAGACTATATTTAAAAGGACAACAAGCATTCAAAAGTGGCTAAAAAGTCCCTTCAAATGTGAAATACTCTAATGAAGTTTTAATTTTTAATTATTAGAAACATAAAATCAAGACTGATAGGCCATTTACAGAAAGAATTCTGACAGCAGTTACAATTTGTCAAAATATAAAATGATATTCAAAAGCAGTTGATTTCTTTTAGAATTGATTTGCCGTGAATTTGTCATTCATCAACTTGACTTTTGGTGGATTGGCCTGTTTCCAAAAATGCAGGTGCCCGGGAGAGTCCTGGTGTGGCCGCATGCTGTGAGGGGCTGAAGGTGAGGGTGAAGTTTCAAGAGAAAATCGAGTGTGATAGGAAGCCTGGACTACGACTGCTGGGGCCTATGTGAGGAGGGTGGGCACCAGAGCTGTGGGGGATGAAGCCTGGGGTCCCACCGGATCTCTGGGCCTTGAATGACAGCCAAGCACTGGCAGGAGTGCATGCTGGGATTGGCCGGTCATCTCCTGGGGAGTTGAGTTGTCTTTTCATGCCGCTTCCTGCTGGGTGATGTGGGGCTCCAGGCCACCAATTCCGGTGGTGTGGGGGCCAGGGGTGAGAAGGATCGCTGAGGTCCTGCTGTCTCAGGCTTCTCAGATAAGCAGAGGGAGCTCTGAAACCCTTCTCTTGCTTACGAATGGGGAGACCGGGGGCCCTTTTGGCTTTTTGTGTGTGATGTGTGAGGCTGGAGAGAGAGGCACATTGGACAGGCCACTTTCAGCAGGGCCGTGTCAAAGCAGAGGGATGGAGGGGAGGGTCTTTCTAGGGAAAATATTCTTTAAAAAAAATTTGGGGGGAATTTCTTGGCAGTCCAGTGGTTAAGACTTTGCTTTTCGATGCAGGGGGTGAAAGTTCAATCCCTGGCTGGGAAGCTAAGATTCCACATGCCTTGGGGCTACAAAACTTAGAGCAGAAGCATTAGTGTAACAAAGTTCAATAAAGACAAAAATAGTCCACAAAAAAATCTTAAAAAAAATTTTATACAGTTTTTAAAGGTTACTTTCCGTTTATAGTTACTGCACAATATTGGCTATATTCCCCGTGTTGTTCAATACATCCTTGAGCCTGCCTGCTACCCGACAGTTTCTACCTCCCACGCCCCCACCCTGTGTTGCCCCTCCCCATGCCACCACTGGTAACCACTAATTTGTTCTCTATATCCGATTCTGCTTCTTTTTGGTCATATTCACTAACTTGTATTTTGTAGGTTGCACATATAAGTGACATCGTACAGTATTTATCTTGTCTGACTTATTTCACTTGAAGAATGCCCTCCGAGCTCATCCATGTTGCGGCAAATGGCAAAATTTCATTCTTTTTTGTAACTGAGTACTATTCCATCTCACACACACACACACAGATGCTTGTGTACTCAGTTGTGTCTGACTCTTTACCACCCCATGGACTATAGTCTGCCAGGCTCCCTCATATATGGGATTTTCCAGGCAAGAATACTGCATTGGGTTCCCATTTCCTTCTCCAATACATACAAATACATACTTATATATATGTATGCATATATGTATATATATATGTGTGTATATATATATACAATGCAGACCTGGGTTCGATCCCTGGGTTGGGAAGATCCTCTGGAGAAAAGAATGGCTACCCACTCCAGTATTCTTGCCTGGAGAATTCCATGGGCCGAGGAGCCCAGTGGGCTACAGTCCATGGGGTTGCAAAGAGCAGGACACGGCTGAGCAACTAACACACACTGGAATATATATATATATACACACACACATACACACACACACACACACACACACATGCCACATCATCTTTATGGCCACTTAGGTTGCTTCCATATCTTGGCAATTGTAAATAATGCTGCAGTGAACATTGGGGTGCATGTATCTCTTCGAATTAGTGTTTTTGCTCTTTTCAAATGTATACCAAGGAGTGGAGTTGCTGGGTCATTTGGTAGCTCTGTTTTTAGGTTTTTGAGAAACCTCTATACTGTTTTCTACAGTGGATGCACCAATTTACATTCCCTCCAACAGCAGGGACCACATTCTTAAACAAGCATTTTTTGCACATGTGCTGTGGGCTGGAAACTGCTGGTGGTATTTGCATCTGCTTTATCCCGTTGTTATCTTTCCCTAGGATGCTGTGAGTGAAAGTCGTGTCCGACTCTTTCCGACTCCATGGACTACACAGTCCATGGAATATTCTAGGCCAGAATACTGGAGTGGGTAGCCTTTCTCTTCTCCAGTCTTCCCAACCCAGGAATCGAACCAGGGTCTCCTTCATGGCAGGCGGATTCTTTACCAACTGAGCTATTAGGGACGACTTCCCTGGTGGCTCAGACGGTAAAACGTCTGCCTACAATGCGAGAGACCCGGCTTTGATCCCTGGGTTGGGAAGATCCTCTGGAGGAGGAAACAGCAACTCACTCCAGTACTCTTGCCTGGAAAATCCCATGGATGGAGGAGTGTGGTAGGCTATAGTCCAGTCCATGAGGTTGCAAAGAGTCGGACGTGACTCAGCCCTTCACTTTGACTTTATCCCGTTGTAGTCTTTAGTGCAGTTCTGTGTGTAGACAAGGTGGGTGTTGTATCCTCATTTTGCAGATGAGCAAAAAGAGGCGGAAAGAGGTTGTATTACCTGTGCACACTTGCTCTGCTAGTCAGTGGCTCACCGGATCCTCCCAACTCCCCAAACACAGCTGGGAGTCCCTGGTCTTTATCACCAGTGCAGCCCCAGGCAGGATGGGCAGGGATGTTTGTGCAGCCTGCAGAGTCAGCCTCAGGCCAAGGGGAAAATTTCCATTTGTTACTTGATTATAATCTCTTGTTCACGCTGGAATGTAAGCTCTAGGAACAGGAGTTTTGCCCGTTACTTCTCCAGCAGTGTTCTGTATGTAGTGGATGCTCAGTACCTGACTGTTGTAAAAGTTAGTGAGTCTTGAGGGAGAACTGGGCAGGGTGGCCCCACAGGGCAAGAAGCATGGAGGTGATGGTCAGGGTGACTGCCACCCGCAGGGAAGGTGGGTTCCTCACATAGAAATTCTTCTCCTTACCCCTTCCTCTGCCCTCCTCACCCTTCCTGCCTTCTATCCAGCCCTGCTGAGAGTTTGTGAAGTCTACATCTCATTGTTGAGTGCCTCTCTGTCCCCCTTGCACACCTTATTATCTGGACTCAGTTGACTGACCTCCTTTTTGAAACTCTTGTCTTGGTTTCCATGGCACCAGTATCTCCTGATTGTCCATCACCTCATGGTCCAATCTCTACTAAATGATGGCTCCTTGAGCTCTGTCCTGACCACGCCTGTCCTCTTCTTTATTTTCATCCTCGTGTAGTTTTATGGCTTTAAATAGCCTTCATTGTCGGTCATGCTCAGTTTTATCGCTAGCTCAGACCTCTCTCCTGAACTCCAGCCTCCATGATCCTCCTGCCTTTCAACCTCACCACGTGGACATCTCATAGGCATCTCAGACATCAGTTGAAAACATTTTGTTCTGCCCCTTTTTCTTTCCTCCAAGTCTTTCCTGTTTCACAAAATGATTCCACCATCCACCTAAGAGTTTTCCTTGATTTCTCTCCTTCTTCCCTTTCAGCATCCAATCCATCCTGTTGGCTTTATCTCTAAGTTATTTGCAGATTGGGCTCATTTTTTGGACATCTTTGCAGTCTTCACTCTTTCTAAGCTGCCACAGTCTTTCACTGGCTACTACAACAGCCTCGAACTGGCCTCCTCTTTAACCCTCACCCCTTCATGGGAACTCTGTCTTCCGTATGTCAGGCAAAGTACTTGAGGTTGGGTGACTCCCATCCTTAAAATACTCTAAGCGCTTTGCATCTTAGAATAAAATCTGAAGTTCTTATGCTGCCCTGCAAATCACGTGTGCCCTCTGCTGACTGCCCCTCTGGCTTCTTCTCCCTCTTACATTTGTTTCATCTACAAAACTCCAGCCATTTCCCCTTCCTTTTGCCTGTAAACACACTGAGCTCAGCCTGCCTCAGGACCTTTGCACATGCTCTTCTTTTGCTTGGGATTTTCTGACTTGGGATTGTTTCCATGTTTCATTCCTGCCCATCATTCTTTCTGAGCTTGGATGTCACCTCCTAGGACAGCCCTTCCCTCTTCCCTCATTCTCTTCCGAATTCTACTCACTTGATTTTCTTCATAGCATTTATAGCACTTTAATTTGCCTTATTTATTTGTTCATGTGATTATTACCAGTCTTCCTCTCCCTAGAATAAAAGCCCCTGGAGAGCCCGGACTCTCTCTCTCAACTCACAGCTGGATTTCTAAGGTGTGTCGTCAGCACGTGGAAACAGCTGTTGGCTGACAGCTGCTTGGCACACTGGGATTTGGTGCTGTGTGTGGAGGAGGCAGGTGCAATTGTGAGGCCTTGTGTGTGTGTGTGTTTTGTGGTTGTGGTGTGCATACATGCTGTTGCGTTTGCACAGGGCAAGCTGGACTCCTCAGCTGGTTTGTAGAGACAGGGTGGGACGGGGAGCTTCCTCCTTCCCTCCAGACCTCAGAGCCCTGCACAGGTCTGTGTATGGGGGATGGGAGTAGGCAGGAGAGTCACAAAACACAGAAAACCAGGTAGTTCAAAGCCTGTCATTTTCCAGGTCAGGAAACGAAACCCAGAGAAGATCAGGCTTCACTGGGGGCTTCCCACGCTTAGGAGAGCAGAGATGGAATTAGGGCCCAGGTTTCTGACTCCCACTTTAGGGGCCGAGCTGCAGAGCATGGCCCACAGGCCCAGGGTCAGCTGGAGGGTGGACGTGGCGGCTGGGAGCAGGGTTCGGGGCAAGGGACAAGCGTGGCCGTTTCCTGGAAGGTCAGAAGGGAGAGCTGAAAACCGTGGGTCCCGTTGCTTTGAAGCCTTGTGGAAAGAGGAACATCTTATTTTTGCTTCCCCAGGGAAAGGCCTATTTGTGATTGGAAGGTTTACCCTCATGGGCTTTTTGGTTGGGGTGAGAGTGAAGCCCCTGGGGACATGCCCTGGTAACAACAGAAGCCCATAAGCTTCCTCTGTTGAGGATGGGTTTGGTCGACTGTGGGTGGGCTGTGGGGTGTGTGTGCTTGGGGACCAAGCCGGGGCAGCTCCGCTTCTCCTGTTACTCTCTGGTTCTCCACCTTTGGAAGGCAGCCTCAGCATCACGCAGAGTTGTGAAATCCAGCTCTCTGGGTGCCAGCCACAGATCTCTCCACTGCAAGCATCTGGCGTGGGGCTGGCTGAGCCTCTGTGAGTAACAGGCAGATTAAGTGAGTCACAAATGCACCAGAGTTTGAGAACTTTGAATCAGTTACTTCCCTCCACGGACAGGCACATTGTTGCTGGAATGGGAGATGGGCATAGGGATAAATATTTTAATTTCAATAGCTGTGCATTTTAAGAGGTCTTGGAAAAATTCAGAATTAACATAACGGTTATCATGCAGGACCAATCTAGGTAGGTATTCAAAAACTTAAAAAGTGAATATTTCATTTTGTTTAAGAATTAAGAGATTAAAAAATTAAATATTAGTGCAAGTGTACTGGTGATGTTGTTCATTTGTTAAGTCTTGTCCGACTCTTTGTGACCCCATGGATTGTAGCCCACCAGGCTCCTCTGTCCATGGAATTCTCCAGCAAGAATACTGGAGTGGGTTGCCATTTCCTCCTCCAGGGTATCTTCCTGACCTAGGGATTGGATCCAAGTCTCCTGCATTGGCAGACGGGTTCCTTACTACCATCTGAGCCACCAGGGAAGCCCACTGGTAACATGGCCAAAACCATATAGGTGGTACCTGGTAACTGTGGTTTGGTAAGCCTAGTTCTGTAAAAGCAAATATTCAAGGATATCATTTTGAATGTTTGAAGACAGATCATCATTGGCAGGGCAGAGTCCCAGGAGGGAAGGGGGTAGGTGGATGAGGCTTGGCAAGGGTGAAGCTGCCCCTCCACAGTGGGGCTCCTCCTTGCCCCGCCCTCAGGGGGAAGCCAGATTGTGTCCCCAGGGACTGGAGCTGGGAGAATGTGTTTTGGGAAGTGCCAGGCGTGGTTAAATCCCACCTCCCTTTCCCAGGAGCAGCTGTTACCATTTATTCCTTGGCCCGTTGGGCTGGCACAGGCCTGGGAGGAATTTCCTGCTCCTGAATCCCTGGCAGGTCCTGTGTGGTCTGTGCAGGGATGGGGCGGGGTAGGGGTGGGGTAGCAGGGACCTCCCTCCCTGCTTGTTTGGATATTTTGGTTCAGGAGCCACAGCCCCACACTGGGCTGGGGGAGGCTGGTATTTGCAATCCAGCATCTCATCCTTTTTCCCCAGTGGAGAGGTTTTTTTTTTTTTTTAAATATTTATTTATTTATTTTTGGCTGCGCTGAGTCTTTGACGCTGTGGGCTTCTCATTGCAGTGACTACTCTTGTTGCCGGGAGCATGGGCTCTAGGGTGTGTAAGCTTTAGTAGGTGCAGCACACAGGCTCAGTAGTGCAGCTTGTGGGCTCCAGAGCACTCAGACTTCAGTGTTTGTGGCGTGTGGGCTCCGTAGTTGTGGCACACGGACTTAGTTACCCCCATGGTTTGTGAAATCTTCCCAGACCAGGGATTGAACCCGGGTCCCCTGCATGGGTAGGCAGATTCTTAACCGCTGGACCACTAGGGAAGTCCCCCAATGGGGACTCTTGAAAAGGATAGCATAACTTTTTGGACTCCTGAGGTTTGTTGTTGTTCAGTTGTTCAGTCGTATCTGACTCTTGGCGACCCATGGACTGCAGCACGCCAGGCTTCCCTGTCCTTCACCATCACCCAGAGTTTGCTCAAACTCATGTCCATTGAGTTGCTGATACCATCAAATCATCTCATCCTGTGTCATCCCGTTCTCCTCCTGCTTTCAGGAGAACCCTAGGGACAGGTGCCTTAGTGCAGATGGAGGGGCAGTGCATGGGCTGGGGAGAGGCTGTGCCAGGCCTGTCTGCCTGGGCAGTTCGTTCCTCACTTAACAGGTCAATCAGAGCAGCCCAGCCCCAGGGCCTCTCTCCAGGGTGGAGTGGGGCCCTGTCATCCACCCACTGGCCTCTGTCTCCCCTCCAGGAGGATCAGAAGGGGCATCTTCCTGGTAACTAGGCGATTGTTGTTACTATCGCCACCTTTGTGTGTGTGTTTCTAGGAAATTTACCAAGTTTTGGCCCAGGGGTTTACATTTCCCACCCCCTTAGCAAAAGCTTTCACTCTTCACGCTCCAAGTGGAAGCCGTGAGGCTATAATTACATTGCATTTACTCGGGAACTTGCTGAGGGGAGCGGGAGGGTGCACTCGGGAACCTGAAAGCAGCCAAGGGCCTGATTTAGCTGCTGTTCATTCGTGGTTGTTGTCCCGCTCCCTCTGGGGACCCTCACAGCCTTCTTTTCCTTCACCTCAGGCCCCAGGCTGTGTGGCTGTTCGCTTCCACCAGCCAGCATCCTGACAGGTGCACTGGAGGAGAAAGAGCACCTGGCTGGTCCCGGAGGGCCCTCCCATGGAGGCGGTGCCCCTGGAACAGGCTTTGTGTAGACAGGCATCCTTGGGTCCTCGCCTGGCCCGGGCAGAGTGGCTTGGCAGCTGCTCAGGGAACTGCTTGGAAGGGCACGTGTCCCCCCCGCCCCTTGCTGCCCCAATTCCATGGCTGAAAACCCTTGCCTGGCTCCCCAGCATCATCTCTGGTGGTCCCTTTTCCAGACTCCATCTCCAGGCATGCTGCATTGCTATAGATTCTTGCCAGCCTCTGATCTTGCTGTTTGTTCCCTCTGCCTGGGACCCCCTTTCCACTCTTTCTGCTTCCTCTGCCTCACCCCGTAGGTTGCAGCAGAGCGATCCCTGCTTCTGGGACCTTCTGGTCTGGGCAGGATGATTTTCTCTTGGCTCCTACAGGTAGCGCCATGAACTCCCTGATACATGAGCATCACCTTGACCTTGACCCCAGCCATGGGTCTGGGGAGGTGTCTGGCACTTGGTGGATCCTCAATGAAGATTTGTTAATTGCAACCTAGAGGGGTGGGATGGGGTGGGAGGTGGGAGGGAGGTTCGAGAGGGAGAGGACATAGGTATGGTATATCTGTGGCTGATTCATATTGAAGTATGGCAGAAACCAATGCAGTACTGTAAAGCAGTTGTCCTTCAATTAAAAAATAAATAAATTAAAAAAAGATTCGTTAATTGAATATGTAGGAAAATGAATCTTGATTCCCTGTCTGCCCTAATTCCCCTTTAACTTTTACAAGAAGGGGAGAGGCATGTTTTTTTTTTTTTTTTCTTCCTGCCTTCATCAGGCTGCTTGCTGTTGGTTAGGCAGGGTGTTGGGAGTGAGGTCTGTCTTTGAAGATTGCCCCCTGGCTTTCACTTCTGAGCACTACTGGGCTGGGCCCCACACTGATGCTTTTTTAAAAAGATTTTTTGATGTGGACCAATTTTAAAGTCGTGGGGCAAGTTTTGGCCATGAGGCATGTGGGATCTTGGCTCCATGACCGGGGATCAAACCCGCAGCCTCTGCATTGGAAGGTGAAGTCTCGACCGCTGGACTTCCAGGGAAGTCCCTCCACGTTGATGTTTGGACGTGGTCCTGCACTGACTGATATCCTGGTCCTGTGTCACTTTTGGCTTCCTTAATATTATTAGCCAACATGTTTTGAACATTTATTATGAACGAGTGAAAGGAAAGAAAGTGTTAGTCACTCAGTCATGTCCGACTCTGTGCGACCCCATGGCTCCTTTGTCCATGGAATTCTCCAGCAAGAATACTGGAGTGAGTTGCCATTCCCTTCTCTAGGGGATCTTCCCTACCCAAGGATCAAACCTGGGTCTCCTGCATTGCAGGCAGCTTCTTTATCAACTGAGCCATCATCATGAGGGAAGCTCATTATGATCTATAGATACTGTTCTAAATACATTTATTCTTTTACCCACCACACATGGATTCAGCCTTCACTATGTACCAGACACTGGCAACCATGGATACACCAATGAGTGTAACTGACACACCCCCTGCTTTCATGGAGCTTGTATTTAGTTGAAAAATACAGATGAATAAATAAGTATATACTGTGGCAGATGGTGATGAGTGCTCTGCGGAAGAGATTGGAATAGAGGGTGAGGGGAGGGACTTGTTATTATGTACAGGATGGTCAGGGAGGACTCACAGATAAGGTAACATTTGAGCAGAGACCTGAAAGGAGTGAGGAAAGGAACTGTGTGGTCATAGGGGTGGGGGAGAGCATTCTAGGCAGAACACAGCAAGTGTAAAGGCTCTGAGGTCAGGTCACGAGTGGCACATCCCAGCAAGAGCAATTAGGTGAGTATGGTTGGAAGGGAGTAAGTGCAGGGGAAGTGAGTGTGAAGTGAGGTCATATATGGCAGCCCTGGCTAACAGAAGTATGTGTGAGTCACATGTGCCCTTCACATTTCTTTCTTTAAAAAAATTTTGTTGGCATATAGTATAATTAACAACTTATAAGGTTGTTGGTTTCAAGAGTTCAGCAAAGTGAATGAATTATATATACATCATGTATCCACTCCTTTGTAGGTTCTTTTCCCATATAAACCATAACAGAGTACTGAGTAGAGTTCCCTGTGCTACACAGTAGGTCCTTATTAGTTATCTATTTTATATATGGTTACATATAGTAGTGTGTATAAGGCAATCCCAGTCTCCCAATTTATCCCTCCCCCACCAATTCTGAAATTTCTCCCAGCTCCATTAAAAACTTAAAAAGAAGCAAGTGAAATTAATGATATTTTTATTTAACACACTATATCCCAAATATTATTGCTTCAACATATAATCAAGGAAAATGTGATTTGAAATGAAATGCTATATTATTTTTTCTTATTATGATTTCAAAATCTGGTGTGCACATCTCATTTCGGGCTAGCTTCACTTCCTGTTCAGTGACCATGTTCAGGAGCGCCCACCATATTGGACGGCATGGATGGAGAGGCCTGTGAATGAGATGGGGCTGCCCCTGGAAGCTTTGGGGCCTGGGAGCATTATCTTTGCTTTAGGTTCTAGAAGGTTTGCTCCAACTGTGATCAGAGAAGACTTCTGGGGGTGGGCAGGGGGTGGGGGTGAAAGGACAGAGCAGGGAGACTGGAAAGGAGGCCCTTACCAGTACGCAGTGACAATGGTCAGGACCAAGGTGGTGGTGGTGAGGGCGACTGGATTCTGGGTATAACCTACCAGGTCTTTCTGATGTGGATGAGAGAGGAGTTTAGGAAGGGCAAAGATTTTTGGCCTGAGCTAGTGGAAGCCTGGGCTTGTTTTTTGGAGGGTTGAGGAAGACTGGGGGTGGGGATGCCCCTGGAGGAGCATGTGGAGTGTGGCTTGAGATGCGGGTGTCAGCCTTCCAGGTGGAGCTGATGGGCAGGCAGTTGGACGTCTTGATCTGGGGTTCAGAGTGGAGGTCTCTGACCTGGCTGGAGGTATAAATTTGGGAGTTGACAGCGTACTGATGGTGTTTAGGGCTGAGCGTGAGTGAAGGCCCAGGGGAGTGGGTGCATATAGAGAAGAGGGGCCTGAGCCCTGGTGGAGAAGGTGGAAGCAGCGAAGCAGGCCTGGAAGGAGAGCTCACGGAGGCAGCACGAAGGCGTGAGGGAAGGGGGCTGGAGGAGCCACCAGCTGTATCCACTGTGCCGGCGGGCAGAGCGGGAGGAAGCCCTAGGGTCTCTGATCACTGCCAAGTGAGAAGGGAAACCCCAGGCTGCGATGGGTCTAGGAGAGGACGGGAGGGGAGAAGGTGACCACTGGTACAGATGACTTGTTTGAGGGGTTTTGTTTAAAGAGGAGGAGAAAGATAGGTGAAGTGCAGTGAAAGTTGTGTTCAGCTCTTTGTGATCCTGTGGATAGTCCATGGAATCCTCCTGGCCAGAATACTGGAGTGGGTTGCCATTCCCTTCTCCAGGGGATTTTCCCGACCCAGGGATCAAACCCGGATCTCCTGCATTGCAAGCAGATTCTTTACCAACTGAGCCACCAGGGGAACCCCTTTAGTAGGGGGTATGTGATCACAATTTCCTTTTTTCCTTTAAAGATGTTCAGTGTATTACCTGATGGAGAAAATGTAGTAACAGGGCAAAATTATCACAAGAGAGAGAGAAATGAGCTGATCATACTCAGCAGCGCGATGAGGTAGGTACTGTTTTCCAGACAAGGAGACCGAGTAAAGGAAGGCCTGGTCACTTGCTCAAGGCCACCCAGTGACAAGTATCAGGACCAGGGATCAATGCAGATGCCTCAGTTTTAGAATGTCCAGTCTTAATTACTCTGTTGGTTTCCCAGCTAGATTTGTGAGGTCTTTGAGAGGATCCTCATCTCACACTTCCATGTCCAGCCCAACACCTCGAAGGTAGAGGGCTGTGCATAGGTGGGACTTGATCTTTAATGATCGAGTGATCAGAACACTAGGACCTGGGCTGGAAGTGCCATGGGAGGGTGGGTGTGGCGTCCCCGTAGGCCTTCCTACCCTTGTGGGGGTGGGGCATTGAGCAGACAGAAATACTGAAAAGCATTTTTTGGGTGGATGAGGAATGAATGAAAACCTATGGCTTTTCATCCTGAGCCGGTGGCTGTCTGGTGTACCACGGTGCTGGCTGGATCTGGGCTCCTGCTCAGGTTTGGTGCTTGAAGTGTGCTTGAAGATTCCATTCAATTCTCACTAGCATGTCATGGAGAGTGAGAGGCGCCTGCAGACTGAACTCCTGCTTCTCTGCTCTGTCATCAGGATAGACAAGAGACACTCTGTGGGTGGTGGTGGTGGGTCCCTCTGCTGTGTGTTCCTCTCAGAACAACTGAGACTTGGGGGGTGGAGTGGACACCACAGAAGGAGCCTGACGATTTACGGGATTACAGCTTTGTGCCCAAGATGTTTTGCTCTGCAGACAGGGGCACAAAGCTCAAAGCCACGGCTCTAATGCCAAGGTCCCAGCATTCAGCACATCCGCACTTTGCTTGATGAGGGCTCAGCCCTGCTGGAGTCCAAGGCTGGCCTTCAGCCTTCTCCGTACACTGCCGAGCTCGAGTCCAGTGCTTGCTTTCAGTGCTCTCGGCACAAACTGGGCACAGTGGCACCCCCACACCATGGGGCCTTTTGGAATGTGTGGGGACAGTTTCAGTGGTGACAGTGGTGGGGATGAGGATGGTGATAGTTGTTCTGTTTGTACCCTGGCTACTGAAGATCCTAGAGTGGGAACTTCCTAAGGGCTGGCAGTGCCCCTGATCAGAAGCCCTGTTCACGTGTGTGGCTGTTGGGTGCCCAGGGACCCGTCTTGCATCAGCTGCCACCCTGTTTTGTGCTCTTGAGCCAGTCCCTTTGTTTCCCCATTTCCCACTTTCATGAACAGAGCCATGAACACCCAGTTGCTTGCTTTTTTTGTCTTGTGATTTTTTTTTAAAAATCAAAGTATAGTTGATTCACAATATTGTGTTAGTTTCAGGTGTATAGCAAAGTGATTCAGTTATATACATATATATTTTTCAAATTATTTTCCAGTATGGGTTATTACAAAATGTTGAATATAGTTCCCTGTGCTACACAGTAAATCCTTGTTGCTTATCTGTTCTAAGTATAGTAGTTTGTATCTGTTAATCCTATACTCCTAATTTATCTCCCTCTCCCCTTTCCCCTCTGGTAACCATAAATTTGTCTTCTGTGAGTCTGTTTCTGTCTTGTATATAGATTCATTTGTATTATTTTTAGATTCCACATATAGGTGATATCATATAATATTTGTCTTTCTCTGTCTGACTTGCATCACTTAGTATGATAATCTCTAGGTCCATCATGTTGCTGTAAATGGCATAATTTCTTTCATTTTTACGACTGAGTAGTATTCCATTGTATATATACACCACATCTTATTTATCCATTCATTCTGCCTGTGGACACTTGGTTATTGTAAATAGTGCTGCTTTGAACATTGGGGTGCATATATCTTTTTGAATTAGATATAATCTTTTCTGGTTATATGCCCAGGAGTGGGATTGCTGGATCATATGGTAGTTCTATTTTTAGTTTTTTTAAGGAAACTTCATACTGTTATTGAAATAAATTTTAAATAAGGCTTTGGATTAACAGTTGTCATCCTAAAAGCACACCATACATACGGCTTACTCTGTGGACCCACATGTTAACTCACTTGATCTTAATCACAGCCTTAGGCAGGAGGGCTGCTAAATAATCTCCATCTAACAGATGAGGAAGCCAAGGCAGAGAGCACAATGACTGGGGGCTGTCCCCATCGTGGGCTGACTGCCCCCTTCCTTCCCTCCAGGGACAGGGGCAGACCCGGCGGTCAGCACCAAGAGCAACCACTGCCTGGATGCCGCCAAGGCCTGTAACCTGAACGATAACTGCAAGAAGCTGCGCTCCTCCTACATCTCCATCTGCAACCGTGAGATCTCGCCCACGGAGCGCTGCAATCGCCGCAAGTGCCACAAGGCCCTGCGCCAGTTCTTTGACCGCGTACCCAGCGAGTACACCTACCGCATGCTCTTCTGCTCCTGTCAGGACCAGGCGTGCGCCGAGCGCCGCCGCCAGACCATCCTGCCCAGCTGCTCCTACGAGGACAAGGAGAAGCCCAACTGCCTGGACCTCCGCAGCCTGTGCCGGACAGACCACCTGTGCAGGTAGGGGCTGCTGCAGCTCCGCGAGGAGCCGGTAGGGGGCGCTCTGCCCGCTCTGTGTTCCGCTGTCTGCTGGGCTACCATTGTGAGCTGAACAAAGAGGGTGACTGGGATATGTGCAAAATGTATTGTCATCCATCCATCCATTCATTCATTCATCCATTCATCTGTGCATTCCTTTATTCAGTACAGATTTATTGTGCTGTGTGCCCAGCTTCATGCTAAGCGCTGTGGGGTGACCAAGATGAACCACTGTAGGAGCTCCTAATTTAAAATCAGAGACCCTAGAACCTGGAGTAAGAGAGGACCTTCAGTGACTTTAAGTCCACCTTTCCTCCTTTAAGGAAGCCCCAGCCATTATCCCATTATCCCAGTGAGGTCCTCTGACCATCAGGGAAGGGCTTTTGCACACCCCAGAGGCAGCTCCTTCACACTGAGAGCTGAGCTCAGCAAATGTTGGATGGAGTGTGGAGCATCTGATGGTCCTGGGTCTGAGTCCTGACTTTTCCACTCACTAGCTGTGTGGCTTGGAGCCTGTTTTTCAAATGTCCTGAGTCTCCATTCCTTTACTCGTGAAATGGGAATAAAACACCCACATCACAGCATTATTATGAAGATTAGATGACATGTGTGTTAAAGCTTAGTGCAGAGTTTGGCATAAGTAATTGCTTAATGAGTATCTAATTATTTGGAAGGAAGGTTTGTTTTGTTAAAACGAATTGAAATGTGTGTCCATAATTCTCCTGTTTTTCCTGTTTGTTATTAACATATATATTGAGCCTCTGTGGCATCCAGTGAGTGGTTCTAAAGCATGGGCAAGCAGAGGTGAACACAATGCTCTTTGAGTAGCACCCAATCCAGAAGGGTGACAGAGGAGGGGAGCAGGGATCCCAGTGCCGTGGGCTGAGAGCTGTGGGCTCCCGGATGCAGGTGTGTACGGGGAGGGCCTTGCCTCAGCCTGGGGATACAGAGGACAGGACCTTAAGCTGAACTTTGGAACATGAGAATGAGAAAACCAGGGAGCGAGTCTGGCATGCAAATACAAGGAACACACAGTGAGCCCACTTCTTGTGGAGGGCAGCTGTTAAATGGACGTATGGATGAAACATCTTTTTCAGATTATATCTTGTGTTACTTGTATGTGGGAAAAGTGTATGCGAAGGCTGGCGGGTAGGAGAGAGCCTGGGGTTATGGGTCCCTGTAGGTGGTGGGTGCACGTGGAGCTGGGTCCTGGGGAGGGGAGGTCAGAGGTGTGGCTGCTGGGGAGATAGCAACTGTGATAAGCAGATGAGCAGAGCCTGCTTACTGCATCCCAGACAGCAGTCTTTTATACAGTTTATCTCATTAGTTCTTGCAAGAAGGCTATGAGGAAGGTTCTGTTATCATACTTATCTGCCAAATGATCAAATAGAGGAGGTAACTTGCCCAAGGTCGCACAGCTCCCTTGTTTCAGAGCTGGGCCCTATCTCCAGTGTTTTCCTCCAAAGTAGCACCCTGGTCTGGGTGCTGTGGGCACCCAGATAAGATAGGGGCTGTGGGCATGGAGAGAAGTGTGTCAGTTCAGTATCCATGAATCAGTATCAGTGTGTAAGTGTATGAGCATATCAGTATTAGAAGTGTATCAGTGTGTGACAGGCCTGGGGACTGGTGGAAAGTTCCCTGGAGGCAATGCCATTTCTCTTTCATTTTCTCCACACTTGGGATGGCTCAGATGGTAAAGAATACACCTGCAATGTGGGAGACCTGGGTTCGATCCCCGAGTTAGGAAGATCCCCTGGAGAAGGGAAAGGCTACCCAGTTCAGTATTCTTGCCTGGAGAATCCCATGGACAGAGGAACCTGGTGGGCTACAGTCCATGGAATTGCAAAGAGTCGGACAGGACTGAACAACTTTCATTTTCACTTCCACTTTACTCCACACTTCGTCCTGCACATAGAGCCTGGCTCATGGCAAGCACTCTGTGAACATAGTTGAATGAATACGTGAGTGGTGGCCACCATGTTTCCTCGTTTGATAATTAGGGGACAATGGAGCCATTCGACAGGCATGTTGAATGTGCAGCATGGACTATTGCCATGCCCAAGATGTCTTGGGGGCATCTGAATCTATGGTCCTGGAGCTCAATGAAGAAGCTGGAGTGGAGGAATGGGATTGGGGTTGTTTCGGGGATCTGGGAGAACAGGGCTACAGAGGGAAGGGAGCTCCTGGCCTGTGTGGCTGAGGGGAGGCACTGCCTTGGTTTGGAAAATGAGCTGGAGTTTGGAGAAGGACTGATCCCTGTGGAGCTGGAAAAGCCTGAAGAAGGTGGGCTTTTCTCTTGCTTACTTAAAGAAACATACCTTATTGCCTACAAAAATGATTGGGGTGGGCTTCCCTGATAGCTCGGTTGGTAAAGAATCTGCCTGCAATGCAGGAGACCCCAGTTCGATTCCTGGGCTGGGAAGATCTGATGGAGAAGGGAGAGGCTACCCACTCCAGTATTCTTGGGCTTCCCTTGTGGCTCAGTTGGTAAAGAATCTGCCTGCAATGCAGGAGACCTGGGTTCGATCCCTGGGTTGGGAAGATCCCCTGGAGAAGGGAAAGGTACCCACTCCAGTATTCTGGCCTGGAGAATTCCATAGACTATATATAGTCCATGGGGTCGTAAAGAGTTGGACAGGACTGAGCGACTTTCACTTTCAAAATGAATCTATGAACACAACAAGAGGATGATTAGAGGTAGAAAACTCGGGCCCAGAAAAGGAAGTCGGGCACCAAGGCAGCACATGTGTGCTCTAGGGTGGGGGTGGTCCTGGGCTGGGACTCAGCTTCCTGAGAGCTGAGAGAAAGTCAAGACTTGATGGGGATATCACTCCCAAAATGTGATGGGAGGAACCTACTGATTATTGAGTGGAGACGTGATTCTCCTTGTCCTGAATGCTGCACTGACCTTGTCAGGCTGCATGACACACAGCGTATGTGGGTGACAGGATGGATGAGGGCCTGGAGGGGCTAGAGGCCAAGCCTGAGTCCAGGATCAGTGACCAAAAGCTGGGGCATTGGGACTAAGGCCAGGTGTACCAGGGCTGTGGGCAGTGGGCCTGGCATCAAGCCTCAGGTGGATGTCTCTCTGGGGTCCTGAGCAGAGCAAGCTTGGGAACACTGGCAATCCCTCTTATTAGTGGTGTTTTAAGGGAGAAGGCAATGGCAACCTACTCCAGTACTCTTGCCTGGAAAATCCCATGGAAGAAGGAGCCTGGTAGGCTTCAGTCCATGGGGTTGTGAAGAGTCAGACACAACTAAGCGACTTCACTTTTACTTTTCACTTTCAATCATTGGAGAAGGAAATGGCAACCCACTCCAGTGTTCTTGCTTGGAGAATCCCAGGGACAGCAGAGCCTGGTGGGCTGCCATCTATGGGGTCACACAGAGTCGGACACGACTGAAGTGACTTAGCAGCAGTAGCAGCAAGGGAGGAAAAGACCCTGATGTTGGGAAAGATTGAAGGCAAAAGGAGAAGAGGGCAGCAGAAGATGAGATAATTGGACTACAACATTGATTTAATGGAGATGAGTTTGAGCAAACTCTGGGAGATAGTGAAGGACAGGGAAGCCTGGTGTGCTATAGTCCATGGGATCACAGAGTTCGGACATGACTGAGCGACTGAACAACAAGGGAGCACAATACACATAGCTCCTAAAGAGATGGGAGAGCATGGAGCAGGGCGTTTAAACAAGACTATCGGAGGATCAAGAATGAGGTGTCCCAGGACCTGAGGGCTGACAGTTTCTGAGAGGCACTGAGCCAAGCCTACAAGTGCCATGCATCCTGCTGTAAGTTTAGACAACGGCAACCGTGGGAGTCCCAGGGAACATGCTGCATCTGGATTACTGAGTTGGGTCCCGTGTAGGAAGTTCCAGGTACTCCCAGATGTGGCTGGGTGAGCCTCTGGTCTAGAACCAGGGTGTTCTTCTAATGCATCTTCCACAACTCCGGTCCCACCCAGCTCCCATCCCCAGGCAGATTTAAAGTGTGGTCCTGCAAGTGGGACTCCAGTGGCTCAGCGGGTAAAGAATCTGCCTGCAATGCAGGAGACACAGGAGATGCAGGTTCAATCCCTGGGTTGGGAAGAGCCCCTGGAGAACAGAATGGCACCCCACTCCAGTACTCTTGCCTGGAGAATCCCGTGGACGGAGGAACCTGGTGGGCTACAGTTCATGGGGTTGCAGAGTCGGACACGACTGAGCGACTAAGCACGCACCTGCAAGTGGGAGGACCAGGGATGGAGGCAGAACCTGAGTTTAGGGTGAGTCTGGCAGGACCTGGGGATCCGTTGCAGTGTGGCCACGTATCCTTGGGGAGCTCTGCCTGTGACTCAGTGTGGGAGGTGGGTGGACGAGGTTGCCATGGTGACCCTGCAGCCGGGAAGCCTACCTTCTGTGCTTGCTCTACCCCTGGTCTCCTGACAAGTCCTGGGTGACTGTTTCATTGCCTATGCCCTGGGCTTCTTCACTGATCAAACAAGGATGCTCCCCATTCTCCCAGGACACTTCCTAGTCTTTGGGTCTAAGTCCATCACACAGCTTTCCTGTCTGCCTTCTCCCCGTGTGCTTCCACTTGAGGTCATGTTTCCAGAGAGGTGAGCTCTTGGTACAAGAGGAAATGACCAGAGATGCCTCATTAAGGTAGATGGGGTGGAAGGACGGGTTTGAAGGAGAGGAGCTGACTTCTTTCCATGCTTTTGCAGGCTTGGCTTACTGACGCATGGACCCTGCCTCTGTGGTCCGTGATGAGCCCAGGGAGAGAGGAATGCCTGGGGAGGGACCCCTGGAGACCAGGCAGTTCTCCACTGTGTCCTCCCTTCCCTCCTGGCCTTGGTGACCTCCAGGTTTCTGCCCACCTGACGGGCACCACAGGTGGACATCTTGACTGTGAAAGAGGGAGAGCCCAGTGCCATTGTGTTTGGAGCAAGAACTGGGGACCCTCAAGTCTTTCTTTCCTGGTTACTTTAACGGGTGGAACTGGCCTTGATGGGGGTCATGGGAGAGCCTCTCTGGGCTGACTCTTTGGGAATGCGGCCATGGCAGGCATCTGCTAGAACATGCCCCACACTCTAGGGCTCTAATGCCCAGGTTGCACTTCACTGGACCTGTCGGCCCCCCCTCACCCTTCAGCTCTGGGACTTGGCCCAGCTGTGCCAAGGCTTTTGTTTGAGTGAATCTTGGCCCAGGACTGCTGTGGGGGGCTCTACAAGACTCCCTTCACCTGGCACGACATTAAAGCAAGCCCATTGATGTGCTGTGCACTGCCCCTAGCAGCAGGCCTCGTGCATCCCGTGTGATATTTAACAGACTCTGCTGTGCTGTCTTATGACTGTCACTAAGAACTAAACAGAAGGGCTTGAAGAAGCTTTGGTTAAACAAGGGTATTTTCCTGCTGGGGCCCCAGGGTGTTGGAAGCATTTCTAAATCCTTCCCCTGCTCTTTGGGCCAGGATCAGCTTGGGGTCAGAGGGAGGGAGCCTCTGAGAGTGGAAGCTTCCTGCTTGAGCCATGGGTCCAACTCATCTTGAAGTTTCACCCTGGGAACCCTGCCTTCTACTTTCATCTGGTTCATGTCTCATGGGCATTGAGTGCTGTGGACTTAGGACCAGGAGAGGCTTTTCCTTTCAAAGGCTTCTGATGTGGAGTCTGGAAAGCCTGGAGAATCTCCTGGAATGATTCAATGGAATTTGGCTAATTTCCCTTACCCCAGCCCTTCAGTGGCCATGACCTACTTCCTTTTTAGAACAAACTTTTGGTTTCTACTTTCTCAGTTTACAGTCATTGCAAGGATGGTCCAGACTGTGTGTGTGTGTGTGTGTGCGTGTAGGGTGTGGTTGCGGGGCTATGGGAAGGATGATTGTGATTGTGCTGTCTTGTAAACTGTGTGCCTGTAGGTCTTTCTTAGAGAGGCCCCCTAGAATGCCCTGTTCTTCTTGGTCTGCCAAGAGGATATGGATATAAATAACTCAGGGCTGGCCCTGTGCCACATCTCCAGCTGTAATTTAACCTCTGGATGCTGAGGACGTGTATAAATAGTTTTCAGCCTGGGGCTACCCTAGCTGGGCTCCTTTATGCAGTGGACATTGTCCTTGTCCGAGAGGGTTGCTGGGAAGGCGGAGGGGTTGGGGTCCCCTGTCTCAGCTGTCTGCAGGGAGTGTCGAGGTGCCCCTTCAGCAAGACCCTTGCCCCCTTGCCTAGCTTGAAGTGTGTCTGGTATCTGTAAGCAGTGTAGATGGGCAGGTCTGGGTTTGATTCTTGGCTCTCTGAGGCTGTCCCTGAGCTCCTTTTGGAGTCTACAGAATCTGTTGGCTGGTGTTTTCAGCAGGTTAGCTCAAAATGGTTATTTTCATAGGTGGTTGGGGGGCTTTCAAGCCTTTCCTTTAAAAGGAGAGGATCTTGAATATCTTAAAATCATATGTAAAGTTTTATTTGTATTTTCTGGGGAGAAACTTGTTGCTTTCATTAGATTCTTAAAGGATTCCTTGACCTCCCCCAAATTAAGAACCTCTTCCATCTCCAGACGGCCAACTTGGATTGGCTGCCTAGAGGATTATGAATCTAGCAAAGGGAGCTGTGATTGATTAGTGATGCCTGCCACTGACATGGACTGACGTGGACGGGGCAGATCTGCTAGAACCCAGCTAGTCATTCCTGGGACCACTGGTTCACCAGTAGCAGGAGGAATGGGGGTCCTGGGGTCATTCCTTTATTCATTTTCTAAAAAATTTTTAAAATTTATTTATTTATTTTTGGCTGAGCTGGATCTTCTTTGCTGCGTGTTAACTCTAATTGCAGTGAACGGGGCCTTCTCTTCATTGTGGTGGGCAGGCTTCTCATTGTGATGGCTTCTCTTATTGTGGAGTACAGGCCCTAGGCACGTGGGCTTCAGGAGTTGTGGCGCACAGACTCAGTTGCCCCATGGCATGTGGGATCTTAGTTCCCTGACCAGGGATGGAACGCGTGTACCTTGCATTGGGTGGTCGATTCCTAACCACTGGACTAACAGGGAAGTCCCTCCTTTATTCATTTGATAGCTGTTTGTTGATCATCCACTGGGCCAGGCTTCATGTTGGGATTGGAGAGTTAATGAAGTAGGTAGAGGCCCTTGACAGTCCAGTGACAGGACACATGTGACTGACTGCCTCTGCAATGGGGATAGAGCCACGCAGTGAACTAGATGGTAGCATTTCCACTCGGGTTCTCTTGAAATCCCAGTTCTGCTCTGCTCCCTACCAAGCCATCCCTGGGTTACCCCGGTGGCCCAGAGAGCAGCTGTTTCTTGGGGCAGATGAGCCACAGACGGATGAACCTTGTTCAGAGGTCCGTCTGGCCTTGGAGCAGAGCTGTGCCCAGGAGTGCCATGGGACAAAGAAGTCACCATCCTCCTGAAGAAGACTCAACCAGCAAGGTTGCAGTGGCTGGGGAAGGGCTTGGGATCCTTTGTCTGGCCAGAGACTGTGAGACCCATCTTCTCCTTGGGGATCCCATGCTGGCTTCTGCTACTGGCCTCATTAGGGGTCCTGCTCACCCTTGATCTTTAGACCAAGAGTGCCCAGAGTATTCCTCTTGGAATTTCCTGTGGCAAATTGACACAGGGCTGGAATGTGGAACATTGCTAAAGGCTCTGGGAAAACAAACACAGAGAGAAGCTGCAGCCTAGATATTTAGTTTGCAAGATAGGGTTTCCATGACTTCTTGCTCTGGCCACTACAGGGAGGTCAGAATGACTGGACAGACAGCACCTGTAGCTTTTACCATCTGGACTGGTGTCTGGACACCTGGGCTCCCTAAAGCTCACACCCGAGAGAGACGAGATGCACCCCTTATCTAGCTGAGGCTACCACTGGTGGAGTTCTGAGTGAGAACCCGCTCATCCCTGGGTGATTGGCAGGAGGAATGACCCACTGTGAGCAGATGCCGCTTATGCAGAGAGAATCAGAGTACAGGTCAGTCAGGTTTGTTCACACTAGAGGTGTCACCTATGATTGGCTGTTGTGGGTGGGGCAGGGCATGCTCTCAGCTACCCAGATGCTGCTTCGTTCACTGGGCTTCTTGATATTTCTGCTTCCACCCAGTGGATAGAGGTGTGGGCTTTTTCCTTGCTACTGTCTCTATCCACTGGGGCTGCTATAACAAAATACTATGGACCAGAGTGTTTACCCAACTTTCTTTCTCACAGTTCTGGAGGCTGGAATCCCAGGTGAGGGTGTCAGCACAGTTGGGCTCTTGGTGAGGGTCCTCTTCAGAGTAGTGTTCTCATGTGCTCTTCCTTGGCTGGTGCTCGCCCAGAGGGACTGGGTGTTTCTTCCTCTTTTCATGAGGCTGCTAGTCCCGTCATGGTGCTCTACCCTCATGATCTAATTGTTTTTCAAAGACTCCACCTCCAAACACCATCACATGGGGAATTAGGGTTTAACAGATAAATTTTGGGGGGATACAAGCATTCAGTTTGTAGCACCTGGTATGTGTGTGTTGTTCATTCATGTCCAACTCTTTGTAACCTCATGGACTGTAACCTGCCAGGCTCCTCTGTCCAGGGGATTCTCCAGGCAAGAATACTGAAGTGGGTGGCCATTCCCTTTTCCAGGGGATCTTCCCGATCTGTGGATTGAACCTGGGTCTCCTGTGCTGCAGCAGATTTTTTTTTTTAACCATCTGAGCCACCAGGAAAGCCCTAGACTTATACTTCATTCAGCGTCTGTTTGGTTCTCATCTCTCTGAGCCCTCTCATGGCCTCTCCTTCCATTGATGCATTCTATTTTTTTATGTAGACATTGTTTTAATTCTGTTGAAGTTTAGTTGATTAGCAATGTTGGGTTCATTTCTGCTGTACAGCAAAAAGATTCAGTGATACATACATACACATTCTTTTTCTTAGTCTTTTCCATTGTGGTTTAGCACAGGAACAGTGAATACAGTTCCCTCCACTATGCAGTATGACCTTGTTGTCGCTGATGCTTCCTAGAACTTGTCTGCATCCTTCATGTGGCACTGACCGTGTGGCTTTCTTTTAACACTTTATCTTCCCAATTCGGTCTCTTTTAAAAATATTCTTATATATAATATATCGAGCTGTGCTCAGTCACTTCAGTTGTGTCCAACTCTTTGTGACCCCATGGACTATAGCCTGCTGGCCTCTAATGTCCATGGGATTTCCCAGGCAAGAATACTGGAGTGGGGTGCCATTCCCTTCTTCAGGGGATCTTTCTGATTCAGGGATCAAACCCGTGTCTCTTACATCTCCTGCGTTGGAAGGCAGGTTCTTTACCACTAGTGCCCCCTGGGAAGCTCGAATATATAAATGTACCACTATATATATGTATACATACATAAAATTTATTTATTTATTTAACAGATATTTATTATGTGCCAGGCACTGTGCTAGACACCGGATATAGATACCGGAGAGCACAATAGAGATGGTCCACACCCCCTTGGAGCTCATAGTCTGATGGAGGAGATAGACAATAATCAAGCAAACAAAGCATATGATTAACAAGCAATACAGTATATATGATGATCAAGCAAAGTATAAGATTAATATCTTTGAAATGAGCAGGATGTAGAAATAGAATGTAATGGGGGAAGAAGGGGGGACCTTCTTGGGCAGAGCAGTCAGGGAACATTTATCTGCGGGGGTGACATTTAAGCTGAGACCTGAAGAGTGAGGAGCCAGAAGAAAGACAGGTGGGAGAAAGAACATCTCACACAGAGGCAATAGCACGTGCAGGAACTGGATGAGGGGAGAAACTTGGCATTTCTGGGGCCGTGAGAGGAGGCTCGTGTGGCTGGAGCTGAGGGAACCAGGGAGAGACCTACAGGCAGGGCTAGGTCGCACGGGGCCATCCCAGCCTGGGGCAAGGAGTCTGGATTTATTCTTTTTTTAAAAAAACGTTTATTTGGCTGCACTGGGTCTTACTTGCAGCACGTGGACTCTTCAGTTTTGGCATGTGAACTCTTAGTTGCAGCGTGTGGGATCTAGTTCCCTGATCAGGGACTGAACCTGGGGCCCCTGCATTGGGGGCGTGGAGTCTTAGCCACTGGACCCCCAGGGAGGTCCCCAGAAGCTTTTTTTCTTCTAAGTGTACTCAGGATAAATCTAGAGACTTCCCTGGTGGTCCAGTAACTAAGACTCCACGCTCCCACTGCAGGGGGCCTGGGTTGATCCTTGGTCAGAGAACTAGGTCCTATATGCTGTAACTAAGAGTGTGCATGCTGCCACTGAAGATCCCGCGTGCCACAATGAAGATAGAGGATCCCGTGAACCGCAACCAAGACCTGGTACAGCCAAGTGAATAAACAAATATTAAAAATAAATAAATAAAAAGAAGGAAGCTTCTGAAGTCAACTAGTAATATTATCTAAAGTGTGATAATGGGTGATGACTCTGGCTACTGGGTGGAGAATTAAGGGAGGCAGCAAGAATGACCTCAGAGAGACCAGAGAGGAGGTTGTTTAAGTATCACTAGATCAGAGATGACAGCAGCCCAGGCCAGAGGGTGGCTGTGCAGAGTGAGATAAGTGGGTAAATCTGAGATATTTTGGAGATGGAAATGATGTACCTTGATGTGGGAGTGAGGGAGACAGAGGAGCTCAAGGAGAGCTCACGGGTTTCTGGCTTGAGCCACCTGGTGGGCAATGATGCCACTTTCTGGAATGGCGAAGGCTTGGAGGGGGAGAGTTCCATCCCAGGCATGTGAATTTTGAGATGCCTTTGAGACAGTCCTATCTGGAGCTTGACTGATGTTGTAAGTTCTGGGGGTCATTGGCATATTTATGGTGTTTAAGGCCAGGGGACTGTGTAGGTTTTCCTAGGGAGAGGCTAGCATGAGAGGAGGCCCTAAGAATGTGCCTGCCCTCCTGGAAGTGCATGGTAAGGGTTTGCAGGTGTTGTTATGGCACACCAGGAGTCAAAGGAGATTTTTGAGAAAGAAGATGTGGACAGGTGTGCCAGATGCTGCCAATAGCATTTGGTGAGGAGAGGCAGGTGACCACTGGATTTGGGAAAGTGGCGGATGTTGGTGACCTCCTCAACAGCAATTTTGATGCAGTGATGATGACAGAAACCTGATCAGAGGGAATTCCCTGGCAGTCCAATGGTCAGGACTCCGTGCCTTCATTGTCAAGGGCCTGGGTTTGATCCCTGGCCTGGGAACTAAAATCCCACAAGCTGCATAGCCACAAAGAAAGAAAGAAAGAAAGAAACCTGATCAGAATCGTGGCCACGGGCTCAGTTTCTCCAGCCACAGCCGAAAGACTCCTTACAATGTGGGAAGAGACCTTTCTCTAAGTGCCAGGCTCTTCTGAACAACCTAGCTGGCTCACCCTCTTAGAGAAGATGACTCTGGCGCTGCCAAGAGGAACTTTGCTTCTTCAGCATTCTTCATCGAGGGATTCTTAGAACAGCCCGAGGAGTGCCTAAGAGGTTCGCCAGGCTGCCTGTGCCGGATCTCCTGTCTGTGCTGGTTGGGGCTGCGACTTCTCCTGTGGCCAGCCAGGATGTGGTCTTTGCTTTCCCAGGGTGGTATCTGCAGAGGTGAGAAATCCTGCCCTCCTTCTTTTTAAGTAAGATTAGCCTGGTATTCTGGGGCCAGCTGTCCTCCTCAGGGCCCTTTCAGGGGATATCTTAGAAGACCCAGAGACCTACAAATGGCTCCATTGTCCTAGGGTGTCTGAGGTGAGTAAGCGTAGCGACCACCATTAGCACCCTCCCACCTAGAGAAGAACTAGGACATTGAATTAAGCACCAAAGAACAGTAAGATCCTCAAGTCGTTGTTCTTGTTCAGTCACTCAGTTGTGTCCAACTCTTTGTGACCCCATGGACTGCAGCACACCAGGCTTTTCTGTCCTTCACTATCTCCTGGAATTTGCTCAAACTCATGTCCATTGAGTGGATGATGCCATCCAACCATCTCATCCTTTGTCACCCCCTTCTCCTCCTGCCATCAGTCTTTCCAAGCATCAGGGTCTTTTCTAATGAGTCAGTTCTTTGCATCAGGTGGCCAAAGGATTGGAGCTTCAGCTTCAGCATCAGTCCTTCCAATGAATACTCAGGGTTGATTTCCTTTAGGATTTACTGGTTTGATCTCCTTGCTGTCTAAGGGACTCTCAAGAGTCTTCTCCAACACAACAGTTCAAAAGCATCAATTCTTTGGTGCTCAGCCTTCTTTATGGTCCAGCTTTCATATCCATACAGGACTACTGGAAAAACCATAGCTTTGACTGTGTGGACCTTTGTCAGCAATGTGACATCTCTGCTTTTTAATGTGCTGTCTAGGTTTGTTATAACTTTTTTCCAAGGAGCTAGCGTCTTTAATTTCATGGCTGCAGTCACTGTTTGCACTGATTTTGGAGCCCAAGAAATAAAGTTTGACTCATATGGAGTGAGAGGGAAATTTGGGGAGAGCTGCTCGCACCTGGCCCAGGATGCATTGTACTTGTCCAGCAGGATCCTTCAGAGCACGGGAATTCTCCATCACTCGGCCTTTGTTGGGCTTGGGGTGCTTAAGAAAAGACTCCCTGGATGTGTTCTTCAGAGGGGCTGGAGTTGCAGCCCTGGCTTCAGATCCTTATCTTGGCAGTTGTGAGAGCTTGACTGGGTTTTTTAACATCACACAACCTCTGTGCTTCTTGTAAAAATCAGGACAGTTACAGCTGCGAGGAAGCTTGGTCCCTTATTCCCCAGGACTTCCGAGGTGCTCCATTGCTAGGTACTCAGCACCCAGGATGCTGAGTTAAACCTTGGGCTGTGCGGGCTGTGAGGTGGAGGGCCAGCCCCCAAGGCTGGCAGGAGCCATCATGGAAGGCAGCTTGGAGGAGGTGTCCGAGCTGAGCTTGAAGGAGGAGCAAGCAGGCCTGTTCTAGAAGGTGGCCCTTCTGGTTCTCTCGGGGGTTATGTGTGTCTCAAAAAGGAGGGGCAGGCAAGGGAGAATCAGCTTATAAAACCTTTGTGCATTTAGCCAAGGAGTCTGATTTTCTTAGAAGACAACAAGGAGCCGCGATGTGTTTAAGGCAGGAGACCCAGTACTGTTGGTGCTTTAGAAAAGAAGATCCCTTTGGCCGCTGTGCACACAATGGGTCAGAGGAGAGAGGGGCTGGAGACGGGGGTGTCCTAGGGGCCCACTGTGATGGGGCCTGAGATCAGGAGTGCCAAGCCAGAGGGTGTGAGGGGTGAGGCCGGTTCCCAGAACTAGCTGGATGTGGACAGTGAGGGAGTGGGAGGAGGCAGGTGGACACTGCAGTCTCTGACCTGTTGACTGCCTGGCTGACAAAGTCATTACTACCTGAGAGATGGGAGCAGGAGGTCTGGGCATAGTGTTAATGTTAGTCTCTTCAGTCGGGTCTGACTCTTTGTGACCCCATGGACTGTAGCCCACCAGGCTCCTCTGTCCCTGGATTCTCCAGGCAAGAATACTGGAGTGGGTTGCTATGCTCTTCTCCAGGGAATCTTCCCGACTCAGGGATTGAACCCGGGTCCCCTGCATTGCAGACAGATTCTTTATCGTCTGAGTCACCAGGGAAGCCCCAGTCTGGGCATAGAGGAAAGGTGTTGGGGTTTTGAACTTATTTGTTGGGAAGCCTTTGGAACAGGCAAGTGGAAATGTATACGTGGGAGTTTGGGAGAGAGGTCAAGGCTTGAGATTGAGATTATGGGATTAAGTGAAATAAAGCTGTGAGGAAGAGCCTCTGGGCACAGAGGCACACAGTAAACATTAGTCCCTTCAAAGAGCTTGTAAGCTCATTTGGGGAGACAAGGCTCACACGTGTGGAAACATTTAATATGAAGAGGAGGCCCTGCTTAATTAAGTGTTGTAAGGATTAAACTGCCTGCTGTGGGTGTTCAGAGGAAGGGAGCCGTGTGGCTGGAAGAGCCATGTTAGGTTATGTGGAGTGGGGATCCTGCAGCTGTGGGGGAAGGAAGCTTCCGGAACGGGGCAGAAGGGGAAACCAGACTGGACATGGATGTCCCAGAAGAGAGCGATGTCCTGCTCGGAACACAGGCGCCAGTGGAGGGAGGAGTGTGTGTGTGTGTGTGTGTGTGTGTGTGTGTGTAACTAGAGCTCTGAAATGTTCTGGGGAGACACTGGGAAGATAGGGACTCCTGCAGCCCCTCCCAGCCTCCCACCTGTCAGTTCCTAATTCCAGCAGACTCCAAACTTGTTGCTCAATAAGAGGAAGAAACAGAGGCAGGTGAAGAGTCCTGGTTTAGGAGTTATACTAAATCCTAATATTATTGCAACTACCTCGGCCCATAACTAACTCTATGATCTTGTTGGAAACTGGAATGAGTTATCTTGTTAGGTAGGAGTTCCCCATTCTAAGGGGCTTCCCTGGTGGCTCAGATGGTAAAGAATCCGCCTGCAATGCAGGAGAGCTAGGTTCGATACCTGAGTCAGGAAGATCCCCTGGAGAAGGGAATGGCAACCCACTCCAGTATTCTTGCCTGGGAAATCCCATGGACAGAGGAGCCTGGCAGGCCATAGTCCATAGGGTCACAGAGTCGGACATGACTGAGTGACTAAGCACATGTGCCCTATCCTAAGAGGTACAGAGCAGAGGCTGGGGGCCCCTTGCCAGGCCTCAGATGAGTGTCAGGTTTGGGACTTTTGTCCCTTCTGAGCTGGTGTGATTGTGAATCTCTTGTCTCTCAAGTTCAAGTGAAGGGAATGGATCGCATGAACCAGGAGGCCCCTGTGCTCCCTTCTCCTCCCTGCCCCTGCCCTTCCCTCTCTTCCTTCTCTTTTTCTTTTTCTCCTGGTTTTCAAAATGAACTTCACTTTCCTGCTTTTGCTAATTACAAAAGCTGTATGTGCTCACCATAAAACATAATTCTGCCAAGACAGGAAGGTCGCCTCAAGAAAGTAGACATCATCCGCAAGTCCAGCACCCTGAAATCACCCTGAAATAAGTGTACGTTCAGGAGAATGTGTACCTCCAGGCTTTAATACTAGGCATCCACACATTTTGACAACAGTGATGTTGTGTAGTGTATGCTGTTTTATTAGTGCTTTTCCTGCTATATTAATGTTTAATGTGTTGGCTTGTCCAGGTTTACTGGTTTTGGTGGCAGTCTCCTTTTCTCTGTGGGTGACACGCAGAACTTGCTATGGTTACATGTGGACATTTGCTCTGTCATGTAAGAATCTCATAATTGGATTGGAGCTTGGCATGTGGAAGGGGACAGACATTCTGGGCCCTGGGACAGAAGGGGACACTTAGGCAACCAGAGAGCTGTTGTCTTGTGGACTCAGGCCTTCCTTGTGATGCAGGGGAGGACAGGTGACTGGGCTGAGCCGGGGTCTTCTCGGTGGGTAGGTGTGTTTCTGGGAAGTTTCCATTTGTGAGTTTGGGTTGTTCTCTGCTGACAGGCTGTTCAGGAGCTGGTAGTCATTTCCTGTAACTTCTAAGGGCAGTGCACAGGATGAGGACTGTACTAGGGCATCAATTTGAGAATGGAAAAGGCAGAGGCCTCTTAAGCATCCAGCCAAAGACAGAAGGCGATGCCTGAAGTGGAAGGTTTTAGGAGTCAGTATGTGTATTGGCATTGTTAAAAAAAATCAGCCGGCTGCTAATGTGGAGATCAGAGCTGCAGCCACAGTGGAGAGGGCTGGAGAGTGTTGACGGGCTGAGCCTGGAAGCGAGGAAGGTCTGGGGCAGTGGCATATTTTCTCCATTCGCTTTTCTGTTTGTTTCTCAGGGGGAGTTTTAAGTAACCGAGCAAGGATCATTGCCTGCGACTTGCTAATCCTCCCCTCGCTGCAGCAGAGACGATTGGAAATCCCTAAGAAATCAACAGATAGTAGCTCCCAAGTGGTGAGCAGTGAGCTCAGAAGACTCAGGGCTGCAGCGGCCAAGGTCATTAAGCGGCCAGCTCTCTCTGCTGCCATTGGAAGGAGGTGTGGAACTGTGCTAGCAGGAGAGGTGGGCTTTTACCTTCTGGAAAATGTGCAGGGAAGAAATCTGGGCAGGTAGACAGGTCTGGGGGCCCCTGCCTCCTCCTTCCCCTGCTGGAAACTCATGCACAGATGCCCAGGGAGGAGGAACCACTTTGGCCACCTCTTGGCGACCTCTTCTGTCTCCTTCTTTTTTGGGCTCATTGTTTTCTAGTTGTTTTAATTAGCACCTGTGTCTTTAAGGAAGTTGAGTTGGCAGAGGGGAGCCTCAGATAGAGCTCACCAGAGCACCTGCACTGGCCCAAGATGAGGAGAGAGGACTCTGGAGATTGCCACCCACTGGCCTGAGCACCCCGTCTCCTGTACCGATTGAAGGAGGTGTGGCTTGCAGGGACCCTGTTGTGAGGTATGACGGGGATGCTGGCCGGATTGGGGCCTGGCCTGCCCTGCCTGCAGTGAGCCTCATCCTGATTTGTGATGGGAGGAAGGTGTGCTGTCTGAGGAGGTGGCAGCTGTGGACAGAGCACGATATCCTTGTATCTGAAGGTGGAGCCTGGGGGATCCATAATTCCACCTGGCAATAGGCTTGAAGCTCTTTCCCCTCCTCCCGGCAATTTCATTCTAGAGATCAAGAAGCTGAGGGCCAGAGAGGTAGAGTTACCTGCCCACAGTCACGCAGCTAGGAAGGGACAGGACTCAGGCAAAAGGTCAGGTCTGGGCAGCACCCTGTCCTGAGAGGTGGCTTGGCATGGTGGAGGGCTGACTGGACAGGGATGTCAGACACTGGGGTCCCAGACTTGGGACCTGGAACATCTCTGAGGTTCCTTATTTAAAGGAACTGTGCCTGCATGCTCAGTCATGTCCCATTCTATACGACCTTATGGACTGTAGCCCACCAGGCTCCTCTGTCCACGGGATTTCCCAAGCAAGAATACTGGAGTGAGTCGCCATTTCCTCCTTCAGGGGATGTTCCTGACCCAGGGATGGAACCTGTGTCCCCTGCGTTGGCATGTGGGTTCTTTACCACTGAGCCACCAGGGAAGTCCATTTAAATAATTTGTTGTTGTTCAGTCACTCAGTTGTGTCTGACTCTTTGCGACCCCATAGACTGCAGCACCCCAAGCTTCCCTGTCCTTCACCATCTCCTGGAGTTTGCTGAAGTTCATGTCCATTGAGTCTGTCATTTAAAGAACAGACAGAATCAAATCTGTCTTGTCTACCTTATGGGGCTGTTGTAGAATAGGAAATGAGAGAAGATCCAGGAAGGTACTTGGAATGCTGCAAAGAATCTCCCCCTTCCCATTACCCCCCAACCCCTCTGACTGCCTCCCACCCTTCCCAGTCATGTTTAAAGGCCTGTACCCTGGAGAAGAAAGTGGGTAGAGATGGGTAGGTCTCCCCCACAGAGGGAAGGGGCGGAATGTCAGGGAAGACTCAATGCTTGAGTCCATGCAGAGCCCTGGAGATGGCTTTTGGCTTCTGGCTGTGGACAGAAGGTCTAAGACCAGTTGGATCATGGGCTAGACCAGACCTCTGCTTCCTTCCTTTTCTTTCCAGCTCTTTGCAGGAAGCTCATCAAACAGTCCTGAGTCCCTTTTGTCCTGCCAGAGTCCCAGCTGTTTGTCCATGGCACAATGAAGGCTGGGCTGGGAGAGGTGGGATGTGGGGTGCCCATCCTGGGACCTCAGTCCAGAGCCCCTTCCGCATTCTCCCTTTCTCCATAAGGGCTCACACCTGCATTGCTCCTGTTCCCCCACTGCCCTCCCTCCCCTCTGGATTAACCTCCCAGAGGTCAATGGCAGAAAGGAGGGGGGAGAAACAGAAATGATGATGACTTTGATTTTCTTCTGTCGGAGCCTGGGGAGGGTGGTTGTTTTGCTTCCTGGACCTCAGTGGAGAATTCTCTGCCAGACAATCATCTCGGTGCTTTCATTGCTTTCTGATGCTCCTCTAACTGCACAGGGTCGGCTATTAAATGGTCATCAAACCTCAGCCTCTATCCCATCAATAGTCATAAAGTTGGGGAGATAAAAGCCATCAGTTTTCCATTATAGCTGAAAGCAACACTGTAGATAGCTATTTTCTGAATGCTGCAGATAGATGTATTTTAACTCGAGCAGGGTTTGCAGTGGCCCCCAGCTCAGCTGTGGGTCCTGCTGGGCCCACAATAACCTGTCAGGTGGTTAAAATGGGGACGGGGCCAGGCCTTTCTCTCTCTTTGTCTTCTTTCTCCTGGGAGGATTGAAACACACATCCTCAGGTATAGGGTGCTGTGTGGGGGCTGCGGAGGGTAGGACTGGGGGCTTCTTCCCTTGGTTTTGACCAGATGCTGTGCATAAATGCCAGGGTTGTCATCTGCTCATTCTAATGAGAAATGACCCATCTTTGCCTGAGCTTGGGCTGTGGGCAACCTGGGGGGCTGGATCCAGAGTAGGTGCCTGGTAAGTTGATAGGGGGTCAGGGATTGCAGAGGGCTTCCGAGGTGGCTCAGCAGTAAAAAAAAACCTCCTGCCAACGCAGGAGATACGGGTATGATCCCTGGGTCGGGAAGATCCCTGGAGAAGGAAATGGCAACCCACTCCAGTATTCTTGCCTGGAGAATCCCATGGACAGAGGAGCCTTGTGGGCTACAGTCCATGGTGTCACAAAAGAGTCGGACATGACTGAGCACGTGTGTGAGTGCATGTACACACACACACACACACACACACACACACACACACACACACACGTGGGGCCGGGGCTGGCTCTGGGGAATGGGAATGTCTGCAGCCTGTGGAAGCTGGGAGATGGATGCGGATCGTCGGGAGGGTGGCTGCTCCTGATATACAGTCTCTGCAGCTCCTCCCAGAGGAGCAGGCCATTTGGAAATGGATTTTGCAATCTAACAGCTTGGCAGTGAGCAGCCATCAGATAAGTCCTCCGAATGAGCTTTTCAAAGCACTCAACCCCAGGACCCTTCTGCCTCTGGTATCAGAAGAATCTAGGATCTGAGACCCCCCATCTCAGACTCCTGCCTGCAGCCTCCTCTGCTGGCCTCCTGCCAGGCGCCTGGACCCCAGCCTCCCTGGATGTGTAACTTGTCTCTGCTCTCCCTGCCTCTGGGGTCCAGTGGGAACAGGCTCCCCTGCCTAGGCCTTCCTGCTAATGAAATGGAAGGAGCCTGTTGATCTTAGCAGACCCTTTGAGGTCACCGGCTCTTTGAGGTTTCTCTGTCTTCCTGGAGGCTGTGTTCTCTGTTCCCAACACCCACTCGTCTCAGCACCCTTCAGAGCTCTTCTTAGAATGCACTGCTGTTGTAACGTGTGGATTTCACTGGACAACAATCCTGGGTCAGATCGCATTTCCTGATCTTTCTTAGTCGCTCCAGCTTCTCCCCGCCCCAGCCTGGCTGGCAGGAAATGCAGCCCCAGTGAATGTAGCTTCCTTGTCTGTGCCCCCTCCGCCCCACTCCCCGGGATCTAGGCTCAGGCGTGGGAAGCCTCCAGGGGTGAGGAGCTGATGGTCCACCCTGTGGTATTGCCCTGCCCACCAGCCTTACCGTGTGGCCCAGACGCCCCCCCAGCCCCCACAGTTGTCATCTCCACTCACCCCAGACTTGCTCAGAGAGACCCTCCACCAGGCACTACCCTTAAGGCCGTGGGGCTCCCAGTTCAACATCCCCTGGGGGTTCCTCACAAGGGCTCGAGGAGCCCAGGTTTCCTTTAACTTGGGGAATGGCCTTCTCTCTAGCTCCAGTGGGCTTCTCTGCCTTCCCTCTCCATCACCAAGCCCTGGCACCTCCTCTTCTTGGTTTGCCTTCCCAAGGCTTCTGAAAATAAGCCCTCCTCTGGGACTTCCCTGGTGGGTCCAGTGGTTAAGAATACGTCTTGCAGTGCAGGGTTCAATCCCTGGTCGGGGAACTAAGATCCCACATGCCCTGTGGCAACTAAGCTGGCATGACACGACTAGACAATGAGAGAGTCCCAACAAAGAGCTCGCATGGCACAAGCAAGATCCTGCATGCTGTACCTGAGATGGCACAGCCAAGTAAAACAAGCGGCAGGGACATTCAGGCCTCCCGGCCTCAGATGCCTGCTCTCCTTCGCAAGGGAACGTGTGGATATCGGGGGAGGAAGGTGAGAGCACCTGTCATTATTTCAGTTCATCTTCGGTGTCTTCTGCATTAAGCTCTTCTGCCTGCAGCTGCCATGTGGCCTGCACACTGTGCCAGCACACAGACCCCTGCCCCTAGCCCAGGGCTGGCATGATGCAGGGTGCCAGAAATGCTTGGTGAATCTTAAATGCTCTCTGTGGCCTGCAACAGAGATTGCAGGAGGTAACTTAACCTTTTCTTAATGACACAGTGCTCTCCTGGACTACCAGTTAATTCACACAGATGGCACCCACTATGCCTTAGGTATTTCTTACAGGAGACTGTGTGCCCCTGTACTAATTAGCCTTAGACACTGTGAATCTTGAGTCACTGTGTTTTGCTTTTCTAGAATTTCTGTCTTATCCCCTGTGTCTGCCGTCACTCCTTGCTGAAGGTTCTCCCTGCCCCTGGGAGTTTTCCTCTGTCCCCTGTTTTCTTTCCCTGCTTTTCTCTGGAACAGAAAAACCAGATCACCTGTGTGTTCAGATTATCTATGCACTAAGCACCATTAGACCTGAAGCGAAGTGATAAAGGATTTTCTTAGGAGTAAAATATCTGTTTTAGTGTATAAACACTATACTCTCCACTCAGGCAGCTTCCTTGTTCTTGGCGGGCTGCCTGAGAAGTGATCTACAAAAGTGCTGTTACGGTAGAGCCTTTCAGATTAAAAAAATATATTTTAAGATGAAGGGACACAAGAAAAGGGACACTAGAAAAGGGACACGAGAGGATATTAAGGACTTTTGGAATGAGAGTTGGCCACACAGATGGATAAGGAGAGGCGAACTCTGTTCTCTTTGCAAAGGACATGGCCAAATCTTCATCATTGGTGGTTTTCCCTGTTGACCTTGGGCAGCAGCACAATTCCACCTTTTTTGTCACAGACAGTGGGCCTGGGGATTCGGATGAGGGGGGTTTGGGCCTAGGAGGGGTGACGGTTGTCCCACCAGCAGCGGATATCGTCTCATCCAGGGCTGTTGCTTCTGCATCGTGTGACAAGTGAGCACCTGAGTTGGCGATGGTGGCAGTGAGGCTTGACCCAGGCAGGGTGCTGTAAGGACCAGGTAGAGAGAGTGCATGGCCAAGAGCCTCTTTTCAGAAAGTTAAAAAAAAATTAATTGAAATATAGTTGATTAACAACGTTGTATTAGTTTCTGAGGTGCACTATATATATGTACACACACACACACATTCTTTTCTTTTTCATATTCCTTTCCATTATGATTTATCACAGGATGTTATCTATAGTCTCTCTGCTATACAGTAGGTCCTTGTTGTTTATCTATTTTACGCCTGCGTGCATGTGAGCTAAGTCGTTTTAGTCACGTCCGACCCTTGGCGACCCTATGGATTGTAGCCCGGCAGGTTCTTATGTCCATGGGATTTTCCAGGCAAGAATACTGGAGTGGGTTGCCATTTCCTTCTCCGGGAGACCTTCCTGACCCAGTGATTGAACCCATGTCTCATGTCTGCTGCATTGGCGGCCAGGTTCTTTGCTGGTGCCACCTGGGAAGCCCATTTTACATAGAGTAGTGTGTATGTGTTAACCCCAAATCCCTGTTTTACCCCTCCCCCTTTTTCCCTTTGGTAGTCGTAAGTTAGTTTGCAATGTCTGTGGATCTGCTTCTGTTTTATAAATAGGTTCATTTGTGTCGTATTTTAGATTCCGCATTTAAGTGATATCGTATGGTATTTGCCTGTGTCTGGCTTACTGCACTTAGTATGATAGACTCTAGGTCCACTCAGCTTGCTGCAAATGGCACTAGTTCCTTCCTTTTTGTGGCCTAGTAACACTCTATTGTATGTGTGTACCACACCTTCTTTACCCTTTCATCTGTCAATGGACTTTAGGTTGCTTCCATGTCTTGGCTATTGTAAACAGGGTAGCAATCAACATTAAGGTGTGTGTATCTGTTTGAATTATAGTTTTGTTCAGATGTAAGCCCAGGAGTGGGATTGCAGGATCATATGGTGACTCTATTTGTAGTTTTTTAGGGGACCTCCATACTATTTTCCATAGTGACTGTACCACTTTATATTCACATGAGGGAAGTGTGAGCTGGGGTGCTTTCAGTAGCTTGGTGGATGGGATGAGCCCTGGACCAGAAACCCTGGGTCCTGCTCCTAAACCAGCCCCTTCTCTCTGGGAAACCTCAGGGGTGCTCTGTATCCTCTCAGCATTGGCTCCTTTATCTGAAAGGCAAGGGGATGAAGGAAATGATGCTTATCCCAGCTTTCATGCTGCATTGACTGTGACTTGCCATCTTACCAGGATTTGGGCAGGAGAGAGGGAAGTATGTGATGGAGAAGAACTGTGGGGTCAGGGCATTGGTAAGCTTCCTGCCACCCAGCGAGGTCCAAAGTGTCTTTGTCTCATGATTTGTAACTTTATATGGGAAGATGCGGGTGGAGGGTGTGTGGCCTCAGGAGGGAGGTTCAGGGACAGAAATACCGGGTGAGGCGCCACTGGATCAGCTGAGCCGTTGGGAGAAGTGCTTTCTGCTTGGATGACTGTGCAAGGCCAGACTCAACCTCTCTGGTGCGTGGACAGGAGCAGAAACAGGGGCTTCTGCGGAGCAGCTTCCTCGTTTTTGGAGTGAGGAGGGGTTGGGCTCACTGGTCTCCAAGGTCCCTCCTGACCCCAAACACTGAGAACTAGAGAAATACCTTTACACTTCCCCCTCTTGCCAGGAAGAGAGGATGTGGGGGGTCTGCCCACTGGCCCATCCCCTCTTTAGATTTCTTGGTTGGGGTCCAGATGATGGGTCATTCTTCCAGAGCATCCTGGGTGGTGCAGCTCCCTTTCTAGGTTGTCCATCTCTGAGAGCAGGGCCCTGGGTCTGTGGGAGCAAACAGGAGGAAAGAGCTATTCTCTGGTGACTCCGCCCAGGGGGTGCCCTTTGGGGATGGTGGTGGGAGGAAGAGAGATACAAGCATATATGTTCTCTTTGATGGTTGGATAGAATCACTGCCTCAATGGACATGAGTTTGAGCAAACTCCGGGAGATAGTAAAGGACAGGGAAGCCTCGAGTGCTGGAGTCCATGGGGTCACAAAGAGTCAGACACGATGTGACTGAACAACAACAGGATTTATGTATTTATTTTTGGCTGCGCTGGGTCTTCGTTGCTGCACGCAGATTTTCTCCAGTTGCAGCCAGCGGGGGCTACTCTCTAGTTGCAGTGCGAGGGCTTCTCATGTTGGTGGCCCGTGTTGCAGAGCACGGGCTTTAGGCCGAGTGGACTGCAGTGGTTGCAGCATGTGGGCTCTACAGCGCTGGCTCAGTAGTTGTGCACGGGATTAGTTGTGCAAGCGTGTGTATTCTCTGGGGAATGAGTATGTGTTCAGAGGAGGGTGCATGAGCAAAGGAAAGTGTGTGTCCCCATGGGAGAGGGAGCTTCTATGGGAGAGCAGGTCTGTGAATTTTATCAACCCACTCTCTCAGTTTCTGTGAACTGTAGATGCTACTTCTGTAAAGAAATTGCCATCCTCTTTAATAATAATGAAACCCAGGCTCTCCACAGTAAAAGGTGGGGAGGTCTCCTGGCCCCTACCCTCCTCTCCTGGGCCCCTCTTCCACTGGGGCTCTCTCTGGGATGACCACCAACACTTCCTTCCTGTGATGGGGTGGGGGAAGCCCTGCTTGCCTTTAATACTCAAGCTCCAATGATAACGCCTCTCCACTTTCTAAAACCTCACAGCCCAACTAGGATCAGTTGTTAATGACACTTAAATAAAGAGAGACTTAGGGAAGGGAACACAGAGGTTAGCCTCAGCCTGGGGTGTATCTGTTTTCCTGAGACCAAGCGTCTCTCTGCCTTATCTCCATCGTACTTTGGTCTTGGGCTACCCCATGTGGCAGGTGCCACTTGGCATCTGCTTCCCTGGGCACAGGCCTTAGACTCTGCTCGCCAGACCCCAGGAGGCCTGGCTGCCCAAGGGGACAAGTCCCTTCCTCTTATTGCTGCTGCTAGGGATACCACTCCCTGGGGAGACCAGTCTTGCCCAGAAGGGCGTGCCTTCCAAGGTAGGTGACATTGACAGAGCTGTGTGTTAGGTACCTGTCACTGAGGACCTGTCACACTCAGTTAGCCTCAAGTGCTCTTATTTATTTATTTTTATTTTTAAGATTTTTTTGGGCAATGTGGATCACAATAAACTGTGGAAAATTCTGAAAGAGATGGGAATACCAGACCAACTGACCTGCCTCTTGAGAAACCTGTATGCAGGTCAGGAAGCAACAGTTAGAACTGGACGTGGAACAACAGACTAGTTCCAAATAGGAAAAGGAGTATGTCAAGTCTGTATATTGTCACCCTGCTTATTCAACTTATATGCAGAGTACATCATGAGAAACACTGGGCTGGAAGAAGCACAAGCTGGAATTAAGATTGCCGGGAGAAATATCAATAACCTCAGATATGCAGATGACACCACCCTTATGGCAGAAAGTGAAGAGGAACTAAAAAGCCTCTTGATGAAAGTGAAAGAGGAGAGTGAAAAAGTTGGCTTAAAGCTCAACATTCAGAAAACTAAGATCATGGCATTCGGTCCCATCA
Organism: Bos taurus; assembly: GCF_002263795.3. Classification (NCBI taxonomy): domain Eukaryota; kingdom Metazoa; phylum Chordata; class Mammalia; order Artiodactyla; family Bovidae; genus Bos; species Bos taurus. Next base: position 69,036,716 of record NC_037335.1, on the reverse strand, counting down.
CTTCATGGGAAATAGGTGGGGAAACAGTGGAAACAGTGTCAGACTTTGTTTTTTTTTGGGTTCCAAAATCACTGCAGATGGTGACTGCAGCCATGAAATTAAAAGACTCTTACTCCTTGGAAGGAAAGTTATGACCAACCTAGATAGCATATTCAAAAGCAGAGACATTCCTTTGCCAATAAAGGTCCATCTAGTCAAGGCTATGGTTTTTCCAGTAGTCATGTATGGATGTGAGAGTTGGACTGTGAAGAAAGCTGAGAGCCCAAGAATTGATGCTTTTGAACTGTGGTGTTGGAGAAGACTCTTGAGAGTCCCTTGGACTGCAAGGAGATCCAACCAGTCCCTTCTAAAGGAGATCAGTCCTGGATGTTCTTTGGAAGGACTGATGCTAAAGCTGAAACTACAATACTTTGGCCACCTCATGTGAAGAGTTGACTCATTGGAAAAGACTCTGATGCTGGGAGGGATTGGGGGCAGGAGGAGAAGGGGATGACAGAGGATGAGATGGCTGGAGGCATCACCGACTCGATGGACGTGAGTCTGAGTGAACTCCAGGGGTTGGTGATGGATAGGGAGCCTGTGATGCTGCAATTCATGGGGGCGCATGAATTGCAGAGAGTCAGACACGACTGAATGACTGAACTGAGACCATTTTTAAAGTCTTTATATTGAATTTGCTATATATAATTGGACTTCCCCGGTGGCTTAGATGGTAAAGAATCTGCCTGCAATGCAGGAGACCCGGCTTCAGTCCCTGGGTTGGGAAGATCCCCTGGAGAAGGGAATGGTTACCCACTCCAGTATTCTTGCCTGGAGAATCCCATGGACGCAGGAGCCTGGTGGACTATAGACCATGGCGTCGCAAAGAGTTGGACATGACGGAGCGACTAACACTTTCACTGCTTCTGTTTTATGTTTTTTTTTTTTTTAATCTGTAAGGGGTATGTGAGATCTTAGCCTTCTGACCAGGGAAGCTTCCCCTGCATTGGAAGGTGACGTCTTTTTTTTTTAAACTATTTATTTTGTGTTGGGGTATAGCTAATTAACAAACAATGTTGTGATAGTTTCAGGTGAACAGTGAAAGGACTTGGTTATACATATACCTGTATCCATTCTCCCTGAACCCCGCCCCACCGTCCCCCCCGCCATATCCAGTCTGCCATATAACACTGAGCAGAGTTCTATGTGCTGTATAGTAGGTCCTTATTGGTAACCCATTTTAAATATAACAGCATGCAGATATCCATGCAACTCCCTAACTATCTGGAAGGTGAAATCTTAACCACTAGACCACCAGGGAGGTACCTCAAGTGCTCTTTACAATGCGATTATTATTTCTCTCTGCTCACATAAGGGCACTGTGGGCCAGAGACTTTTAAGTGACTTGCCCAAGATGACACAGGATATAGGGTGGAGCAGAAGTCTGAAGCAGGGCTGGCTCCAGGGGCTGTGTTGTCACAGTTACCATGCAGGGTCTCCACATGGGTCTCCCCATTTCCATTATTTGTAGCTCTTATTAAAAGGCTGATTCCCAGATCCCTCCTAAAACCTTTTGAGACAGCTTCCTGGATTCGGGGCCCAGAGATCCAATTTCCCCATGGCTTCCTGGGTGATTATCTTCACTGTGAAAGTTCAGAACCAACCCTTGCTGGAACCCTGGCACTGGGTCTGCTCTGGGGCCTCTGCCTGGCATCGGCAGGGTAAGGGAGCCAGTAGAGAAGATTCTGGATGTGCAGTGACAAACAAATCCACTTTGTAGGCAAATATATGGGGAAAAAATGGAAACAGTGACAGACTTTATTTTCTTCTTGGGCTCCAAAATCACTGCAGCCATGAAATTAAAATATGCTTGCTTCTTGAAAGAAAAGCTATGACAAACCTAGACAGTGTATTAAAAAGCACAGACATCACTTTGCCCAGAAAGGTCTGTATAGTCAGAGCTATGGTTTTTCCAGTAGTCATGTATGGATGTGAGAGTTGGACTGTAAATAAGGCTGAGTGCCGAAGAATTGGTGTTTTTGAATTGTGGAGCTGGGGAAGACTCTTCAGAGTCCCTTGGACAACAAAGAGATCAAACCAGTCCATCCTAAAGGAAATCAGTCTTGAATATTCATTGAAAGAACTGATGCTGAAGCTTAGGCTCCAATACTTTGGGCACCTGATGCGAAGAGCTGACTCATTAGAAAAAGCCCTGATCCTGGGAAAGATTAAGGGCAGGAGGAGAAGGGGATGACAGAAGACGAGATGGTTGGATGGCATCATTGACTCAATGGATGTGAGTTTGAGCAGACTCTGGCAGATGGTGAAGGACAGAGAGGCCTGGCCTGCTGCAGTCCATGGGGGTCACAGAGTCAGACCCGATTGAGCAACCAAACCACCATAACAAAGGTGCACCTGTGAGTAGGAATTTATTTGCTGATGTTTCCTCCTTCTCTGTGTTCTCTAGGATTCTTCCAATGGTGGAAGGAGGCCGCCTGGGCTGGAGAGTGGCCCAGATTTATCTGCCATTTGCTTGTGTGGAACATCCAAAAACTTTTGTTTTAATATCCAGCTGGCGTTTTTACTATTAAAATGACCCCTGCCTGTTTATCCTTTGGAAAGCAATCAAAATATTTGCCGTGAATCCACACAGTTGGTGGCAATGGGATGCCAGTGCAGAGAGACCACTGTGGCGTGAACAGAACACACGGATGGACCTCAGCCTTGAAGATGGGGTTCTGCACAGTGTGGAGGCTGCTGCTGGTGGCCACACAAGACTGGGCAGCATTCCTGCATGAGTCTAGCTGGCTCCTGACACAGCCAGTCTGCTGCCAATTGCAGCATCCCTCGCTCCCATGCTGGGGCACGCCTGGCCCTGGAGTGACGCAGGATTGGAGTCTGGGAACCAGAGGAAGTGAAGCTTAGGGCCCATAGCTGTCCTTGCCCAGGGGGAGAGCACAGTGGGAATCAGTCCCCTAGGGCATCAGGGCTGCAGGTCCTGGGGTCTGTGCTGGAGGCACCCAGATCCTCTCCCGGCACGGGCAGGGTAGTCTCAGAGACTGAGACACTGGAGAGTAAAAGCCTATTCTTGGAGGAGTGGCTGTTCAGGCCAGATACAGAGGGTCTCAGCCTGCATCTGAATCATGCTGACATTGGGAGTAGGTGAGGTCAAGTGCTTGCTGTAAGGAGAAGGAGATGGGTGAATGCAAGTGTGTTGAATAGCCCTTCCCCAAACTCCAGAAGGTTCACCTGGAACCCCAGAATGTGGCTTTATTTGAACAGGGTCTTGGCTTCCCTGGTGGCTCAGACAGTAAAGCATCTGCCTGCAATGCGGGAGACCAGGGTTTGATTCCTGGGTTGGGAAGATCCCCTGGAGAAGGAAATGGCAATCCACTCCAGCACTCTTGCCTGGAAAATCCCATGGATGGAGGAGCCTGATAGGCTACAGTCCATGGGGTCGCAAAGAGTCGGACAAGACTGAGCGACTTCACTTTCACTTTCTTTCTTTGGCAGATGTAATTAATAAGGATGAGGCCACACTAGGTTAGTGTGGACTCTAAATGCCAATTGCAGCATGCCAGTTGGGCTTCCCTTGTAGCTCAGTTGGTAAAGAATCTGCCTGCAGTGCAGGAGACCCGGGTTCGATCCCTGGGTTGGGAAGATCCCCTGGAGAAGGAAATGGCAACCCACTCCAGTATCCTTGCCTGGAAAATCTCATGGACAGAGGGGCCTGGTGGACTGCAGTCCATGGGGTTGCAAAGAGTCGGGCATGACTGAGTGACTAACACTAACACTAACACTAAAGAAGGACGGGGCAGACAGACAGACAGGGAGAAGGATGGAGGCAGAGAGATGGGAACGATGCAGTTTCAGGCCAGGAAACCCAGAGGATCCCTGGGAGCCACCAGCTGCTGTGAGAGGTGGGGAAGCCCCCTCCCCTGCTGCCACCTTGATCTCAGGCTTCTAGTTTTCAGAACTGAGAGAGAATTAATTCCTGTTATTTCTCCTGGTGGCTCCAGTGATAAAGAATCTGCCTGCAATGCGGGATACCTGGGTTCAATTCCTGGGTCAGGAAGATCCCCTGAGAAGGGAATGGCAACCCACTCCAGTATTCTTGCCTGGGGAATCCCACGGAGAGAGGAGCCTGGTGGACTACAGTCCATGGGGTCTCAAAGAGTTGGAAACGACTGAGCGACTAATGCTTTCACTACACTGAGTCCCTCGGTTTGTGGTGACTTGCCATGAGAGCCCTGGAATATGAACACACTAAAACAGGGTCTCCCACACCTCCCCAGGGGAGTCATCAGCCAGAGAAAGACCGAGACCCCCAAGGCTGGTGGGCCCAGGCAGAGTTCATGACCATCAATTTCCCATGAGAGAGAGGAGAGACCTCCAGTGAGCAGGTGCTGCATGGAAGGGTGGAGAATGCTAAGGGGGGATTTCTAAGGAAGGGAGAGGGTGTGGGAGGGTGGGTTCCAGGGCACTTGATTGGGTGAGGTTGGGCTGGGGTCTGTTCTGCAGTGTGTGAGGGGTCACTGTGGTTTCCTGGACAGAGAGAGGAGCCGGAGAAAGACCACCATTTTGAAGGCAAAGACCAAGAAAAGCAGATGTGCTGTAGGCCTATAAGGGACCAGTCTTCCTCATGACAACAAAGCCCAGTGACTCTTGAGGCGGAAGGGAAACAGGAGGAATAGGTTCAAGGTCAGGCAGCTACTGGCTCTGCCCTCATGGCTGTGACCCCACCGTGAGGCCTCTCTCTTGGCTTCTGCTGCCTCCATCATACCCAACCCCAGTGGGTGATGTCCTTCCCACACAGGAGCCGCGGTCCAGGCCTATCTGCCCCTCTGAGAGGACCAGTGGCCTTGGGCTTGCACCCCAGACAGACCAGGCTTCAAGTCCCAGCCCCCAGCACTTCCCAGGCATGCTCAGTCGTTTCTCCAGGCCTTGGTTTCCTTCACTGTCTGGTGGGGGATTTTATGAGGATTAAATCTGTTAATACTTTTAGAGGTGCTTAGCGGACACACAGCAGATGCTTGGAATTGTTAGCTATTATTATTTACTGTTAGTTCAGTAGGTCTCAGTAAGGACTGAGATGGAAATAATTATAGCAAACATAAACTGCATAAAAATGTAGGAGACATAAACTGCATTAAAAAACCCACGGGTTTCCATAGTGCAGGTTTCAGATTCCGAGTGTCTGGGCTGGCTCAGCTCCTTGTGGCACTCCCTGGGCTGGGCATAGGGATTCCGTGAAGGTTTCCACCTGGCTGCCTACCTCGGAGCCTCTCAGCCCCGAGTGTGTAGTTGTGTGTGTGTGGGGGGCAACAGCTGGTTTCCTTGTGGCGCAAGCAGGGCTTGCTCTTTGTTGGGAGCTGGATTGAAACAACCCAGCCCTAATGCCTCAGTGTGGGGCTCAGAAACCTCCTTTGGGATGAACTAACTAGTATTAAGGGCTTCCCAGGTGGCTCAGTCAGAGAAGGCAATGGCACCCCACTCCAGTACTCTTGCCTGGAAAATTGCATGGACGAAGCAGCCTGGTAGGCTGTAGTTCATGTGGTCGCTAAGAGTCGGACATGACTGAGCGACTTCACTTTCACTTTTCACTTTCATGCATTGGAGAAGGAAATGGCAACCCACTCCAGTGTTCTTGCATGGAGAATCCCAGGTACAGGGGAGCCTGGTGGGCTGCCATCTATGGGATCGCACAGAGTCGGACATGACTGAAATGACTTAGCAGCAGCTTAGCAGCAGGTGGCTCAGTGGTAAAGAATCTGTCTGCCATTGCAGGAGATGCAGGTTTGATCCCTGGGTCGGGAAGATCCCCTGGAGGAGGAAATGGCAACCCACTCCAGTATTCTTGCCTGGGAAACCTCATGGATAGGGGAGCCCGGTGGGCTACAGTCCATATGGTCGCAGAGTCAGACACGACTGAGTACGCACTCACTACTACAGCTGGTATTAATACAGATGATGTTAATCATTGACTCCCCAACTTCTCCCAGCTGGCATGCTGTGCTCTGAAGTTGGAAGCTTGGGTGGTATCTTGTTCTCATTTGTGGCCATTGCTGCCACCTTCTGCTTTCCTTTAGAGCAGGAGGGGTCAAAAGCAATGGGTGTTGAGAAGGTCTGCTGTATGAGGGAGAGTGGGAGAAAGTCCTAGCCTGGAAGGTAGGTGTCCAGAGACTGTGTCTGGGCCATGGCTCCATTGCAGCAGGTTATGGTAGCCTGGTCAACACTGAGTGTGGCCCACAGAGACTTCTACCAGGAATGACACTCTTTGGGATGCCATTACGTGTGCTACCTGGATTCGAGCCTAGAAGGTGGGTCGGGGGATCCTCTGCCAACTCCTGAGTGTCCCCCAGAGCATAATTATTTTTGATTTCATTTCTGTTCAGTTTTATGCACGTGGAATTACCATTGTCTTAGAGTCCTGGACACCTTCATTAAAATGGCAGCCTTCACCCCTTACCGATCCTTTGCCAACAGATGACCAGCCACCTGATTTCTAATTGCCATTCCCAGTTTGCCTCCTGGTTTGAGAGGGTTCTGCCTAAGACCTTCTAACAGCCTGTATACCTACTATTTGTAGACCTCCTACTGCAGAGGAATGAAGCTGGGTAGTCAAGGGATAGCTCCCCTGTCAGCTGTACAACTGGTCTACCTTCCTCATTGCCACATTCATTCACATATATTAAAACCCACTGTACCCCATTTCCAATGCGGTGGTAGATTCTACTTTTTCTTTTGAACCCCAGTATCACTCCCAGAAATACCCAGATGAAATTCAGGTTACCTTTAAGGACATCTAGGCCAAGGGGCAGCAAGAAGGGCCACCATGAATTGCCAGGCCCCATGAAGACCATCTATGGGAGGATGCTGTCAGGCTCTCCTGCCTGTGCAGGAATCTGAAGGACTCTGCCCCCTGGGGACTGGGGCTCAGACATCATCATCCTGATGAACTGATATCTTCAGGCTTTGTGCCTCTTGGGGTGTCCTCTGGTGGCTCTCCTTGAGCAGACCCTGGTGACACATGGTTCCTCTTGTGTCCTGGTGGGTCTGGGTCATGGTTTGCAGCTTTCTGCCCACCGTGCCCATCAGCATCCATTTCTCCTGCCCTGTTTGACTCCTGTACCAGGGCCATGTCTGTCAAGTCAGCCCTGCTGTGTGCCAGCTGCTGTGGGGGGTCCACCTTCGTTGACACACTGAAATGCTGCCTCCTCCCTCCACCCTAGGAGCAAGGGGGATAACGTTTGAGCCCAGGTCCCAGAGAGCAGTCCTTCAGATTCTTGCACAGGAAGGT